>NC_034592.1:79153821-79242690 GCF_900095145.1 Mus pahari
ACACACACACACACACACACACACACACACACACAGAAGTCAGAGGCCCACCTCTGGTAGTCAGTTCCCTTTCAGCTCGTGGGTCCCTGGGATTATCCTCAGGTCATCCGGCTTGCCAACAAGCACCTTAATTCTAGAATATGTGGTCCTAAAATGGCTCAGAGATTACTAAGGAAGATTATGTATGTCCTGAGAATTCATGACCACCAGCCTCATTTTATGTAGGCTTAGGAACTGAACTAGTAATCACACCATAGGTCCCCTTCAGTCTCCACCCAAACCTAACTGCACTACAAATTTTAATTGAAGGCAGATCAGAGTTGGTACCCCTGTCTGAATACACTTAACAACACCTTAAATAATCTTTCATTTAGTCTCTGCCTTTCAATGCTTCAACTTTTTTTTTTTAAACTTGAGCATGGTGCACAGTGGTACACATATAGAACAAACAGTACTTTGGATTCTGAATTTTTATTCTTTTCAGGACCAGTGAATATGGTACAGGATGTCATGAGCTTAAACAGGGGTCATGATCCCACAGCCTTGTGATTTCCAGGGCAGATATCGCACAGTTGATAACACCCAGGTCAGAAGCAATAAAGATATCCTTCAGTAGCGAAATGACTAACAAATGGTGGGACATCAAGAAAGAGCAATGGTCCTCAAAAGACATGAGACTTCAATGCATGTTCATAAAGTGAAGGAAGCCAGGCTAAAAGGCTGCCACTGTAGGGTCCTGCCAACCTAACACTCCATAGAAGGCAAAATTCCAAAGGCAGTAAAGAGGAGCTAGAGATGGCTTCAGAGTTAAGAGCAGTTGCAGCTCATGCAAAGAGCTCAGGTTTGATGCCTCACACCGACACGGCTCAAAACCATCTGTAAACACCAGCTCCAGATGACCTGATACACTCCTCTGGCCCTGATGTACAATTCCACAGGCAGGCAAAACATCCATACATGTAAAATAAAAATAAATCTTATTAAACATCAAAATTATGAATGCAAATAAATGGTTCCTCTTTTTTGGTTGCTTGCCTGAGTTATCTAAACCTTTTTACAGTAACAGAAAGAGGCTAACGGTCGGGCACTGGTGGCACACGCCTTTAATCCCAGCAGTTGGGAGGCAGAGGCAGGTGGATTTCTGAGTTTGAGGCCAGCCTGGTCTACAGAGTGAGCTCCAGGACAGTCAGGGCTACACTGAGAAACCTTGTCTCGAAAAAACAAAACAAACAAAAACACAAAACAAAAAAAAGAGGCTAGCAAAACATCCAAACTAAGAAAATGATAAGAGATGGGAAGGAGAGAAGACAGGAAGGAGGGAGAAAAGCAAGGGGAGGGAGGGGAAAAGGAAGAGGGGGAGAACTCAGTGGCAGGGTATCTGAGTTTAATGGAAGTTAGGTGGGAAGCACTGAGGGCTCAGCCTTGTGAGTGCCAGCTGGATGCTGTTTCTGCTATATCTGACTGCTTGTATCAGAATAAACTCAAAACAAATAATTAGACCAGACCCAAATATCTGCAGAACGAATCTGTTAGCCCGCTGAGCATTTTAATGTAAGGCTAGAGTCACAAGAAAACTGTTCGATCTCTAAAACTCACAGACCGAAAGGGAGAAACGTACTGAGCTGTGATCAGTGGGCAGTGAGAACATGGAAGGTTCCCCTGGGAGATAATGCTGAAACCCAGTGTGGGGACAGGAGAGTAGTCACTGAGATCTCTAGAGAGCAGAAGCTGAGCCAAACCCGACGCCTGACATGGGAATGGAGTGCTGCCAGGCTGTCGGAGGCCCTGGGCTCAGGAGAGGAGGGAGCAAGCTGCAGAGGAGTGTGCCAGCAGAGCTCTCAGAGTGCTTCTCCAGAACACAGCAGGTTCAGCAGGACGTCTGAACAGAAACATGAGATGACAGGGCTGGACCACTATGGCTCAGCCAGTAATGGAGTCTGCTCCTCTCGCACAGGACTCAAGTTCCATTCCCAGCAATTACATCAAGTGCCTCAGTCATATATAATTTCTCTGGCCCCTGAGGGCGGGCACCACTGCATCTGTGGTATGTGTACATGTGCATGGATGCACAACACACACACACACACACACACACACACACACACACACACAGAACAAACAACAGAACCATTAAGATGGCTCAGCAGGTAAAGGCATTTGCTAAGCAAATTTGGTGGCCAGAGTTCAATCTCTGGAACTGACATATATTTGAACAACCGACTTTACAATTGCCTTCTGACTGCCACACGTGCCCTAACATGTACACCCATACATACATATTATGCATGCATGCATACATGCACACACACCCACACTTTTGACAAGAAAATTATTACATTTAAAGAAATAGATTACACAAAAGGCAAACAATAAATAAAACAAAGCACAAGAAACACAAACGTTCTATTCAGACACGGAAGAACTGAAGCCCAGCAGGGTGATGGATGTCTGTAATTTTGGGGGTTGAAATTAGCTTGGGTTACACAAGTGAGTTCCAGCCCAGCGAGTGCTGCATAGAAAGACCCTGCCCCCAAAAGTCAAAATCCAACAATAGCAACAGACATGAGAGCTGTTAGCATTGCTAGACACTGACAGTAAGAGTGCCAATGCATTGTTACATATTCAATGTACACCAAATGGTATTTGCTAAGTAACTAGTATTTTGTGTGGTGCTGGAATGGAACCCAGGGCCCCATCGGTGTTAACCAAATGCTCTACCACTGAATTATATACCGACAGTCTCCTCCTGACCACTGAATGTTTTAAATGCAAAAAAAAAATTTAAAAATATATTTTGGTGGTAATATATTCTTGGTCCATCTAACTTCATGTTCTCTCTCTCTCTCTCTCTCTCTCTCTCTCTCTCTCTCTCTCTTTCTCTCTCTCTCTCTCCCTCTCTCTCAAAAAACAAAACACAAGAAAAACAAGAAAAATCAAAATACACATTCCCTCCCCCCAAAAAAGAAAAATGGAAAACAACAATAAATACCAAAACAAAACCCAGAATTGATTTTGTGAGCAGTGACCTTTAAAATGAGCAAGCAATACAAAGAAGCTGGCCTAATAAGGCAAGTAATGTGGAAGAGAATCAAACAATTAGGAAAACAACAGAAATGCACCACTTTATAGTTTACCAAGGGAAATGTATATATTCAGGGGCATACACAGACATGAAATTAGGAGAGAACTTGGGAAGGGGTTCTGTGAGACTGGAAAGGCCTAAAAGGATAATGAGGGATATGATCAAAATAGGCCACAAGTCTCAAACTAGTGTTACTATTCAGAAATTAAGTTGTTGGCATATCCTTTGTTCACCAGAATTCCTGGGGAAGAACTCTGCCTGGCTTCTGGCGGCATCGTTGTGGCTTGTAGTCCTGTCACTGTAATCATTACTTCCGTGGCCTTCCTACCTCCTGCCCCATCTGTCAGCACCAGTGTCTTTGCTTAGGGCCCATTCAGATAATCTCCCTCATCATCTCTCTCCACCTCAAAATTCTTAACCACATCTGCAAAGACCCTTTCCGTGTAAGGTGACATGGTAGGGTACAGCAATACTCTATACCAGGCTGGGTTCCTAGTACTTCAAAGGTAGTGTTTGGTGCGTTTAAGACAGAGAGGTACTGCTTCCCCCTCCCAGGCGGCTGGGCTGAGCCAAGGGAAACAACCGTCTGCCTGCGCTCATCAGTTTGCAGCTCGTTGGGTGTTAGCAGAAGCTATTCAGATTTCATTTTGAAATTCCTGATTTACAGGAAACTCACAACCAGTACAAACATTTACAAATGTCTTCAGCTAGCCTTTCCACGTGTTAACACTGGACTTTGTGCTGTCACTCCTCTGCATGTATCTTAGTAGGTTTTTTGGTTATCTAGTTGCACAATGTTCCTTTTTTTTTTTTTTTTTTCTGAAAAAATATCACAGCACACTTAAAAAGGGGGTGAAGTAGGAATGTTTTTATCAAGTAACCAAAATATTTTTCTCCAAACTTGGGGAACTAATTTACTTACCTTTACTGAAATTTTATCAGTGGTCTTGTGTTGAACTAAAAAATAATGGGATACTGAACAGGATCCAACACAAGGCTACATACTCAGCTGTCCCAGCTCTTCAGTCTTGCTTGAAATTTGAAACCTTTGACAAAAATAGGCTCATGAGACATCAGCTCTGAATGTACTCCAGGCTGGCCTTGAACGTGGAGCCTCAGCAGCCCAAGTGCAGGGATTGCAGGTGTGCAAAGCCATGCTCCTGGCTAGGCTCAGAATTCTGAAGAATATTCCTTCGCTCAGTTTTTTCTGTTTCTTTCTTCTGCTACTTCTTGATCAGATTCAGGCCATGCATTTTAGTTGGGGTGCTGTGTAGGGTTAAATGTCTTTGTGTACCACAATAGGAAGTATAAACAGAAAATTGTCTTAATGGGGGCTGGAGAGATGGCTCAGCAGTTGGGAGCACTGGCTGCATTTCCAAAGGACCTGGGTTCAATTCCCAGCACCAACATGGCAGTCTGTAACTTTAATTCCATGGGATCTAATACCCTCCTTTCAGCTTCTTTAGGTACCAGGTACATACACGGTACACTGACATGCATGCAAACAAAATATCCATATACAAAAAAGAAAAAAAAATCAAAACTTGTCCTAGCAACGGTAATATTATTCTTCCTCTTGAGAGATCCTGCAAAAATAAAAACTTGGAAGTCGGGAGTGGGATGTGTTGAGGGGATACAGGAAGGGTGGAAAGTGGCGATGGGGGGTGGATATGATCAGAGTTCATGGTGTGCATGTGTGAAATTTTCATAAAAAAAGTCTGTTCCCTAGACCAGGTGATGCTAGGGCTACAAGTGGTAAGGCACTGAGGCAGTCTCCAGGACCATCAAGAGCAAAGGCATAGAACAATTAACTCAAGAGAAGCAGGAGGTATCCATGCCTTCAACACCAGCACTTATGAGGTAGAGGCAGGAGGATTCCAAGACCAAGGCCATCATCAGCTACAAAGTGAGTTTGAGGCCAGTATAGGATACTTGAGAACACAGAGAATGTAAAGTTGTCAACAGAAAGCTGAACTTTGTGGCTACAAAATATGCTTCACTGTTAAATGACTTTGAGCACATGGTTTTAGTGAAACTTTTCTTTCAAGGCAGATAGCATTTTGTGTGTGTACATGTCTGGGTGGGGGGAGCTGTTTTACTAGCTGTGAAACTAGTAGTTTGAAATACTTAAATACTTCCATCAATTAAAATTTTAAGTAGATTTGGTGGTTTGTTTTCTTGTCATTGGCTTCACTGAGTAGTTAAATACAAGAGAATGTGTGACCCATTACAGCAGAAAGCCAGAACAGGGAAGTTCTGAAGCTGCTAAGGGGCCTCCCAGCTAGGATTACAGCTACCTTCTTACTGCACCCTGCAGTGGATTATGCTTGTAGAGAAATCCTTCCCCTCTTTGCCTATAGGTGAGAACCCACCACATCTCAACCAAAACTATCAGACCAGCCAGAGTGGAAGCACTCAGAAGATACCACCCAGGCTAACAGTTCTATAGCAAAATGATGGGGGGAAGGAGCAAGCAAGTGCTTTTCAGAAAGCTAAATGTATACAATTTAAATGGCTCCTAATTGGGGACTGATAGAATAGTTTTACATAGTGATTTTGGGAGCAGATAGCATTGTGTGTGTGTGTACATATTTGGGTGGGTGGGTGGAGCTGTTTTACTAGCTTGTGAAACTAGTAGTTTGAAATAAATACTTCCATCAAGTAAAATTTTAAGTAGATTTGGTGGTCTTTCAAACTAGGAATTGATTGAAACCTATGCACGCAATGACTGTCCAACTGAACATTTCGCAGAACTAATTCTTTGTGCATGCTTTGACACCTTTAGTCAGACTTAGCTTACTTACAGGCAGTGTAACTGGGGCTTTAGTTTCCACTATCAAAAATACACTTTCATTTCAACACCACAGTTACATCATTTTTTATTAAAAGCAGATATATGAATTCTAAATATGAGACACCATCTTAGAAAGAACATGTTTCCATGATAACCGCCCCCCACCCCCACCACACACAAACACACACTACCACAGAAGGAGTCTGCCATCCTAGACAAGTATCCGGGTGCAGTGCAGACATAACGAACGTGTGTCCACACAGGCTGCTTTCCTGGATCCTGTGGTATCACAGGATGTTGTTGGTCTTGATGTATACTTTGGCCCATTTACCTTTACATTCCAGGCACACTATATAGCATTCAGTATTTACATACATTTGAACAGAGCAGACATAATGTGTGTTCCAAGAATAACATTTTGTGGACTTTGTGTTAGAAAGAACTCTGTTTCAATTCTCTTTATGTCTTAGCTACTTTTGAGAAGACCAGTTCCATATAAATACATAAGTTGGAACATACATTTAGAAAAGCTTACAGAAATCGATGTAAACTGCATTGTATCTGCCCTTAACAAACTAAGCCCTGTTCCCTCTAATGATAAAATAAAAAAGTAGCTAGCCATTACACTTTATAGTAGGTACCAGACCAAATATAATGTGATCATTGGCATTCTGGGCCAGATGGGTCTGTGTCTACCGCTGTCATTCTGGGATTTGTTCCTTTCTGTTAAAGTGTTCTACATACATTTGCCAAGAACATTTACATTAAACTTCAAATTACTCCTGGTTGTATCCAGAATATATGTTAGGAGCCTCTAAAAGGAATTTGTTTTCCGCCAACTATGCCATGTTAGTAATTACTGAGACGACAGTGGAGACTCTGGGGACGGCAGGTGCCTGGTGTGCAGGACAGGTCAAGCATCTGGCCAAGGGGCTCAATGACTCAGTAGAACTTAGTTCTTCTTGCTTTTCTTCAGGTAGCGACTCCGCAAAGACTTGTTGAAACCCATGACTATTTTAAAATACATCCAACGAGGCAAGATTGAGTTTATTGAGCCCTAGGGAAAGAAATAGGGGAGATATATAAGCACAGCCCACAAATGAGTTAAACTTACGGGAAGCCTATCTGCCACCTTCCAATTCTCCACATTATTATTTACACAGATTTTTAAAGTTCTCAGGTATATAGTTCGAAATAAAATATATAAATGTCTTTTTTAGGATTAAAGATGTGTACCACTTTGTCTGTCAAAGTATATGTCTTGATGCTAAGAAATCATATAGAAAGAAAAGCCCAAACTGGAAAATATGTCTAAGATTTAGAAATGTACATACCATGAGAGCGTGGATCACATATCCAGTGGTTCGGGTCTGCAAACCTACTGTTTTAATTGCAGACTTCACAAATGTCTCGGCAGAGGGCTTATCCAAAGTCGGCTTCCGTATTTTTGCCAGTTTTGTAGCTACAAGGTATGGCAGAACACTCTAGAATGATCCACCCCATACAAAAAGAGAAAAGACAACACATGCCATTGATTAGGAAGGCTGCAGAACTGAGTGAGATACCTGCCTGACTGTTGGTGATAGTAGAAGCATCCTCATGATATCTGGGGTTCACATCTTTAGAGAAGTGCGAGAGACCTGCTGCTGTCTAAAGCCAACTTCACAGAATATATAATAGCAGAAACATGAACTGCAATACAATGATGACCTATGGGTAAAACAGAATTGGAGGCTGGGAAAAATGAAACGAAGCACAATCCAGCATTTCTGAATCTTTAAAAGGAAAGGAATGGGCAGAAACCTGAGGGGCTGAGGCTCAGAGTGTCCCTCATATTCAGGTCAAGAGGGACCCTGCTGTACAGTCAAGCAGTGTGAGGTTTCTAGTGTCTCCTGGGACACCTTTGCTCCATCATGCCTGAAGAATTACACTTGTTCTGAGCTTTAGTCCTTCACAGATGACAATCCACTTTCCTGGTCTTTGGTCACCACTTCTCTTCCCTGGTGTTTTAACATCCCACTCCTGAAGTTTTATAAACTGCTAATGTTAAGATGGGACCACATCTTTTTTGCCCTCTTCTGTTTGGGGAAGAGATGATAAGAAAATAAGACAACAGCCTGGGTGACAAGAAGTCACCTGACAGGACAGATGTGGGTGGTGAAGCGAAACATGAGCTTTTCCAGGCATTTCACAAATGTAACGTTCTCTACTGCATATGCACCCTGTGTTTTGGCCATGACACAACACAGAACACAAAGAACCGGATTATAAGTTCTGGGAGTCATGACAAGAGAGGTCCTCCTGTGATACAAAAGATTCAGGTGTACAGCAGCCCACCAAACCTTTGTTCCTCTCACAAGAGTGAAAAGAAGGGGTGGGCTCTGCTGGCACTGCTATTTAAGAAAAAGTAACAGTTCAATATGTAGTTAAAATGAAAAGCAAGCAAACAAACAAAAAGCAAAAACTCACACTACAAATAATGCCGAGGTCTCTCCACACTTTGGATTTCTCTACTGTGGAGACTGGAAGGAACAGGCCCACATCTCGTTTGGGATTTGTTTATACATGTATTTTTTCACACATAATTTTGTATTCCTCTTACTACCAAGTGTAAGTCAAAGAATACTCCCTTACTGTGGGAGCTGAGCCTTCAACCCATCTATTCAGAGTCTACCTGGGGCCGTCCTCCACCTTCCTCACCTACAGGAGCAAGCCCACACTGAGTCACTAGTCACGAGAGCACACCAGCAGCTGGAGTGACTCTGACTGTGAAACTTGACTTCTGAGGATTTATTTATTAGAACTACTATTATACATCACTCTTTAATGAGAAAAATGTCTTGTCAAGTCTTTAGTCCATTTTGTCTCATCAGTATTAAGGCAGACTAGGGATGTCTCAGGTTGACAGACTGAACTGTGGGGTCCAATTGTTACGTTGTTTGTTCACTACCTAAAGAGCAGGGCAGGGCAGACCCATGTAAGCTCTGATGTCAGGCAACCACATGCACATGCACAGCTTCCCGCGTCTATTTTGCTGCATGCTTCCTGGTTATACAGAAGACCAAGAAGACCTTTCCAGAGAACACAGTCTACAAGGAGAGCTGGGAAGTCTTGAGCTCCCAAGATGGAGTCAGTCTGTAGCTATGCCTTTCACTTGTGCAGAATGCATCGCACTGCTCTTTCATCCATCGTTCTGCTCTTTCAGAAAGCATAAGCAACAGACATTGGACTATTTTGATATTGCAGCATTCAGTTGCACTGCCTGACTGAACCACATGGTGGCACCACAAGATAACTCATGGCTTTAGGGTTCAGCTAGCTTGTAGTGGGGTTCTGAAGGAGCCTCCAGCTACTGGGGGTGGGGAAAGACATGTGTCCTTGGGAGTTCCTAGTCAAGTTATGTTTTCCCAACTAAGACATGGAAACTATAAGCTGGAAGGCTGTGTACATATACCCTGGATATAAAATCAAGGTGTCCAACAGTGACCTACTAAAGTGTGATGGCTTCAGAGGCAAGCGAGGCAGGGTTTTGTGGGTAAGCCCTAAAGACAGCTGAGGAGTCAGCTAGGTACAACAACGTAAAGGAACAACACGGGCAGAGGAGCAGTGAGGAGCAAGGCATTCTCAGGGAACTGCAAGGAATTTGTTATAGTCAGAAAGAAAGTCCAAGCACTAGGCACATTCTCCAACACAAGCTCAAGAACACAGTTGCGTCACCTCCATTCTCAGTGCTGAGAACAGCACGAGGTACACAGGGTTGTGAAGGCAGTGTGACTGAAGGCAGTGCGGCCTGAGGGCAGTGTGGCCTGAGGGCAGTGTGGCCTGAGGGCAGTGTGGCCTGGCGGTTCAGACACAGAGCACCAAGCAGCACTAAGGGCCTTCCCACTGAGCCAGCATTCTAAGTATTCTAAAGCTTAAGGAAGATCATCTGCCTCACAAAAGCAAATCTACTGATCTAGCTGTGAAGGGTATTAAAAGGAATATGTGAAGTTTATGGAAAAAGTAAATTAATCTTTTATGTCAAAATCCATCAAAGTAAATAAATGCCCAAGAAACAATAATTAATCCATCTTCTGCCTATGCAGGAAAGGATTATGAGAAACAAACCAGAAATATATCTATACTTTTACAGAAAGTTTTCAAAGCAATAAAACTTAAAAGCCACTTACACCCAACAAGTCACCATTACAAGTTTTGCCCCCTCAGAAACATCCTGACCCTGACAGCCACAGCTGTGGGCAAGTATCTTGATTTCCAAATTTAGAATCTCCAACTGGAAATAATTAGTTAGGTCATAAGCAAAAGCTGATGATGCTATGTGTGTGCTCAGCTTATTAAACAAAACAGCCCCAGGAGATCACAGTTGGTATGCTGTTCTCCTCGTATCCACTGGAATAGACTGCTTAGACTACGGTCTTCATAGAGCATGTGCTGTGGAGGGAGTCCCGATCCGAGGCAGGAAGGGAAGGGAAGGGAAGGGAAAAAAGGGAAGGGGAGGGGAGGGCTGGGGTGGGGTGGGGTTCTGGTCCAGCAAAGTAAAGAGCAAGGGAAAGCCAACTCCAGGGCAGTTTCAGCATTAAGCTGACAATAGTCACATCGTTGTTTGCTTTGTTTTCTTTCTTTTCCAAGGGTGTGTGTGTGTGTGTGTGTGTGTGTGTGTGTGTATTATGCATGTACTTGTTAGATGGTTGTGTTTTCAGGAGTCTTTCTTTGATTACTCTCCACCTTTATTTTTTTAGGATATTAAAAAAATTTATATTTTGGGGACTTGTTAGCCTGAAGCTGGCCAACAGGCTTCGGGAACCTGCTTGTCTTTCCCTCTCTCTCCAGAGCTGGAGTTGGCGGCATACCACAGCTCCTCTCACACTGACTGGGCTCTCTCCAGCCTGGACACATTCTTAAGGCAAAGGCTATGGCTCTGTGAGTTTAAGGAAACTTCCCTTAAGTCTGTGTCTTCGTTTATCTTCATTTAGGATCAGAAGTCCTCCCAAACACATGGCTCACTAAACACGTACAGTATAGCTTTGCCGCTTGCGGTTCTCTACTTGCAGACTCTGAGTCTTTCCATAAAAGCCTCTTGATTAACTCAGGAGTTACAAGAATTCTTTGAGTGACTACTAATCCTACAAAGAACCTGCCTTTAACATATGGAATGTGTATGTTAGTATTTACAGGAAAAAAAAGGGAAAACTGAAACCACACCCCCCCTCCAATCTAGTAATTTATTTGAATGTATCCTAGAAGATGTTTAGGTATCTGTGATACAATCATGTAAAAAACAGACCCTGATTTTACAGAGGGATGTGGGCAGAGTATTGATGATAGACTATTTCTACAATTAGGCTTAGATAAGGTCATATATAAGCAATGTTCTGACACAAGGGATGGAAGCTAGCCCTGAGATATCTGATTGCAGACCCTTGTAAACTGAGGAACAACTGAGTGTGGAAATCAAAGCACCATGGGTCATACAACTCAAGAGTTTTACTCTAAAGACATGAGAAGCTTTGGTGGAATTTTAAGCAGGGAAGTGAAATGACTGGATTTTGCTTTATCAGTTCTGGCTACAGTGAACAGACACTATCTTATCAGCAAAGATAGCAGTAGTGGGGTGTTCTAGTTAGTGATACTATTGCTGTGTTAAACACCATGGCTATAAGTAACTTGGGGAGTAAAGGGTTTATTTCAGCTTACAGTTATAGTTGGTTCATCATCTGGGGAAGTTAGGATAGGAAACCCAACAGTGCAGGAACCTGAAGTCAGTAACTGACGCATAAGCCATGGAAGAACACTGCTTATGGGCTTGCTTCTCATCATTTGCTCAGCCCTCCTCCCTGACCCCATCAATCAAAAAAAAGCCCTACAGGCCAATCTGATGAGGGTGCTTTCTCAACTGAGGTTCCTTCTTCCCAAATGACTTTAGAGGAGTCACATGGAAAGCTGATTATCTAGCACAGGAGGCCAAATAGAGATATGGTCCAAAGTAAGATACAACGGCAGTAGTGTCATGAGATGCAGCCAGACTAGACACATCTTCAGAACAGACTTGATTCAATACTCTGTGATCTGACAGACTGCAGACCTTTTGCCTTGGATTTAGATAAGCCTGGATGAGTAAATTCCCTATACTTCACCTGCTGAGATGTATAGCACTATCGCTATAGGGGGTCATTGTACTCATGTTTTCTTGTTCACTGCCTGCTTTTCTTGCTACCATATTCCCAACTACCATACCCAATACTATACTCTACATACTTCCTGACTGGAGATATGTGAAACATAATACACAGGCCTCTCATTTAGGGTCCACTGATTGGTAGTGTGTTTAAATATCTGTGTGCCTTGTGAGTCAGAGATCTTGAGTCTTTTGTTGCCCCACTCCTGACAAATGGAGATACACCTTAATTTTTATTTTCCAGTCTGGGACATGGGGTCAGGTTAGCATCAAGCTCAAACTCAGTAACAGTGAGTGAGCATGGGGCATACCGTAGGGGTTCCATAAATGCACACTGCTTCTGTTTTTCATCTCTCTTCTCTGTATGTACTATCACTTCCCAGTTTATGATGTCACATTAGTCACCTCATTTGCCTTCAGGAGTCAGAAATTAAGGAGCAAAGCCACAGAGAAATCTTGCACAAGTCAGATGACCACTGAGGGTGACAGCAGAACTCATAATCTTGGTCTGAGGACACCGAGCTTAGGGTCTGTTCCTCACTATCTCTAAGCACACAGGCAGTGAGGTGTGCACAAAACTAGACTGGACCAAGGGAGGACTTACTGACGACTCCATGCTTTCACCTGGACAAAATCCAGATGGGCTATCTCTTCATATGGCAAGTGTGTGAAGCAAGCATATAGGCGTGAAATTTAAGGCAAACTGTCTGAGGAAGTAGGATATTTGCATGTTTGAAGGAGTCTCCCCACTAATGGCTTACTAGTGCACCAGAAGAGACTCCTGTCTTCCCATGTGACAACCTAAGAAGAACGCAGCAGTATCTCCCTCTTGTTGTGGGCATAAAAGCATAACCTGAATCTAACTACAAGCATGTGTGAGCTAAACCCTAAATGAGGGATGCTCAAGACAGCAGAGAGGGGAGGAGTGCTGTGCTCTTCCAAAACGTCAGTGGTATAAGAGTCCAGGTAGAAACAAACACAACAATTAGGAGAATGGAATACCAGATTCTAGACCAAATGCTTTGCTGGAGAACCAAACATTACTGTAAAGATGGGCTGGGAACATAGCTCAGTGGCAAAGCACAGGTCTAGTACTTGCCTAGGGGTGTTACAGTCAATCCCCAGCACCAGAAAACAAAAGGGAACTGAAAAGAGTGTTACAGGGTATGGTGATGCATGCTGGAAATTCCAGCATTCCAGAGGCAAAGGCAGGAGGACTGAGTTCAAGGCCAGCCTGGGCTACAGAGTGAGACCTTGTGTCCAAAACAACAACACCCCCCCCAAAAAAAACCAACAAAAACCAAAAACCAAACCAAACCAAACCAAACCAAAAACAAAAGCTAAAACCAACCAAGCAACCAAACTGAAAAAGAGTAAGTAAGAGAGCAGGTAAAACAGTGAAGACTGATCACCTAATCAATCACTTTACACCCACATTCAGCCTCACATTTAGTGCTGTTGTAGTTATCTAAGAATCTGAGGCCAAGTGACAGAACACAGTGACTTCCTCTCTAATGGCTCTAGGTGCAGTCAGACAATAACAAAGGGGAAAGCTGGGCAAACGATGAGACTGCTCTTCCTGGTACTGTCTCTATGCCTACAACTGGCTTTGTTTTGTTTTGTTTTGTTTTGTTTTTTGATACAAGGTTTCTCTGTATAGCCCTGGCTGTCCTGAGACTTGCTTTGTAGACCAGGCTGGCCTCAAACTCAGAGATCAACCCGCCTCTGCCTCCCAAGTGCAGGAGTTAAATAAAGTGTGTACTACCATTGTCCAGCTCCACTTATTATTATTATTATTATTATTATTATTATTATTATTATTTTGGTAAATAGCTTTAAAATTATCTCTAAATAAAAATGACTTAGGAAGGAAACCAAGAGGACTGCGGGAGCTGAGGTGGCCCCGGCTATTCCTCACTCACTCAGCATTTACTAGTGAGCACAGGGCCCATCTTCTCACTTAGATTTCATGCGAGTTTTGTTCTTTGAAGGATGTATGCATAAGTTCCTTTTGCTCCTCCCCATGGGTCTTCAGTTGTTGAAAGAGAGAGGGGGGAGGGGGAGAACATTAGCAACACTGAGGTGTTGCTCCGGAACACACTGCAACCAGGGAGTGCTGCTGTATGGCTTTTACCCAGCAGGGAGGAGGCAGAGGCAGGTGCTTTGTAAGTTCAAGGCCAGCCTGGTCTATACTATAATACACTCTCTCAAGAAAATAAACAAAAAACCAAGTGGTGAGCAGGCCCAGCAGCAGACAGAGGCATGTGAGGCTCAGGGAAGAAGGAAAATTGTAATCCAGTGTCTAAGGCCTGAGATAGGAACTCAGGGAAGATGAACTGGAACCTGACCCTTTTGTCCAGAGCTCAGGGACAAAAGGAGCTTAGAGGCAATGTGAGACAGTCCTGAAGAGGTGATGCCAGGTGGTTTCTAGTCATATCAGATTCCTATCAGGCAGAGAACCAAAGGAAACTAGCTTTGAGGAAACAGGCGTTAAAATGAGAGTCATGGGCACTTCACAGGACAGAGCACACAGAGGACAATCCACAGTTCACTCTAGCAAGAACACTGATGCCTTGTGGGGTCTGAATTCAATACTACGCTTCAGGTATAGCCACCTAAGGCCACCAGAGAAGCTACCAGTACCGATCTGTGTGTTAACGAGGTTACTTGATCTGTGTGTTAATGAGATGATCCAAGAAACATGGGATGGAATAGAAGGTGGAACAAGCCACTCAATCCCCACCATCTGTAACCTAGAAGACAGAAACACCACCCAGAGAAAAGCAGGTAAGTTTCAGCTCAACATGGGCTCTCTGCTCTACTCAGTACCTTGGGATGTATTTTCAAGGTAGGACAGCCACATTTTTCTTCATAAATATGAATTTTCCTTTTCTTAGTAATTCATTCTAAGTTTAGACCTCAAGTGAATCTTAGTAATAAAGACAATGATGGATAAAATGATTTAAAATGTACTCATGTAAACGGTACAAGCTCATCAAAATAAAATATTTCAGAAGGCAAATACTAATGTGCTTTGGGATGGTTTCTAGTCATATCAGGTTACTAGCAGGCAGAGAATCCAAGAAAACTACCTTTGAGGAAAACAGGCTGTGCAAATGAGAGAAGGGACAAGCTTGGATACTACCAGGACTGCTTCCTGTGTTCACACGGCAACGCTAGCTACTTCACGGCACTGAAACACAGGCAGTTTCCAGCCACAGCCTCCCGGGTACCTTCCAGTGGACCTTTAGAGTGCCTGCTAAGCCTCACTGGGGCTTAAAAACAGATCCAGCAGGAAGACAACAGGGTAACCCTGAGTGGCACAGGAGCTTTACCTCCTACCGGGGTTACCTGGCTTCCTTGTTACCAAAATCCAATCTAAGGGGGATTCCTGGTATCATCATAGGCATAAAATACAAGATTCTACAAAACCCTGTCTTCCCACATGTAGCCTATATATTCAGGGAGCTGAAAATTAAACAATATCAAGTACGTGGTCAGTAGATACTCCTAGGAAGTAAGCTAAGGAAAGGGCTTGGAAGAAGCAGGCTTTGCGTGAACCCTAAAGATGAGGGAACACTCACCTTACCCTTCCTTGTGATAGGTGACTTAGCTCCAATACTACTGAGAATAAAAAGACTTAGAAAACACAGCTAGATACCCTTAGCCCCATCTTGATTATCTACATGTATAAACTAGAGTGGTCACCAGTACTTTCTGGCTTCATTATTTCCTAAGCACAGTGGGTTCAGTAGCCTAGGGATAGGAGCAAGTGCTCTAATAGCAAACGGACCTGGATTTGAGTCCCAGATCAGCCTGGGAAAATGGGTTAACTGTCTGAACCCTAATCCCCACATTGTGCCAAAAGAGCCTAAGATACTACACTAAGCGATCTGATCACAGAAGACCAAACACTGAATGATTCTATTCACAGGATGGACTAAGAATAGGTAACTGTGGGGAGACAGAAAACAGAATGGTCATTGCCAGGGGCTGGGGAAAGAGAAGGGAAAGTTAGCATTTAATGGTGCTCAGTTTCAGTTTGGGGAGGTGAAGGAAAGTCCCAGAAGAATGGTGGCAGTGACTTTGCAACCGTGAGTACACTCATGCCCCTGAGCTGCATGCAGATAATCGACAACCTAAGTTCTGTGTTATGTACTTTTCTACCACAATTTTAAAGAATCAGATTGTCTCAAAATAAACTATGAGCATTTACAATAATGATGCTTCAACTGTTTACATTTAGTTCTAGTTCAGGTAACCTAGTTAAAAATTAGAGGGGCTAATTTTTAAAAATCTAGACCTAAGAGCATGAGGGAAAAGAAACCATGTCTCTAAGGGAGTGCTCACGTCACAATCGCTTACTGAGGAATGTGATTTTCTTTCGTTGCCAAGACAGCGACTGTTGCTGTGGAAACCACACAAAACCAGGGATACTTAACTGACAAACTCCACTTACCTGCACAAAGATGCCCTTGCTCTTATACTCCTCATGGAGGCACTGAGAGAAGAAATCTACAAAGGCCTGGGAGGGAGGTGGGGGTGAGAAAGACAACACATCTATTACATCAGTCTGCCTAGAGTGTAGCCATGGAAACAACCAAATAATAAATTAACCATTTAACACTACTCTTTCTAGCCCTTCCTTTCACTTCAAATGCAGAAGAGATAAAAACACTTTAAAACCTCAGGAGGTTTTTCTGCTACAAATGACATTATCTTACCAAAAATAACATTTGCCAATTTTTGACTTAATGAGAAAAGCCTCCTCCAAATTATTTTCCAAAGAAAAGAAAAAAAAATTTTTTATTATGTAACAAAGAATTTAATTCCACTTTCTATTTGACACTCCAAGAGAGACCCAGAGTGAATTATGTGCAGCTCTGTTTTGCTGCTGGGTCTGAGAAGTGAGGGTGAGAGTCCGTCTGATAACAAAACTATAAACCGCCTGGAAGCCATGCAGCCAGGTTTCCAATGCAGACTTGTATCAGGCTTAAAACACCAAGTTCAATGACACCCCAATGGAAGGTCTCCACTGGCAGAACCTCCATGGAGATTTCCAGATACTGGAATTCTAATACAACATGTTGATTAAACATGTTGACAGTGTTTCGGCCACCAAGAAAGCGGGTAGATCAGAGGGCTGTGGGGCTGTGCAGGACTCAGAAGACAGTAAGTACTGAGTTTTCTCTGTGAAAAGTTGTATTTTGCACTTTTCCTTCTCTGACATACTATATGGTCCTATTATGTATTATGATTTACTTATTTTTCCGTAAAGGCTTGCTTAATTTCAATAATTAAAATGGTCATTCCTCAGAAATGTTTCCACGCCTCAGTGAAGTAACTGAACTTGGAGTGACTGGCACACAGACAGTAGAAGACTCAGTCTGAATTACTATCCTAGCAGTAATGTGAAGATGTGAATAATGGTGTTATATGATGACATAGAGTTCTGGGAAATTCCTGTCACACTCTAGACATGACAGTGTTCGGGAATTGTAGATAAGGTGGCAGACATTCACTGTCCATCGGTCTATTTCTTGTCTGCTGAGCATGGCTGTGGTACTGCCAGGATGTACTTCCCTGTTATGTGAAGGCTGTGTTCATGTTACCGACATTCCCACCTTAGGCTCATTAGTATCAGATTCTAACCAACTGGGTGGACTGGCTGAGGCTAGGGCTCTATGGAAAGCCTAAGTGTCCCTGTTAAAATCAATAAACTACCAGGGACCAAAAATCAGACCATCAGTGGCTGTGACACACTGGCACTCCACTTGTAAATCTATTTCCACCTGTGACACTCCATAAACCCATGTGGGCCACCTACCTGCCCTTAGTTGGCTACAAACTACCAAGCATAGCATTTCAACAAAGTTAACGCCCAGACTGAAAATCAGCCCTCCGTCTTATGTTGACATAATTTACTGCAGTGCACGTCACCTTGGTTGCAGAGTATACTGTCAACAGTGGAACCGGGAGCATGCCACTGGCCGAGGAGATGTTGAGAATCACCCCTTTAGATCTGGAATTGAAAACACATCACACAAACTGAGGGGAATCATATGCACGTTGCTTGTGAACTGCAGTGAAGACGGAAACAGAGCAATAGGGCTGCTGATCTAACACGCATCTCCCTGCCTCATGAGCAGTTGGTATGTCTGGCCAGTGAATGAAGCATAATTCAATGAACTAAAAATAGCTCTTCTTTATGATGAGCTCATTTTCCAGTCTTAGTAATCCAATGCATGACTGGATCAGCTAGATAGTCTCCTTTAGTTGTCTCTGTACTTTCTAGGTTCCTCTGTGGCCACAACATCAGAAATCCCTATGTAGGTGGTGGGGATATATTTCAGTGGTAGAAGGCTTGCCTCATATGTGCAAGGGACTGCAGTCAATGTCTGCAGAGCAAAAGCTAACGAACCCCCACACAGACACGTCTGCTCTGACTCATCATCCCGCTGTCCACTCCAACAGTGTGTATAAACACTTCTCTCTTAACACAGTCCTGAGCCTCTAGACACCAGAGCCCATCTTTGTTCACATGCAGTCAAGTCTTTCATAAACCTTCATAGCAATGGGTACCATTATATAAGTATAACTTCTCTGGGTTGTGTGGATTTGGGGAAAGAACTGACTTGAAAATTACACCAGTCTGTACTTCATTAACTATTACACTGCCAAAAAACAAAGTCAACTTTTTCCTGTGACTTTTAGAGATTACTGAAAGTTAACTCAGGGAACTACCAGAAATAAATAAAAATCAGTTTGCGAAAAACAATGCAGTAAACACCCAAGTTTTAGCAAGCATACAGAGGTTCAGCAGGGTGTGGAATTATGACTTTAGAAAACTAGGTACCACCGTGTTCCCCTAAGCTCATGCTTCTCAAGGCACACTATCATGTTTTCTGTTTTAACAGCACTGGGAATGGAGCGCAGGGTCTTGCACCAGGCAAGTGCTCTACTACTGAACTACACCTCAGTGCAGCCCTCCTTCCCAAACACTAAAATCTGAACCAGGCACCCCTGGGTCACTCCTCAACCTCCTCTCCTTCTGCACAGTCTGTTGTCATTCTCTTTCTGGATTTTGGTTCCTAAGTTCTGTTTCGTTGTTTGTTTTTCACTATTTAGGGGAGGAAGAAGAACACAGAATCCCTTTATGTAAAATAGCACAAGAAACATGACTAAATGGCATATGAGTTATTTTAGACATAAATCTGAAAAGACACAGCACTCTATGGCCATCATTCCGTCTGCCAGCCTTTCTGAGAGATGCCTACTGTAACCATCAAAGGGAAGTCTGGGCCCTCTGCTTCATGGGTATCACAGGAGTCTAGTCAGTTGTTTATAAAACAGAGGTCCTTATTAGTAATACACACTCTCCAAAGCACTGAAACCCACCAACATCTTGGTGATCAAAATAAAATTTCAAAATTAAAGATGGTATTAAGAAATTTTAAAGTTAGAAGTGCACATCATCTTTATATTGGTATCTTTTTTCCTAAGGCAAAAAATAATAATTTTTATCAAGAGTTAGAACTCAGCCCTTTTAGATTAAAAAAAAGAAAAAGGTAAATTAGCAATAAAGTCATTTCATCTTCTACACCTATAAAAATTTCTTTGATGAAAGTGAAACAGAACAATCTTTTATTACAATCAAGGAGTGTTCCTTCAGTAAAAACTGAATAAAAACCACATCAAAAAAATTATCATTTGAGAGTGCTGAAAATATTCCCCAATTAAACTGTACTGACAGCTGTCTAGCTCTACATATGTTGAAAATGACTTAACTGCACAATTTAGACAGGTGTGTAGTTTACAGCATGTAAAATAAGCTAACAAGTCTGTAAAATACAAGAAAAATCTGTTTTTATTACAACACACAGCCTTTAGGGCACCCAACAGCCCATTAGACACCCAATGAGGTGAATGCACAGGGTGTGGCTACTCTGGCAAAGCAAGCTTCCTGAGGAGCAAGTCCAACCTCACACTCACTCTGCATTAACCTTTAGTCAGGAGCTGCTCTACTGTCAAGTGTAAGAACAGAGAGAGCCTGTCTAAGGTAGATGCAGGCGATGCTTTGCCTGAAGCTGCAGCCTGCCACCACTGCTTAGAGCCAGACTCTGTTCCACTACAACCGTCCTAACTGGAGTGGCTGCATATGCCCTTGAGCAAAAGTCACATTTTTCTTTCTGCTATTCACAAATGAAATATAATGTTGAAGGTAAAGGTTAAAGTTTAGTGCCATGACTTCAACAGAGGAAAAGTCACTTACAGATAATAAAAGCTCTTTTCTCATTTTACAAAATAATAACAATCCAACGTGTCACAATGATGCAGTCGTTCTTTTATTTATTTACTTCTGAGGTAACAAAGATCTTTATTTCTCAAATATTCTACTCTTGACTGAAAATTTCTAGAAGCCAGAGAAATTGCATACTGGTTGTTCTTACAGAGACCACATGGCAGCTCACAGCTATCTGTAACTCTAGTACTAAAGAATCAATGCCTTTTCAGGGTACATGAGGGGTACAGGCTTACATACAGGAAGCATATCCTTACATATAAATTAAAAATAAATAAGAATCCAAAAGAAGAAGAAAAAGAAGAGAGAAGAAATTACTAGTAGATAGAGCTAAGTCAAAAATTTTAAGAACTTTATAAAAAACAATTTATATTTCAAAATACATCAAAACATAAAATTTAAGACTGTCGAAGTGCTGTATAAAATGAGAGCACATTTAACCGTATCTAACTGGCAACAGAGAAAACGCCCCACCCACTAATCTGTCTCACTGTTGAGAACACACATATGTGTCTATCAAAGACCTTTCTATGACCCCTCTTGTAATAGCATTCAGACCTATCTTCTCTAAGGAAAAAATATTCTAATTTGTCTGTATCCCAAATTGAACACTAGCATGCCCTGCAATAATCCCTATAATGTATCTCCTTAAGTGGAAATAGGGTGAACATTTGGACCTGGGGCCACAAAGGACTCATCTTTACAATCAACTACTTTGTCTAGCTGTAATCCTCCATCTAAGCAGAATTAGTGACGTCAAACAGTTTCCATGGCACAGCCAGGCTCATGACAACTCTGTTATATCAAGGAGAAGGGCAAAATAGGCTATGCTTAAGTGCACACAGAGACAAACATAAGCCAAGCTGGTTAACCTCTCATTTTCTGGAGGCTTGGGAACAATGGAAGCATATTAAGAATTTCTGCTGAGGTTCCGTTATTGAAGACCCATGTTGCTCATACTTCAGCACATTTCCTAGTTTGTTGTGACAACATCAGATCAACAAATAAAGCAACGTTTTCTGTATTCGTAACTGATCTCACTGCTTACTTGCCATCATGGGATGGTGACTTGGAGGTACAGATTACTGAGGATCTACCAGAACTAAAATGCTGCAGAAACAAAGGAGAATGGTCAGCTCCACTTCAGGACCCTCCTCTTCACCTCCAATGCCGTCCTTTATTTGTCCTCCCAGAAGCCAATCCATAGGCTGGTCCAGCCCTGTGAAACCCAGCAGCTTTCATTCACTGTCTCCTTACACCTATGCTCTCTAGGACTCCCTTAGATTTGGACTGCTCCCCATGAGATTCCCTTTAATTGTCACTTGGATTTTTTAAAATTGCCAAGGTTTTGTTCTGCAAATGCCTCACTATTCTGCTGGGCTCTTGTAGCAGCCCTGTCCTCTCCTCTATAAAAATACTGTTGCCTTGGGGGGAATAATAGTGTCTTTTGAAAGAAGTCACCGATTCTGGCCTGACTCAGGGAACCTTAGCATGGTCCCACTCTGCATACAGCAGAGGAAAGAAGGGAAGGGAGCCAGAGGTCAGTCATTGCAGAGTGCTAACCAGACAGAGCTGTGACATACAGACTCCATTCCAGTTCTTTACATTTCCACTACACATGAGAGACGACTGAAGTGCACTTTTGCAGGGTCATTAGAGAGTTTTCTAGGCTTAGATGGCAAATGGAAATTGGTGTAGACAGTTCTCTAATTGACTCCTAAGAACACAGAGAAACTATCAAAACAGTGTTCAATGTCAGAGAAGGAATCATGGAATATGGGGTCAGGGATAAAATTAGAACCAGCAATCAAATTCTTACACTATACAAATATTGCTTTGTTGAATAAAGTTTGCAAACATTTAGCACAAGAAAGAATTACCTGCCCTACAACGCCATAACATGTCATAATTCCACCTTAAGCAGTACAATATGAAAGAGGCTATTTTTAGCCTTTCCATGGTTGTTATGGCAACCACCTCCTGGCTCCAGCTGTACACAATGTTTATAATTCCAGAGAAGTAGAGAGAGCAAGTTTCCCGATAATGTAATTATGCATTTTCTATATGTACGGTGATAATACCTTAGTCTGATTACTAGTACTTGTTTAGTGATAGTCAGTTGGCTATAGTTCTATAATGTTTGGAAAAATCTCATATATCAATGACAGAACCACTGAAAGGGAGGAGGGAGAAGAAACCAATAACAAAGGCTCTTTCTAAAGGACACTGCTGTTACTCAATGAGAATACCAATCTTATGGAAACAACCATAGAAATAGGTCACTGTGGGGAGGTGTCGAGAGTGGCTAGAGTGAAGCCACTTACAGGAGTAAGGGAGACCACTTCTGGACATCTGCTCACCTGGAGCTTTCCCTTCCTTCTGGAAAACAACTAACATTGCTGGTCTCCTTTGCAGTAAGTTGCAGCTTATGACAGGTGGAGTTCTGGACAGCAGAATGTGATATACACTCCTTCCAGGGCTGACCCATGAAACCTCCCCTAACATCATTCTAATTCTCTTCCTTTGCCTGTTAGTGGGGTGAAAAACTCCTTCTTAAGATAAGACCTTAAAGATTTATGCCAGAGCCCATAGATGAAAGGAGCCCGAGACTCCTCAAGGACAAGGTGGAGAAATAAGGGGAAAATAAATCTTTAACCTGGTAAGCCATGTAGGTAGGGATTAATCTATTAGTGCAGTTAGCACACCTTGACTAATATACCTAGTAACTCCTAAAGCTCCATTGGACATAGATATCCCTTCTTCTAACACAAAGTACAATTTAATAAACTCTACATACATGTCTAACTAGTCCCTAGGAAGCCTCCTCCCAATCCCCACCTTCCTATGACTCCAGCTCTCCACAGCTTCTGATGGCTTTCTACCAGGTCACTTCTCAACCCAACTTAATTTCTTGAACCACAAGGATTGAACTCATGTGGATTCTCCAAGCTGGGTTCTGCTGGATAAGCATGAATTCCCCTTCACACTGTTCCTTCATACCCAGTGTCAGCTCTGACAGGGTGGTGCTGCTGGGTCTAGCGATGGCCATAGGTCTCTAGCTCTACTTCTGCACCATGTACTTCACAGCATCTCATCTCACTAAGCTAAAGGGGTGGGGGTGGGAGTGGGGGGCATGGGGTTACTTTCAACTAACCGAGTGCACTGGGCTGAGCATTCTATGAATCCAATACTTTCTGCTCCAGCTAATGACTTCACTGCCATCATTTCCTTTCACATAGTTTTCACCAACAAACTTAAACAAAATTCCTTCATAATACTTCTATGGCTTACAATTTTGATGTCCTTGTTTTATTTAATTGGTGGAGATAGAACCCATGGCTTGCTAGGCAAATGATGTAATACTGAGCACCTACCCCAAGTCCAAAGATTTCTTTATAATGCCATTTGCAGATGTCAAAACTCAGATTAAGACAGTGACCCAAATATCATCCTTATTGGACTCTACTCTGTCCTGGTTCTAGAGTTCTGGCATGACCACTGGCTTGCCCACTGCCAATTTTATGTCCTATCATCGGCGCATACTCCCTCTCTAGTCAATACTCCACTTGAAGGCTTTAAAGGGAAACTTTACTAAAATAAGGCAATTAGAATATACAAATCAACACATGTAAAATACAACTACAACTAATTTTGCTGAAAAAGTTTCTCAATTACTGTACATGATCCAAAAAATGGACTTCTGAGCCCCATTCCCTCACATTCCACATGATAGAATGAAGCAGAACATATAGGTGGAGTCAGTATGCATAAACTGCATTTCTTCTTGGTCTGTTAACACAAGTGGATATTTGATTCCTCCCCTATCAAAGCTTTGATGGAGCTTGAAATTCAAATAACAAACCGGTCCAACATTCAAACTCAACTCTCTTTGGCAGGTTTTCTTTGAAGGCCTAAGCAATATCTAGATTCTTCTGAGAAGGAAACAGAGTTTAGTTATATTTTACACTCAGTGCTGTCTCACATGTGGACATGCAACCACAAATTTCTCAATAAAATGAAGACATTTGGGGTATTCTACTGGTACCCAATTCCAACTGGTCCTTTCCTCCTAGAGTTAGTTTGACACTTGGTCACTTCACATCATGCCTTAGTCTCTCATGCATCCATTCCCCCAGCAAGAATGAGAACACCAGAAGAAGGTATATAGTTTCAGGACATTCTACCGATTTAGGCTCTAAGTAGCTACAGCTTTAAGGAGGCATTCCTAGGAATATCCCAGGAACTCTATCCACCCCCTCAGAATAGCAGGCAATTGAGTTAGTGATGGTGACTCAGGCTGGCTTTTTAATCCTGATCTAAAGGAACCACCACAACCCTAGAGAGGGAAATAAAAAAGTCTAGTGGAAAAGGCCTCCGCCACCAATGACTCATGCTCCACTGTGTGACTCGCCTGGTGCTAAGACAGAGTTAGGCTCATTAGTCACTTTAATGAAATTCTCAAAGAAAGGATTCTCCCTATAAATAATAATGAGTTCTGCAAGCACGGTGTTTGTGTGTGAGCGTGTGACTCACCTTTCTACCATGCCAGGCAGCACCAAGTGTGTCACCTGCAAAAGAGAAAACAAAACATTAGTGATGGCTGAGGACACAAGCCACAAAAGAGTGAGACACCCACACATGCCAAAGAGAAAGGACTCACAAAACCAGCCACCATTCTATAGAGAGAGAGGCTTATCTTATACTTAAACTGTGTTAGGAGTACATAAAGAGAATGCACTGGCAAAGTGAACATGGCTAAGATTTGCCTTGTCTGAAAAGTAAGGCTGGCATGGGCACCTTCAAATAACTAGGGCTCTATGGGAAGTGGACATCTCTTTGGTCTGATGGTTATCACCCGCAACAGCATCCCGCCTACCAAGCTGACTTAAGTCATCTTTTTTGAAGGCTTGGGGAAGAGAATGCCAGCAGGTGAGATGTGAGTAAATACCAAGTGCATTCATTTCTTCTGAGGTCCACAGTTGAGAGCAAAACATACCTGAAACCATCTGTGGCCTCTAGTGACCAACCATGAAAGGTGATGTGTGCAATTTAGCAACTTCATAATCACTGGCCAAAGACTTGCAATGTCAACACAGGTGATCACAAAACTCTTTTGGGGGATACTATTCTTCAAGAAAAGTCAGAAGTACAATCTTTGTCAAGATGACCTCAGTTAAACAAGTCTTGGTTCAGCTTGTATCAGGTCTCTAAACAACACAAGAAGTTGAAATGCTTGCTAAGTGTAGACATTCTAAGCCTTTTATCTTGAATAATATCAACCACCAATTAAAATGACAGCATTTGATAAAAGATTGTTTTTGATGGAAATATTCAGAAGCAAAAGATCGTGAAGACTTTCTGCAGCCATGTGTGCTGTGGATGTCTGAGTCCAAGATGGTGCATGCACTTGTCAGTGAGCGTGTGTAAGTTGTCACCATATCAGTAAAAAAAGTATGGGCTGACACATCACCAATTTCAAAGTAAAGGAATATCCTCAGAGTTTAGGGGAAGTACTTCAGCAGAAGTAAAGATTCGACCAAATCTTCTGGCCCAGATGAAAAGGAGAAGCTGTAAGAGCAAGTATAGGGTGAAGCTTCCCGCATCCCTCCTTTTTACCCACATCTGTATTTTTACATAACTCATCCTCATATGGTGATGAAGCAGACCATCCTCCAGCATTTGCTCTTTCCTTGCAGATGAAGGTTCAGAGCACACAACCTCTTTCCCATTCTTGGTACCTCCCATTAAAAAATGTATCACACATTTCTCTGACAACTGTCCACGGCCTACAACTATCGAGTTCATAAGAAGGAGGCCATATGATGTCTTGGTGTAGACTTGAAAAGAGGAAAACAGCTTGTCTTTTCCATCCTCCTTTCCTCTTCTTTGTAGGCAGAATGTAGTAGAGAGAAGAAGCCTTTGACCCCAAGGGGAATGTGATACACTACTGTAGGATGACGGGATAAGGGGCGGATCCTTACTGATAGAGGAGCACTGTGCAGTGCGCTCAGCACCTGCTCCAGTAAGCACCCTGACTAACTGACCATTTTGACTTTGTTTAACTTGTGATTGTATCTCTGTTACAGGACATAATCAATATTTTTTGTTTGTTTTGCAGTGTTGGGCATGAACCTTGAGGTTTCTTTGCCCATATTAAGCAGGTATAGGCCACTGCCCAACCTTTTAACCAAAAATTCTTACTAGTAAGATTAAACATTTATGCTGATAAAGACTGATCCATGTTAACACTTTATAACTTTCCCCCAAAAAAGAGAATTCCACAAGCAATAGGTTAAATACTTTACAGTTTTGGGCTTCAAATTCAATGTGATGATACCAAGTCAAAGTAAAGGTAATGTCACAGTTCATCATCCCAACAGTTGCCTCTCTCTCCTCTTCTAGTTAAATACTAATTTCAACTTTGCTAATGTATTTCCCAAGCTTTGTCTTTCCAGAGGCAAACAGCAGCTGTTTAATTCATAATGAGTGATATAAGGCCACTGTGGGATGCACTCACCACAGTTCTAGTCCCAGCCCTTCCTATGGCGGTGGGACTCTGAGCTAGGTTCTTCTTCTCTGAAGTTAGTATGTTAAATGAAGATCTATCTACATTATATGTTATTACTTTCTTAACTTGGAATGGTGTGTGTGTGTGTGTGTGTGTGTGTGTGTCTGTGTGTCTGTGTGTCTGTGATCCCACATATATGGGACACCAGAGACTTCTGAAGGGACACTGGTGTTCCCACACTCACACTGCACTATCCTTTTAGGATGTAGCACCACTGAGTCCTCAATGCTACCCTTACGCACGGTATGTCCCACAATTTTGAGCCAAGAACAGTAATAAATTTTGAGGTCATCCATTTTAATTGACCATACATAAGTTTTTGGATAATTCTTTCAATATTTTAAAATGTTTCATTTGGGATCTTCTTGGGGTACTGTAATAGCTCTAAGATTAGGCTGTAATGATGATTAAAAAACTCTTATATTTACCCCCAAACAAACAAAGAAACAAAATTTGAACACTCAAAGCAGGAGAATTTACAAATTCATAATGCTTTAAGAGACCTCTCTATATAATATGTGGCTTGTAATCAAGGAACTGAAATCATAGTTTACCAAACTCAGGAGGTAAAAACGGCATAAAAATACTTTCTGCATATCAACTGAGAACTGGGAGCAACAGCTTTGAGGAAGGAGCTATCCTTCTGTTTTATCTGCAGCTACTAGGTTGGGAGGGAAGAACTCAGGACCCATAATGAGATGCTCCTATGAGCAGACAGGGGGCACTAGTGCTTAGGAAAAGGAGCACTTAGAGCTAGAAGACAGGCAGAGCTTCATAGACTGTTTTGGTTAAATTATAAAAGCATAAACAGGAGGTCATTTGGCAGCAAATAAATGCCAGAAGGAACAGAATGCAAAAAAGCAAACCATGAAGAAATAAATATTTTCTATTGAATTACTAGACTTCTTTGGTTGACGGATTAAATAAATAAAGAGATGTAAGAAAAATATGTACAACTGGTTAGATGAATCATGTAACCTGTATCTGTAGAAGACATCAGGGTCAGACATTCACACAAGTTATTCACACAGGCATACTGTGGAATATTTCATTGTAAAGAACGAATGCAACCCTAAGAGTATCTGAAAATGGTCTGTGTTTACGAGCATTACACTGACTAATCAAGCTAACCAGCAAGCAACTGTATGCTTAGCTAATAATGTATTAGGAAACTGTCTCCAAGCATTTTCATAGAACTTATTATTACTCAGTTTCCCAAAGCCCCGAGTTCACCAGAAACAGAAGTGAGGAAAATGAAGATGAACTTTAAAAGTGTGCTTACTCGTGTGTGCATACATGCATGCCTGTGTGTGCCCTTACATGTGTATCGATCTGTATTAAGGAAGTAAGACCTGTTAACTGAAGAGTAGCTAAGTGGTGCTCAGAAGAGCAGCTGGTTAGCACTTGTAGTAGCTTTCCTACACAAAGAGGAGAATTAACGAGATTTGTAGGTACCAATTTGACCTGGAGAATTCAAGCAAGTACAACCACTTTTGGTTGAAATACTGGGGAAATATAAACCAGAAGCTTGTATTTTCCTTTATGCCACACCATGTTTCTGCTCTGAGTGAAAAATTATCCAGAAAATGGTCAGACAACATGAAACTTCACATAATACTTAATCATACTTAAAAATTTTATCAGTAACATGTTAAGACTTAAATGGCTTTTTGATGAATTTATATGTACTGACATAACCAAATATATTCTTCCTAAATATAAATTAAAACGGGAGGCTTGAGAAACTCAAGGCAAAAGAATAACAGTGCTTTGGGTAGCTGGTTGTTAAAGAGCCAAAAGTACACACTGACTACTCAACGACCAGACAGCACACCAGCAAAGACACAACCTTTACAGGTAAAAGTGATTGACAGTCCTTCTTAAGGTTCACTATTCTCATATTTACTTCTGGGTGCCAGGAAGTGGAAGTTCATGAAAAAAAAAAATTAAAAAGTCAACCAGGAGTAACACTGAAAAGCCACAGTAAGTTAAATTGAACTCTTCATGTTTTTATACAAACAACTAAGGTTTGCATTAACACCTTTCCTGATAATCAGGCTCTAAGTCTTAAATCCAACCCCAGGCCACCTGAATGCTTGGGCGTGGGTTTATACGTCATTTAAAGATACTCAACATATAAGTAGACAGACTTCCCTGTGCTGACTTAAAGTCTCTTTAGCATCACACTTACATAGGACATTTAAACTAAGTTGTTAAGGACCATTTCACTGTGCAGTTATTGATTAGGATCTTGGTATCTGGGTATTTATACTCAGATCCCGAGTACTGCCATGAAATTTCACTGTGCATCTGCACTGCATCTCACAGCTCACATGGTGTTTCTGGAGCTAATTCAATATGCTAATTTTAGGCCATCTGCAGGTGATAATTACTATGCCAGAAAGTTTGTTGTTTCTCTTTACATATTTCTAAAATGATATTATTACAACTTGTGAGTTTGGTGGTTAAGCATATTAGGTAAGTAGTAGTAATAAACATGAGCTCTAAACTTTTTTCTTCTCACCTGAGACAGCCTCCACAACGTAGCAAGCAATTTTTACTCCTTTTTGTAGTGGCTTGAAGGAGAATGTTCCCCACAGGCTCCTAAACTGAATACCTGCTTCCCAGGTGGTGCTGTCGTTTGAGATTAGGAGGGATGGCCTTGTTGGAGGAAGTATGGCACTGTAAGCAGCTTTGAGGGCTTAAATGTTCCCATCATTCCCAGTTTGCTCTGGGTGTGGTTCAAGATGTGAACTCTTACGCTAAGAGTTCGCTGCTCCAGCCCTAGGCCTGCAGCTATAAGCCACATTTTCCCACCATAATGGACTCTTAATCCTCTGGAACCATAGACCCTAATACTATCTTAGTCATGGTGTCTTATAGTAGCAACAGAAAAGTAACTAAGACAGTTTTCCCCCACGTACGTGGGAGCCACCACAACAGAACTTATGAGAATTTCAAAGTTTGCAAGTTTTTTTTTTTTTAAGTAATGTTTTCATTAATCCACACCACAAAAAACGAAGACACTTTAAAATCTAAAAAGCTGATCTACATTGTTATCTCACATGTAGCTCTAGTAACACTTCATAAGCAAGCTGGCCTACAGTATACAAATGTACACAGACACATGAATGGCTTCATAACAGCTGAAATGGGAATTCCTCAGAGGGAAGCACATACCCAATTTCAGGTAAAGATTTACTGGGACAGATATGTATATTCTAGTTAGAAAAAAATATGAAGTTCGTTTACCTCATACAAAATCACAATCAGTATTATTAAATCATTTAGTTGAGATAAATAACTCAAAAATAGATTGCCTGAACTAGAAAATACTTGAAAATGTATTAAAATGTAGCCATCTGTTGCCAGGATTACACAGAGTTTATTTTCTTCTTAGTGCTCATATAGTTTTCAAATATCTTTGGCAACAATCTTGCAGTGCTTTTATAATTAGTAAAACCCTCACAAACTTATTTCTTTAAAAAACAAAAACAAAAACAAAAAACAAAACCAGAAACAGAAACAAAACCGCCAAAGCCTACTCTGGCATCTCTCCTTTACTTCTGCAGTGGCCGTCACTGTTGACAGAAGGAGCCCAGGTACCGAGCTGGTGTTTCTACATGTTTCTTTATCACGTAACTTCTGGTACTTGGTCATCTGTTCCAACACTGCTATAATGCTCTAAGGCTCTAGTGAAAAGAGCCAGACAAGGCTCTGCATTCCTTTAGTCACAGTACTCAGTTAGGAGTTAGGAGGATTATGAGCTCAAAGTTAGACTGGTCCACACCATGTTCCATGCCAGTCCAAACTACATAACAAGGACCTGTCTCAAGAAAATGATGAATCAATCAAACTTAAGATACTTGATTCAATAAGATCTGTGTCACTACTATTTGTGACTAGGGAAGTAAACAGAACAAGTCACCCCAGAATCTAGGCTCAGCTTCAAGAATCCAGGTTTTTCATGAGCAATATCAGAATATCTCCCATGGCCAATAGGTTCACCTTTGCCCTAATTCAGACCTCAAAAGAAACATACTGAATCAATCAAGTCTAGATTTAGGCAACTGAGAAATGGAGCCAATACAGTTTAGAAGGAAACAGTTTCCTACAAAATCTGAAGCATGAAAAATGTGAAACAAGTGTTCAAATGAAATAAAAGGACATCTTAAAACAATCATAGTACAGATGTGAAAAGAAGTAACAATAATGTTCTACAACGGCCCCTCCCCCATCATTTGAGAAACCACTGGAAGCCACACCAGAACGACACAGCATACACTTCCTTTGGCAAACAGTATAATTTGAGCTCCAAGGAGGTGAGGAAGTGAGAACATAGCTTAATTAGAAGTTCTTAGAATCTCACCTGTATAGCTAACAGTATTTATTGCACAAGGGTGGAAAACTTAATTAGGCATAGTTTTGAGAGCACTAAGACCTTACAATGTTATGTGACTTTGCCTTTTCATGGTGCTTAAGTCACTGAGGAAGTTCAAGAGTTCTTTTAGATTGGAATGTTGCCCCAGGCCACAAATAGAGCTTTTCCTTGTCCAATACATTCTACTTTGAACCATACTAAAATAATATAATGAAAAGAAAAAAACCTTTCCAAAACACAGAAATGCTTATTAATGATGCCAAACCTAAGCCCCTAATTTATACATTCCAAACAAAGATTATTAAGAGGAATGAGCAGAGTATCATCTGGTGTTTCCATGGTATAATGTTTGAGTATTTTAAGTGCTTCTATTATCTTCCCCCCCCAAAACAAAGTGACAATTTCTTAAAAGTGACAGATGCTGAAAAGAGAAAGCAATTCCTAAAGTTCAAGTCCCTGTCATGTTTTCACAAATATGAAAGACATTTTCCTATAAACGAGGTTCACTATGAGCTAAAGAGAACCCCAAACCCAATTTATAAGGGTATTTTTATTTTCAGATGAAGGCCATAGAAGAAGTGCTGCCCGGTTTTTGGAAATCGTTTGCCTCTGCTGGGTCTGCGGCAGCCTGCTATTGCCATCCCTAAGGGCTGAATACTTGAAAATTTTAGTAGCAGAGGACAACACGTGCTGGTAGTCCTAGTTTCAAAATGAACTGACTAAATATTAACTTCGAATATCCTCACCCAGAAAAGCAGTAGATGGGTGAATTGGTGTTGAAGGACACATCTTACTTGGGATTTCTTAGCTTCCTGAAGTTAACTTAAACTGTGGAAGCACAATATGAGGATACCTTTCTAGCATGTTCCTAAATTAAATACAATTAAACTGAGGAACAAAACTCTCCCTGTAGATTTCCAAGCTAACACGAGGCTCCACCTGCTGGTCCTGTGTCACCTGCCAGAGGCATATCCGTGCAAGAAAGAGAAATTGAATGCTTTAGTACTTTCCACCTGTTGACCATTCATCCAAACATTCACATCGTGGGCAAGGCACATCATTAGGCACTTTTGCTAACCACCTACAATGAAGGCATGGTGATACAGAAGGAAAAAACTTGGCTTTTCAAAAGTATGTAACAAGTGCTTTAAGGGTAGCAGGCAGATCAAGCAATATTGTTTTGACAACACTCATCTGAAAAAGAGACAGCCATCTCACAAGGTTCTATGTGGATTTCAGAGAATACCAGGAATGGGAGATGATCTGAATGCTTGTGCCCCACAAAGCTCATAGGTGGAAACCCCAATAGCACACTAAAGGTGGAGACTTTGGGAGATGATTAATTACCCCACAAGGACAGGGATCTGATAAAGCTGTTCATTTCCCCTTCATCATGTGAAGAAACACACTACAGGCACCAGTCACCAGCTATGAGAACAGTCCCTCTTCATACAGTCTGTCCTAGCACCTTGATCCTGAACTCTTCATCCTCTCACACTGTGAGAGATGCTTGTTGGTTCTTTATATCTGACAGTCCGAGGTATTTTTGTCACATTAGCAGCAAACGGACTAAGACACAGGAAGTTGACTTGGTCCAAACCAATCCAATCTTTCAAGCTCACTAAGTTTGAGGAGACTAGAGACTTGGAATCACCGAGAGAGGAACTTACACTCAGATATCTAGAAGCACTGCTCAAACAACAGAGAGCAGCAGGGGCTAGAGAACCTGGCCTCACATACTCACTTGCTTTTCACATGATTTTCAGATTTTTCCCAAGAGAAGCTATAAATCTGAATGTGAAACTTCCATCTTTTAAAAACAGAATTGACCAACACAAGCTGGTAGTCCTTATCCAGCCTCAGATCTGTAACTTCTGACCTAAGGAATTCTCCCAATTTACTTCAACTAACCCACATTTACCATTGTAGGGCCACACTTAGAATCACTGTTATTTTAAAGAACGGTAAGTTTTAATTTTTAAAACAGATGCATTCATCTGTTTGTAGAAAAGCCATCAGCTGTGCACTTGGAATAAGGCAGGGGACAGGTGTCAACATTCATGGTGCCTACACTGTGTAGACAGCTCAACACTAAGAACTGCAAAGTGAAGGGAAGCCATGTAGTATGCCATGGGCCCACAGGATTCCAAGCCTGATCTACTCTAGAAGGGACAGACTGTCACCTTGGCTCTAATAAGACAAGATTTCCAGTCATACATGAAGTTTGGCACATGGAAAAAAAAGTCCAAGCCACTGGACAAGATTCAAAAGTGAAGCAACCACCCTGGAGAGAGGCTCTTAGTGCCTAAGACCACTTACTACTCCTGCAGAAGATGTAGGTCTAGTTCCTAGCATCCACATGGTTGGTTGCTTACAACCATCCATAATTTCAGTGCCAGGGAATCTGATACCCTCTTCCGGCCTCTGTTGGTGATTGCACTCATAAGGTACACATACACTCATGAGGTACACGTGCAGGGACACACACACACACATACACCCCAAAATAAATCTTTTGAAAAATGAACTATTCAGCTAGAACCAGACTGTTGAATACCTTGAGAAACCCGCTTACAATTAAACACCAAGAGTCTGAGGCCACAACTACTCTGATTAATATTTCTTCCCTAATATTCTCCCGGATCATCTCTTTATCTGTGATAACCTGAAATTCCTTTGCGTTCAGGATTATTTTAGTATTATAATGTGGGGCTTTCGTGCCTTTTACAAACAGCTGGCCTACTCACACAGGGAAGAAGCACATGGACTTCCAACAAGATGCTGGGGCTCTACCTTTAATTTTGAGCATGACTCTAACTCACAGGGCAGGCTGATCTCACCACCATCTCCTGGTAAACTCCCGATTCTCCAGTATATCATTTGGTAAGACATACACCAGGTGAACCTAAGGGTAAAGAGAGACTGTTCCCCTTCTTATAAAATCTTAATACATTTACTGGAACTTCAGGCTAGACACCTGTGCCTCAGTTCCCCTGATGCCCAACCAACATAAAACCGAAGGTCTTGTAGCCAGACCAGCTTCCATCTCCCTTTATTACTCCAAGGTTCCCAGCAATCACTGCTACTGAAAATGCAGTTCTGGCTTTGGCAACAAAATGCAATCAGTTAAAGAATGATAGGTGCAAGTCATCAAAATACTGTCTGGGACAAATCACATCAGAAAAGCTTAAACTCAGGAGTATCACACATAAAGCTTCACCTAGGGGAATGCCCCTCCTCAGTATACATAATTTACACACGTGCTACGGAATACCAACTGCCATGTCGTTCGTTCTTCCTCTAGCACTGTCTCACACACATATCAGATTCTGCAGGCTCTCCATCTGCTGAACTCAAGTTCCTGTACAATCCTGACCTCAAGGCATCTTCTGCCTATGGGTTTACCATAGTTCATTGACCATTCTCAGTGCTCCAAACCATTTTCACATCTGCATGGTGCCTCAGAGGTCATGTTATTGATCCTACCCACAGTACATCAAACCAAACCATTTGTGCACCATGCTCTAAGGGTTGATGACATCATGAACCAGGAATTCTGAATTGCTTTTCCATTCAAAGTTTATATTACAATGATAAATTTAGATCCATGCTTAAGACTGACTAAAGGATGCTTATTCAACTTATTGAAGAAGTATTTTAAATAGTAAAATCCCTTAGTGTTTTAAAAATAGGATTTGGTCTACCAAAGGCCTGTATAACTTTTAAGCATACATTCACATATTCTACTGGGGATATGCCCCTTTGGTATGTCTCAAAGTGTTTAAAAAATAAGCATGTGTGTCCATGAAGCCAGCTCATAGGAACCAGTTTATAAACACAAATTCAAAGAGAGAAAGGGGAGGAGGAAGAATGAAGAGGGGAGACAAGCTGTATGACATACTAAGATATTAGGAACCCAATCTCATCCTTATTCACACTCCCTCCTCTCCACTCTTTTCTTGAGACAGGGGCTCAGTATGTAGCTCAAGCTGGCCTCAAAACTCCTGATTCTTCTGCTTCAGTCTCCCAAGTCCTGGGATTAACAGATGTGCATAATGACCTCTAGTGTTTTCCATCACTTTAAGAATGGGCTAGCTACTTCGCAGAGCTGTTGGGTCTGTGTTATCTTATCTATGACGCACACACACCAGCACTATTTGGTCATTAAGCAAGGATGAGATGGATCACATGCTGATCTGTGCTAAGAGGCTGTGAGAAGGACACAGTCTGTGGCCATGGAGCAGGACAAGCTCCAGGATTAAAGACAGGACCTTGGCCTTTTATTATTAGTTTAGTATTCTACAAATGGCCAGCCAAAAATTCATGTTGTGGGAAACAGAAGGCCAGCATTTTAAAGCAAAGCCAACAATGAAGTGTTGGTAAGCAGGACTGTAAGGGAAAAGACAAGGATCCAGAGTAAAACCCTACACAGCTGACCTGATAAAGAATGGGAGTTAGAAGGAGACAAACCTATAGCTAGTATTAACAACTCAACAACATAAACCTTAAGCACTTGAACAAGGATTTCTCATTAAGTTAGGACAACATATTGTGAAACACCTCACTGTCTTAACACTCCTTATTTTCAAGCATTTTGGCCAGATACACCAGAAAAAAAAAAATCAGAGTAACAGTAAAATCATTCATTTTAAAAGGAAATTTCTTAAGATATACAACATAATTTACATCAATCTTTATTTAAAACCTTTATTTTCTAAAAAAATAAAATAAAATCATTTCTGAATGTATTTAGTAAAACATTTTTATCAACTTTGAATTTAACAGCAATAATAACATTTTTAGAGCCTCTCTTGCTTTCTTCCTCCCCCTCCCTTCCTTCTTTTCCCTCTGTGTGTCTCTCTCCTCCTCTCTGACCCTCTATCCCGGGTCTCAGGTAGTACAGCCTGGCCAAGCATGATCCTGAATTTCTGATCCTCTTGCCTTTTCTTCCACTTCCTATGGCACACACGATCATGCCTAGTGTTACACAGTTCTAAGGATTGAACCTAGGGCTTCATGCCTACTAAGTAAGAACTCTACTTACCGAGCTGCATTCCCAACTCTGAGTTTTATAGAGATTACCTTGTTTCATTCAAACAAGTCATTGAGGTAAAGAGAAATATTATCTTCAATTTATAGATGAAAAGTAAAGTGAAAAGTAATTTACACCAAGACTAAAATGGCTAGAAAATGGTAGTTCCTTAATTAGCCTGAAATCTGATAGATAGTGTTAGAGGCTGAACATTTAAATCTGGTAAAGAAATGACCTTAAAACTATACAATATATTCCTATTAACTACATTAAAAAGACCAGTTTCACAAATGGGGGTGCTCTGTATCTACTCACATCTCCACTGGTGACTCCTTGGCTCACTTAAACTTCAGTTTATATAAAAGCCAAACAATACGGGGTGGGGGTGGGGGTGGGGAACCACAGACACCTTGATCCATTACAAGGAAGAAGATACAGTGTAGTAATTATTTATTTGACAAAAATATTTGCCATTTTATTACATAATACATTTGAGGTGGCTTTTAAGTAACAAGCTAGCCGACATTCTCTATCTGTAAGCACTGAATTAACACATCTAAATAGTTACATTACCCAGGGAAAAGCAAAGCCAGACATGAAAAAACCAGGCCAGTGTAGCAGTACTAGGTTCTTGGACTTGAACCAGCCATGTAAGGGTCATCCTTTATTTCTCTCAGAACATAAAGACATAGGGATAGTTTCTCTTGAAAAATCCTTAATAGAGAAAAACACCAAGATCCCACCACAAAGTGAAACATCCAATTCTTATTTAAATATCTAATGTATAATTTCTTATTAATTTATATTTATCTTATTTTGAAGAGTTCTGACTCAAGCTATTTCCTATTTCCTTAAACAAGGAGTTATTAAAAGTGTAGTGGCTTTCTGCAAGAATTTTCAAATTTAAAGTGTCTGACACTGTGTATGTGGATTCAGCCTCTGGCAACCCTTCCCCATGGTTTGTTATGTCCTCAGCAGTGACTTCTAAAGCTCACGTTCAAGCAGAGCGTCTACTACCTAGCTATTGCTCCTTTCATCAGAGTCACCACGTAATCTTGTGTTATACACGAGTAACACAAATACAACACAGGCTTAGCAAGGAATGAACAAGCCAGATGCCTTTGTGTTGTTCTTGGTTTTGCCGCTGTTTCTTTGTTCATTTGTTTTTTTAGAAAGGGTATCAATCTGCAGCCCTGGCTGGCCTAGAACTCACAGAGCCCTGCCTGCCTCTGCCTCCTGAATTCTGAGATGAAAGACATATGCCACCATGCCAAACTATTGTGGCTGGTTATTAGGTATGGCTAATAAAATTACTCTCGTTGGCTTCTGGACTCTTGATTTCCCATGTACTACCACATATGTCAAAATGGAAACAAATCAGCCACGAGCAGCAGATGGCTCAAGTCAGTCAGCCTTTAACCTGAGCCAGGTTTTGCAGTCCTGTTACCCGCCATGTTGAATGTACATAGAAGACACATGAGACTTGTTTGTTATGTTATTAGAAAGTGAGCTAAGAGAAGTGTGTTTGGTGGTCAGCTCTTTCTACTTCTTGGAGACAAGGAGATAGACCGCATTCATTTGAAATACACATGGTAAATAAGAGCTGACAGAAATGAGCCAACAGAATCTATATCAGTGTTTTTAGGTAGAAAGAGCCAAAAAAGATGACAAATTTATAACGAAGCTGCTTACCTTGCAAACGGAAAGCACATTAATATTTAGCAGTTTCTTGATGGTCTGCAAAAAAGTTGGATAATTTAAGTTCACTAAGAAAGTAACGATGTTACAAATATACTTTAGGGTGACACACCTGAAGCTTCTGCAGATATCCCAAGGAACTGGAAATGCTATAGAGCTGGGGTTGAGAGGTAGAGGCCAGCTTTATCTCAGTGTTATATTTGTAATGAAAGCAGTAACTAATATGAATATGAAAACATAAAGCAGATGTGCAAGTCAAATTTGAACGTGAAGAGACACATTAAATCCAAAATAAAACACTTAGGAATTTCCTCTCAACTAATAGAGAAAGTGGAAATGACTGAAACTAAGAGCTTCAATTGATTTCAAAAACTGACATGGTCCTTCAGAGATGTAACTTCTTAGCTTTCATTAAAGTATTATGCATGTATCAAGGCTGTAGCTCTCATTTTGGTAAAGCTAGGGTACTTGAATCAACTATGCTGCTACATATTAACATATTTATGAGTTTTTAAACTAATTTTTGATGCCCCAATACTTAAAATAGAGATATCTTAATCAAACAAAAAACAATAAAAATGAAATTAGAGCTTTATTGACCCTAGCACTGTTTAAATGACATCATCATAAACATTGCTGCCTTCAGTCCTTCCAGCATTCCTATGAAGCTGCCTAGCTCACATGTAAGGGTGAATAAACAAACTAGCTAGGATTAGGTTCTCCTCACAGGAGCCAAGCTCTGAACTGCAGACAGCTGGACTCCAACCCTCAGTTGGAATCACTCTTCCGGCCTCACTGATGCGGCCATGCTTTCACTATGCTATCATAATAAACAAAGAAAGACTTACGTTGTCCAAGTCGGGAATGTCCAAAAAGTATTCCGGATACTCATATGACATGCCCACGTTGTTCACTGAAATAAGACAAGACGATTAGCTAGCACATTTATTTTAATAATGTACTGAACTGTTGAGGTATACCTACTGAGACTAAAATGATATATATTACCATATAAAATATAATTCCTGGTGAAGGTGTGACCTTCCCAGAGCTTTCTATCTCAAATCCTTATTACTCCAGTTTAAATGCTTTTCCTTCGTGGAGCCTTTCTGTACTTACCACCTGCACGCCTGCCTCCCTGTCCATCCTCCCTGTCCGGAATAAGTGTTCTTCCTCTACACTGGTCATCTACTAATACTGCCAACCACTCCTCTGCACCTTACTCCTTCACGTGGTAGTAGAAAGAACACAGAGCGTATAGTGCAGGAGATGGGAAACCTGGGTTTTAGTTATAGCCATGGCATAAAATGTGTGACCTAAATAAGTCATGTCCAGTTTGCGTCTCAGCCTGTTAACTGCTAATGTAAGAGTTTACTCAGTCATGTGACAAATATCTGCCACATGCTTGTAGGCTAACTATGAGCTGCTAGAAGGAAGGAAAGGGAAGGACTCTCACATCACGGGATTTACTATCTAGTAGGGAGAAAAAGGTCCCCAATTCAAACAATCAATATTCATGACAGAATGTCAAGAGTCAGGACAGTCTATTCCTAGAGAGCCTGACTTCAAGGCTTCCTTGGGGTAGCCTGGAGGGCAGGTGAGACCAAGTATCTCTGATAAATGATCTGTGGAATGCTGAGGTCATAGCTTAGCTTACCTTGAAACCTCCCCCCCCTGCATAATCATTTAACCTCAGCTTGGCACTGATACACTTATACAGATTAGGTTTATATTTGAATACTCCATTACAGGCAGTTTCTCCAGACCCAGAAAGACAAAGAAATGCAAAATAAGAAACATTCCCAAATGGATAAGACATCCCTGACTTTACATAAACTAATTAACTCACAAACTGCATTATCTATTTATGTACTCTTAACTGCCACGACAAGCCGATTAGGTAATTTCTAAATTATGCCCTAGAAACTAAAATCCATAGCACTTTAAAAAAGAGCCCAAGACCACGGGACAAATCATGCTGAAATTCAAACTCAGAAGAGCCTCAACTCTAATCACTAAAACTGCCACATACCCTCATCTGGGAAGAAAGAAAGAAAAGGATTCTCATATCACTTAGGAAAAGTGATCAGTAGTAACAATAATAAAACACTAATAGCAATTAGTTCAACCAAACCAAAGCACTAGGGAAAAAAGTTTCAGTTACAAGAAAATAACAAAATTATGGCCAGTTTGCTATGGACAGATAAACCTAATAGGCGTACTCTCCAATAGACTAAATTAATAGTTGGGAGGAATGGAATGCCTTTCTATATTTAACTAAGTCTGTCACTGGACCCTGAGTCTTCAGGTTTTCCTTGCAAAATTTCTGTGAGGATGGTTTCAATAGCTCACTAAAACCCATCTTAAAACAGGAAAGCCAATCACAGGTTTCAAGCTCACCCGAAGAGGGAAAACATCTAAACAGTTAGTAACAGCAGGTCTAGATTTATTTTGATCTTAGCCTGCCCACTACCAAGTGCCTCAGCAATCACATTTATAAAAGATGTTAAAGTTTAAACCAAAGGGAAGGCCTTAAGTTCAGTTGACTCTAGTTTAATCAGTGCTGAGTTATAAAGGATGGATAGTTTGTAATTATTAAATAGTTAATTATAAATCTTTTAAGAGCCTAAGCTGGTGGGCTATTTTTATTATTGTTCTGAAATCTAGAATTTTTAAAGTAGAACAGCTGATCTGTGATCTTAGCATGTACTGTAAGCACAAAATTGAACTGAGGAAGCACACAAATAACTCAGAAAGGTGGGAGTGATACTCTGGATAAAGCATTAAAGTAGACAGCTTTCTGATTTGCCTCTGCTAAGTGAGCAAATGAAACTAGGAATGCTGTCTGCTCATACAATGAAAATGGGGATATCTATCCAACAGTGCCACATAAGAAAAAAACACAACTGTTTAGTTCAAAGCAATACACTCTCATGTAGGAAGATGGCTCAGTGGGTAAGAGCACCCGACTGCTCTTCCGAAGGTCCGGAGTTCAAATCCCAGCAACCACATGGTGGCTCATAACCATCCGTAACAAGATCTGACGCCCTCTTCTGGAGTGTCTGAAGACAGCTACAGTGTACTTACATATAGTAAATAAATAAATAAATAAATAAATAAATAAATAAATAAATAAATAAATAAATAAATAAATGTGAGAGCTAGAACAGGACTTCAGAGCATCAAGTCTAGGCTGATGAGACGGATGAGTAAAATGAGAGGTCAAACTCAAGCTGGCAAATGCACAGTGGGCACCAGGGCTCTCCAGTCCTGTCTGCTTTCCTGCTTTCCTGCTTTCCTGAGTGCATCTTCTGCTGCAGAATCCAGGCTAGCTATCATTCACAGGGAGTAATCGATTCTGTGCTGTGAACAACTGTTGCTCCTCTTAGCTTTGAGCACATAGTAACTCCAATGATAGTACCTTTGGATGCTGAAATTCTATATTCAAGGCACTTTGGAACTGGCAGATTCTGGATGAAGTTTTACATTGAAGTCATTAAAGATTTAATCCACTAAAGGTGGGCAGGGTCACCTTCCACCTTCTTACTGAAAGCTCCAATCACAGATGAGACTGGAAATCAGGGATCATGCCTATAGCTGAAGGAATTTTATCACAAGCCATTATTTCTTCTCTGTACTACTTATCACTTCTAAAAGCGCTTGCTCCCCTCCCTCTCTCTACAACTACCTAAGTTCTTCCTACACCCTTGACATGTGGGGAGGGTGTGAGGTTTAACCATCTGACTTTGATTGCTTACTTGTGGCTCTTGATGTACATGTGTGAGTTAACAAATCTGCCTGCCGTTTCTCCAGCTACTTTTATTATCAGGTCATTTTAGCCGACTATACTATTAAGTCTTCTGGGGGAAAGTTTGAGTGCCAATACATTTAGGCTTATATTTGCTTTAAAAAAAAAAAAAACTTTAAATACAGGTTTTAAAACATTTTGTCCCTCCTTCTAGCCCACTGTCCAAAGGCAGGGGATAAAAGATGGTAAATAGGACAAGGGGACGTGGGCCTGTTTAGAAGTAGTTTTTCTTTCTTGGCAATTCCAATATCCATTTGTCAAGACGCCAGCAGTCAAGTTTAGTAGTGTCAGGATACCAAACACAAACCAGCAGTAGTGGCACAATCCAGCAGAAACCGCCAGGCCTCCACCAGATCCGAATGAGTCAGCTGGAGCAACCAGGACCAGCCAGGATGCCAGAAGTTCTGTGCCATGTCTTTCTCAACGAAATGAAGATCAGGGAAAATCTGAGACAAACACATTCTATTTATACTCTTTCCAAACATCACAGGTCCTCCCACGGGTCTTGCTTCAGCAAAACATGTGGGTTTATATCAAACGACATAACCAGAACACTTCAACTACACTCTTCAATAACTGTTTTCAGTAAGTGCTCAACACTGGTAATTTCTTTAAGAAAGGCAAACCCACTGCAGTTTTATTTTGAGACAGTAGGTGACAGCAATAGCCAAATAGCAGATCAGAAGCTTCCAGTGACAGTCTGAAGGGAGAGGGAGGGATGCTGTGAGTAGGAGTGAAAGATGGCAGTACTCCCATTACAGCTTAGTCTCATTAAGGATGGGTATGAGCAGAGCCATTGCTTTATGTACTTATTACCTTATAGGATCCACAGAAACAATCTCACAAGTTGTTCTAACTTTATTCAGAAAGTTGACCATCTATTCTAACGGGTGGTATCTTTAATTAGCATTAAAACTGCACTGCTAGTGAGTTTTGTAGCTTTTTCCTCCAGAAACCACGGTTCTATATTGCTGCTCCTACCCCTAGGGCCTTCAAAACTCTTTTAGTAATGAACACATCATCTCATTCAAAAACCAAAGCACAATTGCATAACTTCAGAATTCTCACTGTGCCAGTAATCAGCACAAGGCCTTGAACAGAGAACTTTCCCAGCACTCCATGAGGTTCTAAGACTGCAGAAACTTGTCTTTCTTTCCTTCCTCCCTCCCCTCCTTCCCTCCCTCCCTCTCTCCCTCCTTTCCTTCCTTTCTTTATTTTTGTCCCATTGCTGTGATAAAACTTCCTGATAAAAGCAACTTAAGGGGGAAAGATCCATTTCAGCTCACTGTTTTAGATAATTTCCAGCACAGCAGGAAACTGAGCACAGGCAGGAGAGCTGGAGGCCACTGTCTCCTAAGCAGTCAAGGGCCCCGCCCCAGGAAATCAAGCCACCCACTTTCATATGATTCCTCCCACTTCAATTAACCCCCCCCCCCCAAGAGTGCCCAGAGGCTAAACAATCCTTTTAGAGTAAGCTTGTCAGCTTTTCTTCTGGATGATTCTGGATCCCATCAAGTTGGCAGTTGAAACCAACCATCTCAGAGCCCAATGGAACAGCTGGGACTGAGAGAGAACAGAAGCACAGCAGACCAAGAAGAACAGGGAAACAGGCATTGGTGGTGGGCAGAGATACCATCCTCATGAACCTACGGAGTGGGTCACTGCAGGACTGACAGGGAGCTCACTTAGCTGCACTCTGAGGGCACATTCTGAACCACGAAGAATACTACTGGAAGAATACTACTGTCAACGTGATGCTACACTGAGAAGGAAGACTTGGAAAAATCCAGAGTAATTCTGGGCATTTTATTAATATTTTAAATGATCTAATACTTAAAATCATTTCCACATTTCAATCTCTAAAACAAAACAAGATTTTGTTCCTTCCAAATTCATGTGCTACTGATCTCTATGGATAGAATTCACTATCACAGCCAGTTTCGAGAGATAGAATGATGTCACTAGAAAAGCAGATTTCTGGGATGTGCGCTCGGCATGATGGTGGAGCACACGACAATAAATTACTAGAAAATGCAAATCCATTCATGCACTAACTCCACACAGACAACTTCCAACTGGCTTCATTTTTTACATTAAGCAGAAACATAAGAAATTAATGCAGTTTAAAAATACTTTGCTTAATGGCTGGGCTTCCAAATATAAATCACATAACATGAAGTATTCTGTTTCCTTCTTATGACAACAAGGCAGAAAAGATAAGCTTACACTTCAGTCACATTCTAATTATACATATGAATCCAGTCCCAGCACTGAAAACTCATTAGTAAAACCTGTTTCGAACAATGATGTCATTGTATTTTAAAATAAACTTCGTTTTTGTTTTGTTCTTTAATGTGGACTTCTGGAAAAGAGAACGTATCAAAGGCTCAGGGAGTGTGCATGAGCGTGCGTGTGTGTGCGTGTGTGTGTGTGTGTGTGTGTGTGTCTGAGTTCAACCTCTAGCACTATAAAAGTACAACTGGAAAAGGCTACAGACCTCGGAATTCAGCAGAGCCAGGGTTCAGCCCCACTCAATCATTGCTGCTTCTACAACTGGGACATAAAATAAGCCTGTTTCCTCACTATTCTTCATACGTGAAATAGGAACAATCATTTCAACAACGGATATAGTCACAAATCCACTGTTGGAAGCAGGTTAAAATGTCAGTAAATGAAGAAGAAGCTGCTGTTATGTGGCCATCTATCCAACAAATATTTACTGCCTCCCCACTCTGAGCCCAATACCAAGAATCTTGCTTTTATTATATATGACCAGTATCTACACAAACAGAAGGCAGAGCTCAGGTTCATACTGGCTAGATTTATCCAGTACCTCCTCTGCCCTCTTCACTGCATTCAATAGACCTAGTCTCACAGTCATAGGGAGATAGTGACAGAGATGCAAAGAAATTTCCTTTTTTGCTGTCTTAACATATTGCTGGAGCTAGCACATGTTCATACACTGACAGATGATATTTGGAACACGATGTAAAACATTTTGCAAACTTTACAGTTTTCATACACTTGTAAGTAGCAATTTCCAAATAAAAGAGTTTATAAGGCTTTAAATTTGCAGTGCCTTTAATCAGAAATTGAAAAATTAAGATTGAGTCAGAAGCAACAGCACACACCTTTCTCTGTTTAATTACAAACAGCTACGTGACTGATGCTCATTACAAAATTAGGTAAGATTTGGCATACATAAAATCAAAAGTGAGGATGCAGCAAAAAGAACGCCACAAGGTGGTTCAACGTTAGCTAATGGGGGATATTTATCAATTTCTATTTACGTTTCTGAAATCATAGAGCTAATTACACAGATTTAAGTTAAAGTTTCTGCTTTAATTAATGCCATTAGTGGTGTTGGATTGAAAGAAAGTAAATATGAATTTTAACAGTCTTGTGCTCACTTTAGAAATCCAGTCTCAGTCACCGTACTCAGTTTGATGAAAAGGCACTCTTCCAGATGATGTTCCTGCGGAGTGTCCCTAAATAAATGAGCTTCCATGCCTAGTCTGATTCCATAGAACCCTTTATCAGGCTTCTACCTCCAGTGCAAAGGGTCACTGCTGAAAAAGGAAGGGATTCTTGCCAGACATCCCACTGGTTACTTGGATCTGCATGGAATTTCTTTCAACGTCTCAAGTCAGGATGGCTCCAGATGAAGACATCACTTTGCTTTACAGAATTTTGTGAAAAATGTGTCCCCGTTTTTCCAGATAAAACTTGAAAGTTTCTATTGAGTGGTTATCTAATTGTAAATAATGCATTTAACCTCTTTGTATTTGTTCCTTGTCTGTAAAATGGGCAGAATACTTGGTTTATTCATTCATTCAGGAAGGGTCTCCCTATGTAGCCCTGGCTGTCCTAGAAGTCTCTATGTAGACCAGGCTGGCCTTATACTCATGGAGAATCACCTGCCTCTACCTCTCAAGTCCTGGGATTAAAGGAATGCACCATTCTGCCCAGCCTGGGGCACAGAGTGCTCAGCTTTCTCCTCTCGGGCATTTCACCCTCCGCTGCTGCCATCCTAATAAGCTTTCACCATCTTGGAATAGCCTTACTGGCTTCCTCACATTTCTTGCCTTCTTCCACTTGGAAGTCAGAAGGACTTCCAAAAAAATCTTGTCAGTTTGTACTTAAAATTCTACTGTGTCTTCCCCCAAAAGTCTGTTAAACTAAATTTGGCCTGAGGATCCATGTTTGCTTTTACTCCTACTTAACACTACAATTTTACTTCGCAAGTAAACTAACTGTAGATCTAACTTATGTCAGGCCCAAAAGAAACGGGATGACTGGCTAACTGCAGTGCCCATGACCATGAAGCACAGGCTGACCTCCAGCCTGTCTCAGGATAGCAAGTGCCTGTTACAGAGTCCGTGCTGGTGGCGCAGCTCCTTCTCAGCTCTTCTCACCCTGCTCCCTAGCCTAAGGTTCTCCAGCTCGAGGGCTAGCCTTCCCCTAGCATCTCATTCCTAAATAGCCCTGCCATTCCAGCCAAGTACTCTTTTAGTCCACCACCCCACCTTGTCCCCAACCCCACCTCTGTCTTGCCCCTCTCCGTCCAGTGTCGTCCTCTGGTCACGTCTACTCTACTACCTTCCCTCCATGCTCAGATGCCTCTGGCTGTGCTATTCCACATATCTACAATCAAAACCTTCTCAACCACACCTTGGAGCAGTCATGTCTTCATTTTATACAACTTAGAAACACACTTCTGAGACAGACAGGATTAGTGTTAATACAACAGTCAACTCAATCCCAGGCCAGCAGTGGCTATGACCATGCTCAAACAAAATAAACTTGGCAGAGAAAACAAGCCACCTCCGTACCTCATCTCCATTTTCGACCTGAAGTTCTACCTGTTCACATCACAGGACAGAATTGTGAACCTCTTTGTGTTCGAAAGGTGGCCTGAGGTGTGAACGGTTCTTTGCTCAAATACTGTTAAGTGTAGTTCATCTAAAAGTTTTTCTTTTTTTGGCTTCATATTCATGAAGCTGGCTTTCTAAGACTTTAAGATCTGGCTCTAATTACCACTCTTTTGCTACAGTACCCTCTAAAATCCTTGCTCTTGGTTTAAAGATCATCTTTTATGTCCTCCAAAATGCCAAGCATACAGACATCAAGACACATGGTGTTCCTTTACCTGGAAACCCTTCCCACACCTCTTTTCTTGCCCTTTGGTTTCAACTTAAACATTACTTTCTCAGGGAGACCATACATATTAACTGTCTCAACAGCTCCCTCTGTCTCAACCACTCGCTCAATGGCTATCTCTCATGAAAGTGATGATGTGTTTTCCTGTCTTGTCTACTGATATTGCTCTAGAATTTTAACAGTTTAACAAATTAACATCTAACTGGTTGAATGAATTAATTAGCAAACAGGCAGAGAGAATCAAATGATGGTTAGCCAAAGGTAAGGACCAATGGAAGAAAGGGAAAATGGAGAGACTAGTTAAGATACAGGAGTGCAGCTGTACAGGAGGGATAACTTGCAGTGGTCTACAGCATAGCAGGGTGACTATAACTTACAACTTTCAGTAGTATATTTTAGTATAACTAATAAGATTTTCAGTGTTCCTAACACAAAGTAATAATCAAGGTTTGAGATGACAGAATTACCAATTACTCTGATTATACCATCACATATTTTTCTTGCATATAAGAAACACACTGTACCCAAAATATGTTTTAATATAAGGAAAGGATACTACATAATGTAGATATTGTCTAGCTTTTTAAAATAACATTTATTTTTTAGATTATTGTATTTTATGTGTATGAGTGCTTTGCCTGCATATATGTATATCATGTACATGCCTGGTACCTGCAGAGGTCAGAAGAGGGCACTGGACTTCCTAGAACTAGAGTTATGATGGTTGTGAGATAATTTGGCAGCTGAGACCTGAGTGAGCCACGGGGACCTAGAATTTATAGCCACCTGTCACACAACTGGCCTAGAGACAGCCAGCTTGCAGTTGGCATCTGTCAGGAAAGGATGTTGGGAATGACTATGCTGGTGTTGCGTGACTGGTGACAGGGTGGGACTGCAGCACTACAGAAGGGAAGTGTCATCTGTCCTTATCCCTAGAAAAGAAAGCTGTATCTTGGTGTCTTAGTCAGGGTTTCTATTCCTGCACAAACATCATGACCAAGAAGCAGTTGAGGAGAGAAGGGTTTATTCAGCTTACACTTCCACATTGCTGTGCATCACTGAAGAAGTCAGAACTGGAACTCAAGCAGGTCAGGGAGCAGGAGCTGATGCAGAGGCCATGGAGGGATGTTCTTTACTGGTTTGCTACCCCTGGCTTGCTCAGCCTGCTTTCTTATAGTTCCCAAGACTACCAGCTCAGAGATGGTCTCACCCACAAGGGGACCTCCCCCCTTGGTCACTAATTGAGAAAATGCCCTGCAGCTGGATCTCATGGAGGCATTACCCCAACTAAAGCTGCTTTCTCTGTGATAACTCCAGCTGTGTCAAGTTGACACAAAATTAGCCAGTACACTTGGCAATGATACAAAACAAAACTAACCCTGTTTCCTCCCCCGCCCAGTCTTCCTGTTACACTCCTGTCCAGCACCCTTCAGCTCAGAGTTCCTGCTCTTTCTTAAACCTCAGCCATATATTTGAATGCCTAGCCACCAGGGAGTAACACAACTCAAAGGATTCTAGAAGGATAGGAGGTATGAAGTATGTCACTTGGAGTGGGTTTTGAGGTTTCAAAGCCCATACCAAACCCAGAGTTTCTCTCTCTCTCTCTCTCTCCCCCCCCCCACTGTATCAGGATGCAGTCTAAGCTACCTCGCTCGCTCTCCCTCTCCCTCTCTCTCTCTACCAGTGTATCGGGATGCAGTCTAGCTACTGCATCAGCACTTGCTGCAGGTCATCATTCTCCCACCATGATAATGGATTAAAGCTCGGAAACAGTAAGGCAGTCCCCAATTCAATGTTTTCTATTGTAAGTGTTACCATGGCCAAGGGTGCCCCCACAGCAGTAAAACAGTAACAGATATAGCTAAAAGTACAGAAGTAATAAAGTGAGTAACTAATCCCAATAAGGTGCAAATGGCAAGCACCACTGGCAGGTTTGTACACGTCAAAGGACAATGAAAACAGTATTTTAAAGTTCCCAAGAAGAACAGGAAGATAGGCTATAACGTTATAGATTTCAAAATCCTCTAAACAAGTTAAGACTTTAATATTCTTCCTTCATCAAACTAGGTCTATAGAGTCCTAATTTCCTATGTGGCTCAAACTCCCATTCTCCCGTGCAATTCTACAGCTTTTTCCAACACACTCTGCATCTTCTTGCTTCCTATGTATAGTCCTTTAATGTTCTGGGGACTGGAAGCCATCTCCACCTACAAGTTGCTTTTCAGAAGTTAATTAAGTAAGTACTCTGGTCTTATGTTAAGAAACTTGGAAAGCTTAGGAATACAGATAGAACTGACTGATACTAACCTGCTGGATATTTCTTTTCAAACTGCCTTTTGGTTTGGTAAATAGAACATTAATATTTGACTATCCCAGAACAGTCTAGGAAATAGGGGCTATGGGGGAGAATATTGAGATGTGGTTACTTCTTAAGTTTGTATGGTTTAATTGGAGGTAAGGGCTTCAGGTAAGAGTTTAGTTTTAAGCGTGCATTCAGCTGACTGGAAGGTTAAAACATTAACAAATAACTCACATAACACAACTGTGTTCATGCAAGCAATCCTAATTAAAGTCAATGGGTCTGGGTCTATCTTTAGCTCTCTCACACAAAGACATCACAGTAGAAGGAGGATAAGCTGGGAAAGGGGATTTAGAAGAAAGTGACAGGAGAAGGTAACGGTATATGTTCAAAATACATCATTTACATGTATGAAATTGTCAAAAAAAAATTAAAATGAAAGCTATCTATGAAAAAACATCATCTACACTAGTAGAGTAAGTATTCACTTATAAAAGGCATAGGAAAAGAATAAGGTTTAGTCCAGCTCTACTATCTCTATAGATTGTTATTAAAATGAGGATACTTAAAATAGGGGCCAGGTATATAAATAGGACCCACAATGGGTGTTATAGATACCACAGCTTTAAACACCAACTAAGCCAGGATGACACACCTACTTGGTACCAGATGGCTCTCCTAACTCCATGTGGAGCTTACACAAACCATAGTGCCATGGACAGACAGGAGTCTGAAAGCATTTGGCATGAGGGAAGTCTTGTCTAGGACACTCAAAAGCTATAGTATCTGAACCACGTAGTAACTAGAGTTTCCCTAAAGGGCCATTCCTTGCCCCTGCAGAATAAAGAATCTCACTTTTATAAAGTTAAAGAAGTCATAGTGGTGGAATTTGAAAAAAAAAATATTGTCTATGATATGTTTCAAATCCAAGGATACTCCCTTGGCCTTGGCAAATTACACATCTGAGATGTTTTGTGCAGAGTCCACCGAACCGATCAGGAACACATAAGAGAACCTCCTCCAGATCAAGTACGCATTACAGCAATCAGAGTTTGTTAACCAATTGCTTTCTTAGCCAAGGAAAAGAGGACAAGATTTTCTCGAAATGGTGATGTTTTACAAGCTTGCTGGAATCTGCACTTGTTTGCATTTACTTGGAAGACAACAGCAGCTGCTTAATTTTTTTACATAACAATTATGGATCTAACTCCTCAGCTTATACAGCATTTAGAGTCTTGTCAGTTTATGGTGACATTTCAGTATAAATTTGCACGGTTCAAAGCTGTTTTCTTTCCATTTATCTTATTGAAGACTTAATGTTTCTTTCATGACAAAAGCTTTAGCATTTTCTTTTGTAATTTTGAAAATATTAATTTTCCTTATTAGGTATTGATTATAGCTTTATGCTTAATGCTATTCAAATAGAGTATATGCTATTGATATTTATATTTCTACTATTACTAATTATAATTGATACTCAGTAGGGAAAAAAACTTTCCTGTAACCTAATATTAATTGGGGGCTGGGAGATGCTCAATTGGTAAAGTTCTTGCCATGTAAGCAGGACTGAGTTCGATACCCATCACCCACATTAAAGAACCCTAGGTGCAGCTGGACAGGCCTTCGATCCTAGTACTGGAAGGCAGAAACAAGAGATTTGTTGATCAGGTTGAACATCAAAGTCAGTAACAGACCCTGTCACAAAAAGTAAGTAAAAGCAACAGAGGAAGACACACCACCCCACACCCACAAATATATACAAGCATGTGCACAATTACTGCTTATTAGAAATCAATCGATACTTAGAAGATCTTAAAGGATGCTATCAAGGTGAGATCTGTATGAACAGAAAGGAGATCACATGAGATGACTTGGGCTTCACTAGACAGAGGTGGAGAATGTGGAGAGAGGTGAGAAAAAGGAAGAAAGTGAAAAGTGCTAAGAAAACTAGGCCATCATGAGAAAGAAAACATAAAATGCGTCTCAGCTCACAAGCTCTAGAGCTTCTACGATAAAGTCCAGCTTACAAGGGGCTTTGATAGTGACTTCAAAATTACAGTGTAATACACAGGGTCAATGACCAACAAGACAGTTGTGGTAGAAGGCAGAATACAAAGCAAACTGAAGGCAGAGCCCAGCTAGTCAGACAATGTGTGGGTAGGTGCTACAATGAGTGTTCAGTGATTATCATCACTGAATCAGCTACAATTACTTTTAGTACTGATCTGAGTTCAACTACAAATCAAAACCAAAGCTGTATTTCATTTTAACAATTCAAACAACAACTTTACTTCTTGCTGTGTGTGTGTGTTCATTCGTGTGAGTGCATGCATACATGGGGGTCAGAGGACACCTCAGGTATCCATCCTCACCTCTCACCTTGTTTCAAACAGGTCTTTTTAGATGTTGCATCTGTGAGGCTAACTGGCTCATGAGCTCCCAGAGAGTCTCCTGTCTCCACCTTCCATCTCACAGTAGAAATTCTGGGATTACAAATGCAAACTACCAAATCTAACTTTTCAGCAGTTCTGAGGAGCTGCGCTCAGGCTCTCAGGATCATGCAATATTTTACCCACTGGGCCATTTCTCTAGCCTAAACCAGTAACGTTAAATCAGGGTTTCTTGGCCTCAGCTCTACTGACATTTTAGGCCAGTCTGCTTTGTTGTAAGATAATGTCTTCTACATGCTGTAGTATACAGTATGCTCAATGGCATCCTTGAGCTTGACCTACTAAGAGTCAACAGAACTACTCTCTCCTTATGTTGAAGTGGCAATCAGACATGCTAAACATTGCTTTAACTGACAGCAACAGCTCTGCAACCATAAGAAAAACCTAGAGGTTGCATTTATGGCTTCCCCATTATAAACTGAGAATAATAAAACATGGTAACTGGGAGCTGAATGCCTTGTATAACAGCCATTAGTCACATTAAGAACTGAAATACACTGCCGGGCAATAGTGGCGCATGCCTTTAATCTCAGCACATCGGGAGGCAGAGGCAGGCGGATTTTGAGTTCGAGGCCAGCCTGGTCTACAGAGTGAGTTCCAGGACAGCCAGGGCTACACAGAGAAACCCTGTCTCGAAAACAAAAAAAAAAGGAAAGAAAAAAAATTGAAATACACTGAATTCAATACATTTATTTAAGATTATAAAGATTTAGTATTTAAAAGAATGTAAACTATTTCAGTAATTTAAAAAACAAACGTATTTTACTGATTATTATGTGTGAAACTTAATGTGGGCATGCAAGTGTCACAGTGTACACGTGGAGATGAAGGACAACTTTCAGAGGTCTGCCTTCTCCTTCCACCATGGGATTCGATAGTCACACTCGTGTCACCAGGTTTCCATAGGAAGCACTTTTATCCACCAAACCATCTTGCTGACCCTAGTTCTATAATGTTTATACTAGTTACAAGCTCCCAAGTGTTAATGTTCTGGATATAGTTAAGTTCCCAAACAATCCCCCAGTCCTGTACTAACCCAATACCCAACATCTCCCATCTCAGATTCCATGATCCTAGAGTGTCTACTGTTTCACATTTACTCACTGAAAAGTAGCTGAGGTCTATAAAGAACAGTCATGATAACACAAACTACTCCTAAAAGTAAGCCATTCTTTCACAATGTAGTGACTGTTCCCCAGTCTCCTTTCATTGGGAATTATCAACCACCTTCCTGCCTAAGACAGCCTTTGTCATTCCCTAGTCCATCACTAGTCCAAAGGTGGAGAAGGCCATGGGATAAACCATAACAGCATCTCTATTGACAAGCAAGTTATAACTGCTCTCTTGGAAGCTCAGAAACAATCAGAACTTTCCCCTGTTACCCTGGTGACCTAGGGTAAGGAAGAACTGACTCTTCCCAATGTATATATTTATAAAAGATCATGTAGACACAAAGGCAGAAGCTAGTTCTGTGTTTTGATGCATCTTTTACCCACTGGCTCTACAGGGAGGCAGGAGAGGAATCCCTACAGACGGCACAAGCATGAGGATGCGTGGTACAGACTAGACAGGCCAGGCAGGCCAGCAACACTGAGTGGGTTATACTTGGGTAACTGACCTTACACACTGCCTGATTTAGAAGTTCTAAAAAGGAGGCAGGCAGGGTGTTGTAGCACAAACCGTTAATCCCAGGAAGAGGCAGGTGGATCTTTATGAGTTCAAGGCCAGGATGGTCTACAAAGCAAATTCCAGGATAGCCAGGGCTGTTACACAGAGAAGCCCTGTCTCAAAAAACAAAAACAAAATAACAAAAAAAGTTTTAAAAGGTCTTCTATAGAGACTGGGAAGAGTGGTCAGTTATTAAAGTGTTTGTTTTGCAAGCATAAGCAACCAAGTTCAATTCCCAGCATTCAGGAAAAAGACAGGCACAGTAGTACACAACCTAATTCCAGCATGGGGATCTCCATGGCCCAGCTTAGCCTAACCTCCCCAGGAATAGGTCATCTTTAAAGACAAAGTGGACAGGGAACAGAGAAGCCCAGGTCTGGCCTCTGGCCTTCACATGCATTTGCACACAAACACAGCATCTCATGATTTTCATGTCCTACCCACCTCCCCATGCCCTGTGTCCTCTTCCATCCCTTTTCCCTCACCTCACACTGGTACACTGGCTCCTTTCTTTCTCATAAATAGTTCTCTTTCTACTATAATGTCGTGTGTTTGTGTGTGTGTACACGTGCATGCACGCATGTGTGTGCCTGTGTGCATATTTCATATATATATATATATATATATACACACACACACACACACACACACACACACACACAGAAAGAAAAATGTGATATTTTATCTTCCTTATTACCCCATCAGGATCTTCTGATGATTTTTTTTTTCAAAAACACAGTTCAAATATTCCCATGATTTCAGCAAAAACATTTAATTCTCCTGTAAGAACAAGCAGCTGAGGTATAATAAAACACAGTAATAGACTTAGAGAAAACAGACAACTCAGACTGCCCTTCAGTCCTTCTGTTGCTTTAGACAAAAAAAGTCCCAAGTCTCTTGACAGCACACATTTTCAATGAACATTTATGTGTCCAAAGTAACGAACCATAAAGCATATGTGGAAGAGTTCTTCTTTTTTTGTGCAGAGCATAGATGAAAACCACCTTTCCGTGGTGTTAACATTTCATGGGGCTGAGTTTGTTAGTATTATCTCCATACAAAAGCTCTGCAGGGAACAAGAGTTAACCTTTCCTTGCCTCCATCTCCTTGGCCATGAATGTTCAGTATCATGCACCTTCCAAGTGCTGGGATTGTAAGTGTCACTACCAAGCCCAGCCTTTCATTGTCAATAGTATATACAGAGACTGGGACTGGAAGTAAAGCAAGCAAGGGGGAGGAAACCCCTTTAAAGTCATTGATCTACAAGACAAAGCTTCAAGAACTCACAGGTTAGTATTTGCTACTGACCAACTGGATCAATGACAATCTTATCACTAAACACCTAACCTCCAGAGAAAAAGTAAAGACATAGTAAAAGCCAAAGAATGAACAAAATGAGTCATAAATGAGGCAAAAATACAAACCTAAAACACCAATCTCAAGACCAGACAGGCCTGTCTTAATTTTATCATAAATACCATCCAATGAAAAGTCGACAGCAATGGTCCTTGTTTCAACGTTGAATTTTTCTTCTGGAAGGAGAAAAAAAAAAAGACAAATGATGAGCAAAAGGGAAAATTAATACATGGCAATTATGATTAAATCTCTGGATAACATTATCCTTTCAAACTTTCTCCCCCCAATTTGATATGACATTTAGAGCAGATAATTTTAAGCAATCATGAGACTATTTCTAAGAGATGATAGAGAGTCAACAAAACAATAGTTCAGCAATTAAAAGTCCCATCATCATCACCTGGCTGCCTGAGAGCACCCTGTCAATTATCCCTTGTAAATCAATAATGATAACTACTTTTTCAGACTCAGGCCCAAGTAACAAAACATGATTCATATCACAATACTATATACTCTTTAAATATCACTGCCTTTGTGATTTTAATTGCAAATTGATGTCACTTAATCTCAGGAAGAAGTCTTTATGTTTGTAAAATAGCTTTTTTATTATCAATTTATTCTCTTATATATTACATCCTGCCCACAGTTTCCCCTCCCTCTTCTGCTCCCAGTCCTTCCTCCCTTATCCCCCTCACAATCCACTCCTCCATTTCCCTTCAGAAAAGGGCAGGCCTCCCAGGGCTATCAACTAAACATGGCATATCAAGTTGCAATAAGACTAGGTACCTTCCCTCATATCAAGGCTGGATGAGGTAACCCAGTAGACGGAAAAGGATCCCGAAACCAAGCAAAAGTATCAGAACCCCCCTCCCCCCCCAATTAGGAAAATACCAGTATCCTTTATTTTTAAGATTTATTTATTTATTATATGCACTGCTGTTTTGCCTTCATGTGTGTCTGTATGAGGATGCCAGATCACCTGGCAGTGGAGTTAGAGACAGCTGTGAGTTGCCTGTGGATGCTGGGCATTGAATCCATGTCCTCTGGAAGAGCAGCCAATGCTCTTAACTGTTGTAAAGTGTGTGATACATTAAAAGAAAAAAAGTTCACCATAGTAAAAATGAATGTGGAATGTGATCTTATTGTCGTTTCTAGCCTGGTTAACAGTTGAGTCACTGCATCTAAAGAGCCACACAAAGTGCACAGTAATAAATACACAAAGTGACATCGGAAAGACCTGATGCTCTCGTTTTCTCAAGACTATTAAGGTCCAAAGAGCTGGGGAGGAAGTTAGAGCTTCTGAGGTAAGACCTGGGGGAAACCCTCTCTCCACGGTCAGCATACAGTGGCCACTTCCACCTTCATGATCCAAACCCTCTGAAAAGTGTGGGACTTGAGGTCACCCAGACATACGTGCTAATCTCATTTTCATCCTTCTTTATAGAATGACCATGAGCAAGAGAGACAGCATGTAGGAGCCTCAGCATGTTGTTGTGACAATGAAGTAACTATTACCCAGCTTAGGCTACTAGGCTCAGATGATGACCAATGGTACAGGAGGCACTTCACAAATGCTAGGCCTCTCCCCTCCTCTACCACCTGCCCTCCTTTCCCACAACAGGCTAAGGATGCTCTTCTTTGGAACTTAGGATAATTAAAAAGAATTCACTTAAAAAACACAGCTTCCCAAAATAAACCTTTCTTCAGTGGAAGTCACTGTGAACTCGTCATGCAGTTTTCATGATTAATCCTCACAGGAAGTGTCCATTCTTGATCTCAAAGGATTTGTAGCTAAACCTAGAGCTAGCTTGTGACAGATTTGATTTTTAGTTAAGAGTCAATGAAAATTATCGACCCTACATAGAAATTCATGCATAACCTGGAGAGAGGAATTGACCAAGAAATACCTTTCCTGGTGTTAAAGGTAAAGACTGTTCCTGTACAGTCAGTAATGTGTGTTCATGTATTGAAGAATGAACTGTCACTTATTGCTGGGCCAATTATGTCTTACTAGAAAATGCCTCAAAATTCCCTACTCTATGTAATAACACTGATTTTAAAACAATCCCAGATTAACATGGAAAAACAAGCCCCTAAACAAAAGACTTAAAGTATTCAATGTAAAATGTTTCCTGAGAATAAGATACCTTTAGCTATTTGATTTGAACAATGCATTCTCTCCACATGAGCACTAAGTACTTAGTAACTATGTCAAAAAAAACCAAAAGCCCCCTATACCTCAAACTCAGGCTTCATATGACACAGGATCTGAGGAAGGCACTTGCATTAGTGTACATCACTGGATACACATGGTGCTAAAATCAATTTGCTGGAATTCTGGAAAGAAGGTTCTGTAGTGAAGAATGCATGAAGCTTTCTTTGTGTTTACACATGGAACAAGCAACATGGCTCCTGCTAGATACTCAAGATAATTTAAAGTTTTTAAATTTCAAATCATGTTCAGGTCAGGAAAGCACAGCTTCTTATTCCTTTTAGATATTTTCCACTGCTTCTCCTATAGCCTCCTCCTCCCTTTCCTCTAAGCCTCTACATATTTCCATCTCACTTGTAGTAAGAGTTGAAAGTCCTTGGCAAGTAGCCTGCTACTTCTCTCAGCTCATCTCTAGCTGTTCTTCCTACTGCTCTCAGTTCTAGGACAAGGCTCCTCACAGCTCCTTGAACACAGTGTTCCAAATACATTCAGGGCATTTGTACCTCCTTTCCCCCATATCTGGAATGTTCTTCTAAATTCCCTGTCTCTTGTTGGGTCAGAGAAGCCTGACTTGCCTCGTTTTTGAACCACTGACACCTTTGTATGTAATAAAGTAAGGACTTGCTTGTCTCTCTGCCCCCACAGAACTGAGTTCTACTGAGAGAAGACAAATACTAGGCCCTGTTTTGACACACATGATCAAGGAGCTCCCCATCTCATCTTCTTATGCTCCCTCCCTCCCTGAGTCAGTGAAGGCCACTCCCTGTATCACTTGCTCATGACAACGCCCAGTGGAAGAAAATGGACATTTCTGTGCTAAGTCCCTTTCATTGACAGGAATATCTTTTCAGAAGAATCCTGAAGAAATCTATCACATTTCCTTTCTGAGGATTATATTTTTGACCAGACCCACTGATAGGTCTTGAGATTCCATGAATGGGTACTACGTTTACCACGCTGTGGGAATATGGGAAGGGAAAAGAGCAGTGCGTTATCAGACCCAGACAGGACCTGTGCCTAAGCAATCAGATAGGAAGTAAGTACGCACATCCTAAAAGGCTGATATGGTAAGTGGCTACCATGCTTATTTCTTTTATTTTTTGAGACTATAAAATACTGACATCATTTTCTCCTTTTCTCTTTCTCCCTCCAAACCCTTCTATATATCTCTCTTTGCTTTCTTTCAAATTCATTTGTTGAAGATTGGTTCTAATGCTTTGGTTCGATCGGGAATCTGCATGTGCAGACTCTGAAGGTCCTTGTCCCCAATTGGCTTTTGATGGATCAATAAAGATGCCAAATGTCACTGGCTACTTCCCCAATTGGGCCTGGGGTAGCAGGGGAAAGTTTAGGAGTGCCCAGACTTTGAGGTAGCCAAGGCATTTTAAAAACAAGCTAATGTGTGTGCGCCTACTGCTGTTGTCCTTGTTAAACCACTGTTCAGGCAGTCATGTTGGTGATTTTGTAAGTAGCTTCTGACATCATCAGTAGACACAATCACACAGCAAGCTCTCTGATTCACATTTTCACACCCCCTTCTACAATATTCCCTGAGCCTTACTTAGGTGACGGAACTGAGTTGTTTTGTAGATATATCCACTACAGAGTAGCTAGTTATTTAAGAAACTAAGGAAATAATTCCAGGCTGGTCACATCATCCCCCTACTCCCAACTCTGCTTCTGATCCCACTAACAAGACAATAATGGGCAAGAATTAGCTAACGTTAAACAGCACGAGGATAGAGTAAGTACCTGGAAGAGAAACAGCTACCACTGTAGCCCTACAAAATACAAGTAAACCCTTGATGCTACCTTTACTTTTCCACCTCCCTAACCCAAGTATTTCCCAAGACTACCATCTACACCCAGGTCAGCAGTAGCCATCTGCTGGGAAGAATAACAACTACACCAAAGCCTTAGAATGATGGGCCATTCTTATCCTTGCCCTTGCTCATCCTTCTTAGGCTCAAAGAATGACATAGCTTCTGCCAACCTCTTAACAGTAGGAGCTATTATAGAATAAAGTCAATAGGAACAGGTGAACAGGATAAATACACAAGAGAATGTGGAAACTGTTGTGGACATGAGATGAGCCACACTGGTTGCTTCAACAAGGAAATTCTTGTTGTCTAAACCACAGTAGTCCAGTCAGAAGGCAATCATTGTGTTTTATAAATGGTTCATAGGAAAATCTTGTAGATTCTTAAGAGAAAAAAATTGAAATTCCATTGGGGAGGCTGGGAGGTGTCTCAATGGGTACTCCGATGCTACAGCCAGGTTGCTGTTTCAGAGTATCCTGGATGAGTCTGAGGCCAAGTACAAAACTAAATCTACCTCTTACCAAACAGGGAACATTTTTATCTTTGTTTTCGCAGGACCTAGTGGGATACCTGGCATGCAACAGAGATCTCTCTGCAATGGAAGCAGAAAGGGTGTGGAGGTCAGCATAGCTGGTGCAAGAAGCCATCTTCTTGATAACTTCTTGATCTTCCCCTACAGAAGTAAATTGGTTGGTAGGGACCACTCACTTAAAACATAGTAACATAGTCTATTAGGCATCTTAAAGTAGGAGATAAACTTAAGACAACTCAATTCTTCTCCTCGTAATCTTCCCATAACTCAAATACATTTGAATCTTTTTTTTTTTTTTTTTAAATCTTAATATCCCTTAGAAACCAGCCAAGACTTGACTCAGGACTTGGACAGGAAGGTTGAGGCTATTTATCATGGGTAGTCTCCCTACCCCAGACCTGTACAGAGTGGCAAGTCAGTGATCACCAATTTTAGGTCTGAATTTATCAAGTTTCATTTAAGTACAAATGTATGTTTAAAAGAAACTTCATTTTCACACAAAATTACACATCTTATATATTTAGAGATGTGAAAAAATTAGTTTTTGTACTATTTCTGTTTTTAAGGGGAAAACAAAAGAATAAAAAGCCCCTTGACCAAAATCCTTATTACTGGCTCCTTTTTTACCTTCAGACCTGATCACATTCTCCAACCTCACCTCTGGGTGAGAATCTGCATGTCTCCCCACAGAGAGGGCCTGCCTTTTGTGGCTCTGGAGGAAAAGTGAATGCACCCAGTAGAGAATGAACTGATCTGACTTTATGCTAGAAGACTTATTTGGTTAAAATTATCAGGGATATTGCACAAATAATGGTCTGTTCTTTTCATTGCCCTTGAAAAAAATGCTCATGATACTTTTAATCTCTGTGAAAAGACCCACTTTCAGTCAAACCAAAAAAAAAAAAAAAAAAAAAAAAATTAACCTCAGCTCATTAGGATTTCATCCCCAAATAAGCATTTCTTTATTTGAAGTCAAGCTCACAGTATTTTACTCATTCTAGTGCCTCTGATGAGAAGGAACACTGGCCAGAAAGACTTTACATGGGCTCCCCCACCCTCACGCCAGGGATAGCTTCATTCTCTGAAACCTGAGCTCTACACTTGCTTAAGCTCCTCTTAAAGAAATTTTCTGAAAAAGATGCTTATTTTCTCCACCTAAAAACTAATCTGCCAATGGAAACACTTGAAAATTATTTGTTTGTTTGGAAAGGATATAAACAAAAACCAAAAACCAGAAAAAGAAAATCCACTACTGTGCTTCAGGTTACAAGATGATATTGTCAGGAGCACAGAAACAGCTCACTGGGAGGGAGGGAGGCGCCCGTGGAAGCAGTCTAGCTCCAGTGGTAGTGAACAGAGGGTTTAGCTTTCATTCCATCTCTTGGCCTGTGAAGCACAGGTGACGCTGTCCATCCTGCACAGTTCCTGAAAAGATGCCCTATGATAGCATGTTGAATATGCCTTATAAAACTCTTAAGGTCAAGTGCATTCTTATGTCTACATAAGATGATGCCAATGTCTACAAAGATGGTGGTCTAATGTATAGTTCTTTCTTCCTTACTAACACAGGCTGCTATAGGTATTACTTATGCTGTAACTCTGTAACAGCTTACTTCATCCCCCATGCCTGCCATGAACATCAGACTCTACTTTTTTTTGTTTGTTTTTTGTTTTTTGTTTTTCGAGACAGGGTTTCTCTGTGTAGCCCTGGCTGTCCCGGAACTCACTTTGTAGACCAGGCTGGCCTCGAACTCAGAAATCCACCTGCCTCTGCCTCCTGTGTGCTGGGATTAAAGGCATGCGTCACCACGCCCAGCTCAGACTCTACTTTTTAAAGTGATTTATTTGTTATGTTATCACCATGGAATCCATGTCACTGCATTCTATTTTGAGCTTTCTAAACTAATGTCCAACTAGTTCTTTGACTCAGTTTGCTTTATACTATCTTTTAAAATCATTATATTTATATTCCAAAAATCAGAGTCTTATACTTGACATAATTTTCTTTCTTAAGTGTTTGTCTTAGTCACTGTTTTACTGCTGTGATAAGACATACCACTTATAAAGAAAGCATTTAACCGGGGCTTGCTTGTAGTTTCAGAGGTTTTATCCATTAGCATCATGGAGCAAACATGGCAGCAGACAGGTATGGTATAGGAGAAGGAGCTCAGAGAGAGAGGTGGGGGAGGGGGAGACAAAGAGAGAGACACAGTGACTGGACCTGGCTTGGGCTTTTGAAACCTTATAGCCCACCACCAGTGAAACACCTCCTCCACCAACTCCACACTTCCTAATCCTTTCAAACAGTTCTCCCTAATGACTAAGCATTCAAAAATATGAGCCTATGGGGCCATTCTTATTCAAACCACCACAGTGCTTAAAAGTTTCATGACTGCTATGTCATCAACAGTGTCTCATATCTGATGAAAGAAGTCCAAGACATTGCTCACATCCACAAGACAGCACTAAGAACAGATCCCAAATGCAAGATTCTGGACATCTCAGAGCCTTAAGTGGCTACCATCCCACCGATGAAGGAAGCAGAAGATGCCTGTTATAGCCATGGCTTGAAATTAAAGACAGGCTATTACTCACATCTACAAGAGGGATGTGTGGCCAGCAAAGCGCCTGCTCCCAGCCTGCAGTATGAGGGCAGGAGTGTCTTGGTTTTGTGGCTATTGCTTCATCTTTGTCACTCAGGGTCCAACAGAACCTGCTGCATGTAACATGAGCTCTGGCTGAATAAAGGCAAGAAACATACTGAGTGGCACCCACATGGCAGGCCTCACCTGAGGACAACAGGCAATGCCTTCAATTGGGGATTGGGATAGATGCAGAGAAAGCAACATGCTCATGCTGAGTGCAATTTTAAAACAGGACATGACATTTTGCACTAAGGTTTTTAAAAAGAAAAACCAAGAATGAGCCATAAAGTAGAAAAAGGCATAAACTAGAGGGGAGTGGCAGGAAACATGTTATTAGAACTCCTGTGGATACCATGTGGTGCACAGGGAGACCTGGAAGGTTAAAAAAAGAAAAAGATCATGTAGGTTTTGCAGGTGTCAGGATAACAGGCAGAGCTGCTTCAGAATTTGCAAAACTCAGTGGGAAATCATGTAGAACTCTGTTATTTTCAAGATAGTAACAGCAGACCATTAACAAGAATGGGCCATTCCAAAGGTGGGTCCGTGTACAAACACACCTCTCATGTACCTAGAAGATTGTCCTGTAGCAAGGTAACACATACCAGGGTTGTGAGCACTTAGCATCCAGTGTGTTCTAACTCGTAAGCTAGGAAGTGACCAGACCACACCTGCTTTTCAGGAAGGACATGGTATGGCAGAGTAGAGGACCCATAGCTTATTATAAAAAGCAACAGATGGCAGAGAAAGGACTAATCACCTGATTCATCAGTCCCCAAAGGGGAGGGATATTCATAGAGACAGCAGTGGGGACAGGAGAGGGGCCAGTGCAGGGTGCCTGCAGGATTCCATACTATTCGCTGCCCAGCTTTAGGAGAGAGAACACAATGGTTTTATCCATTTCTTTGCTTCAGGAAGCTGGTTATTATCATATCTTCAGGCTAAAATAGTCCTCTTGGTCTTATAGATACTGTGATTGTATCTCAGTGTTTTCTTAAATCATGTAATACAATGTTTCTGTTATGTTATAGTAGAATGAGTTTTTCCTTCTCTTTGTTGGCCTGAAAAATGAGATGAGACGTGAGCCATGCAGGATAACTGAACTAAAATCGAGTTAGAAGGCAATAACAGTTGTTTCTGTAATCTTCTATAATGTCCCTCCTCCTTTTTAAAGCTTAAGGACTGATAAGCATAGATGTCAGATACCCACAGCACCGTTCTTCTGAAACTGCTGGCTCTAATGTTTCTAAAAGTAAGCTGTCTTTTAGTATCATTTGTTTGTGAAAGGTTGCATTCTGGTTTTGTGAAATCTTGCCTGGGGTATGCTTTTCAAGATCTGAATCTGTTGCTTTGGTTTGGGGACTGGTCAGTAAGGGGTTATTTTCTTTACAGTATATGGGATGGGGGTTGGGAGAATAGAACCTAGGCAAAGACTATATTCTAAATTAAATTTCTAATCTTACTGAGGCATTCAGAAATACGATGCTAAGCAATTGCTTTTTGTGTGTGTGTGTTTGGTTTTGGTTTCTACGCAGGTTCCTCTGTGCAGGTGTCTAACCCCAGCACTCAGGAGACAGAGGCAGGCGGACCTTGGAGTCAGTTCTTTTCCTAGTAAAGAAACTTTAGAAGGAAACAAATTTTACCAAAATCACAAAGCTAAACCAAGTATTTATTGTCCTGTTACAATGGATTCAGGTTTAGAGTATTTTTCTTTAGGCATCATTCTAAGTAGCACAAGGTGTCTTAAAATTCACTGTGTAGCCAAGAAAGACCTTGATTACTCGCCTGACTTTCTGAGATGGGTCACACTATGTAGCTTTGGCTGACCTGGAACTCCCTATGCAGACCAGGCTGGCCTTGAACTCAAAGACCTGACTCCTCTTCTTGAGTGCTGAAATTAAAGCCATTCACCACCACATCCAGTTGATCTTGAACACAGTCTTCCTGCTCCTGCCTCTCAAGTATATAATTAACACTTTTTTAAAATTAAAAAATAAATAAATCAAGACTTTTTTGAAATTAAAATTAAAAAAAATATCTTTTTATACATTTATTAACTTCATGTATGGCCTTGAGAAGAGGGCAATCTGCACAAGTCAGTTCTCTCTTTCCACTATAAGACTTTTGGAGACTGAACTCAAGTCATGATGTTTGAGGCAAGTACCCTTACCTGCAGAGCCATTTCACTGATTTCATTTTGCCAAGAGCTGAACCACCTTCCGGCCACCACAGAACACACCCAATGCCCATCCCCCTTTACACTGTTAAGAGCACTGTTTTCATACAGGAAAGCAAGCTGAAAGCAAAGGGAGTTGATAAAGTCTCATTCTCCAATACCAAGAATACAAACTTGGCACACGTCATTTGTGATCACAGGATGCCCTAAAGGACACACAGTACCATATAAACTGCATGGGGCTAAAGTTAATATCCTACTACCAGAACAGTAATATTACAGCAATCGGATACCTCAAATTAACTATGTGCCAAGAACATTATGTCATTCATTTTGTACAAGACTTACTGGAATATTTCTAAAGTTTGCAAATGATTATTCTCATAAATACCATTTTCAATGTTTGACAAACCACTATTTATGTATTTTTAAAATAATCTCAAATTAAAGTAGTGTACAGTGACTGCTATGATGTTCAGCATCTGTAACTACTTTGTGAATGTAAAATCCTTCAAGGTCCATAGCCAAACAAAAGCCTATGAAAGTCAATATCCTAAGCAAGGCACTCAGTGCTGCCTTCCCTGGTTAACAAAGAGCAATGGTGGGTGAGGCAAATCAAAGCAGCTATGCGCACTGCTCTGGAGGTCACCGCATCCTTCAAGAGCTTGTAGCAAAAAGACAAAAGTCAATTTCACTTAATAATGTTCCTGATCAAGCACTAAAGTTTTTTTTTTTTTAATTTTAAAAAATTGCTGGTATGAAAACTTTCTAATTTCTTTTTTTATTAGATATTTTCTTTATTTACATTTCAAATGCTATCCCGAAAGTTCCTTATACCCTCCCCACCCCCGCCCCTGCTCCCCTACCCACCCACTCCCCCTTCTTGACCCTGGCGTTCCCCTGTGCTGGGTCATATAAAGGTTGTAAGACCTAGGGGCCTCTCTTCCCAATGATGGCCGACTAGGCCATCCTCTGCTACATATGCAGCTCAAGCACTAAAGTTATTAATTTTACTACATGACTGTCCTTTGTATACACAATTTTAAAGTTCTGTGCGACAAAATGGACTGTATACATTTTTTCTGTATATCTAATACAACGGCTGCAAGTGCTGCACACGTGCTGAACTGACTCCCTAACGTGATTTAATTGTAAGAACAAACAACAAACTGTATTTATGCAGATTTGGTAGATACTGTATCAAAATGAATGAATGAATCTGCCACTTCATGAAAAGGAAGTAACACTATTTGTTGTCCATGATAAAATTTAAGTGTTTAAATAAAAAGCACAGTTTTGGAATATTTATACCACCACCACAAATCTGAGAAAAAAAGATTTTCTGATAAGAATGGGGTTGATATTAACATTTGTGACAATCCATATGTATTAACATTCTGGAGCAATCTATAAAACTCCCAAACCAACATTTCCCAGAGCCTGAAGAGATAAAATCTTGCCAGATACCAAGACCTATTCTAGGTATAAGTAGACAATAAATTTTAATGTGACCAACTACGAACATTTCATTATTACTATTACTATTTCTAGCCTCACAATGGAAGACACTTGTCAGACACTCCACCTAGACAGACTTTTAAAAATGTGTATATATGTGTGAACACGTGTGTCATAGAGTGGTTGTGCAAGTCAGAGGACAACTGTGGAAGTGAGTTCTTGCTTTCTACTATGTGCAACCTGGGTTCGAACTCAGGTCATCAGGCTTTGTAACCCACAAGCCACCTTTTATGTATCAAAAGAATATCCACAATTACTTGAAAGAGGCTACTAAAAACTTTTGCTACATATCTATTTAAAGATAGATTTTCTTCTTCTAACTAACAAACTGTAGATGTGGATAAGCACAGCCAGCCATCTTTTATTAAGTAAGACACTAAAGAGACTTGCAGAAATGTACACGCATAGTATTCTACTCACTCAATCTTATTTCAAAAGTTATTCCCCCAGTGTTTTCCATACATATAATAGATTTGCTGTTATTATTTTAAATGAATGCTTTTAAATCTCCCATCTGACTAAAGAAGACAATAAATATTAATACCTGTACTGCACAAACACAAGTTTTTGGATCCTCAATAAATTTTTAGAAGTTACAGTAAAGAGATCCAAAGACTATATATAGCATTTGAAAATGGTTGCTTAGTATGTACATGCTGAATAAAACCAACCAAGTCAAGAAATGAAACCCAATACAGTACTGTGTTCTAATCTTCAAAGTCTATTCAGTAGTTATCAACTTTCCCAACAGTGGCCTTCATAGCATAAGAAAGGAGAACAGCCTCATCCAATCTGGTGTGGGGCACATGGACCCTGCCACAAGAGAACTGGTAAGGTAGAACACGTTCAAATCCCCAAAATCTCAAAACCTGAGACCAGCAGGAGTGGAACAAGCTCTCTCCCTGTTTCTGTGGTGCCTCAGAGCACACATGCAGGCAGCCACAGGTAGTCAGTCGCCAGCAACTGCAATGCTTCTCCATGCTAATGGGGCTTCTTGTACCTTAGCTTTCAGCCAATGACCTTTTCCCACCATGGATATTCTCACCCCAAAACCCTGGTTGGTTCACCCTGAATAAAGTGTATGCATTCAAATTGATTCATTAAAGATCTTTGGAGCAGACCTTATCTAAAAGAGCCCAAACACAGAGGGAGAAAGCAGGAGGTGCAGAACAGTTACATTCACCCTAGACTCTGCCTCCCACTTCTGGACTGGCAAGCAGTGACCAGACACCCCGGCAAGAGAGACAGAACCCAGAACCACAATCTGGAACAGTTTTTTCCACTGTTTTGGATCTTCATGCTCTGACATTCTAGAGAACACAGGCCAAGCACCTTCAATGCCCTTGATTTAGATGTGCATTTCCCATGTAAGATTCAGGCCCTGTACATTTAGCAGAAACCACACAGAAGCCACGTTGTGTTCGCACTGTATTCCACCAGGTAACATGGAATTTTAACTTGTCACTTTCATTACTCTACCCTCTTACAAAGGGAGGCTTGTCATCTTCTTCCCACTGCAAACTTGCTGGTGTTCTCTCTCTCTCTCTCTCTCTCTCTCTCTCTCTCTCTCTCTCTCTCTCTCTCTCTCTCTCTCTCTCTCTCTCTCTCTCTCTCTCTCTTTCTCTCTTTCTCTCTCTCTCTTTTGGTTTTTTGAGACAGGGTTTCTCTGTACAGCCCTGGCTGTCCTGGAACTCACTTTGTACACCAGGCTGGCCTCAAACTCAGAAATCCACCTGCCTCTGCCTCCCAAGTGATTAAAGGCGTGCACCACCACGCCTGGCTGGTTTTCTCTTTTTAATTCACAAGAATTTTGACATTTTGTGGGATTTGTCACTGTCTGAAGTTTAATTCTGCCTTAAAACTTCAACTCATTATTTGTCAAAACACGTGCATGAATAGAGTTGTGCAAGGGGAATTCTTGGTGCTTGTGAGAAAACTCCAAGAAAACAAGGTAAGAGTTCTTGTGACCTGTTTTTTAAAAACAAAACAAAAACAGAGTTAGTTTTTCTTGAGATGTGCTTTCAAACCCCTCCCAGTTGTAGCAGATAGAAATGAGTTTCTTTAGAGTTCACCATGTTATTTGGTTTTATGTCTCTATGGAAACCAAGTACTTGCTGCATGTGGCTTGCCTGCCATATGTGGCTTGCTCTTATGATAGTATACTTTATTTACGTGACTCTATTTAACCCTCAGAATATAAATTGTCTGATGCTCTGAGTAAAGTTGGCTATGACATGAGACTTTAGTCTGCCTCATTTTTAAGCTCCATTCCCCCAGGTCCCACCACCTTTAGAGAGGTGAACAGTTATTAGTACATGGTTGATGATTTCACTTGCTTATCTGATGAATTATAATTTGCTCTATCATTTCCATTTTAATGCTCAATTTGTCCAGACTTGGCTGGTGGGGTCCCCTTCAAGCTGTGTCTTTCTGATACATTGTCATCATTCTTTGGATTTCCTTTACTAGTTTTTGTCATAATGAGATATTCCAGGTTCTTCTTATCCTAGCATGGAAAGTGGCAATCTCTTGCAGAAGTCTTGGCTCCTAAACTGGGAAACAGTGCCAAGAGCACAAGATGCAGGTGTTGAGTCTGCTCATTGTGATTAGGGTGCCACCTCTTCCCAACAACTTATAAGATCTAGCTCTCATCTGCCATGACACAGGACACACTGGGTGGCCCCTTAAGTCAATAGTTGCTAAGACATTAGCTGGAGTTCCCAAGAGTAACTAAAGATATGATGAGTAGATTTGGGGTTGCCCCTTGGAAATACAGTCTAAATAACAAAGTCATTATCTGACTTTTGATATGTGGTGAAAACAAGCTAGTAAAAAGACTATACTTTAAACCCTAAGTTGATAAGCAATAGTTTTATTTATATGGATAAAAGTCTAAATAAATATTTGCACTTTGGCTCCATGGTTCATTTCTTACACTCATGACCATGATTTAAGTGGGCTTTTCAACGCATGCCTAGTGCACAGAAGTAGAAGATAGGCACATGTAGGAAAATATAGTTTTGAAGACACTTAAAGCTAAACTTATAGAAATAAAAGGGTAAAATGTAAAATACTGTTTTGGCGTTTTTAATTAGCTCAGTCAAAGGCTGAGCTAATTAATCAAATGCAGACATAAGTAGTGCATGTAACAAAACTTATGATCTAAATTTATCCCTTACTGAGTGCCTGCTGTGCACTGAGGCTCGGCTGGGGATTTCAGGTGATAATGGCATGGTACCACAAGTTCATCAGTCAGTACAGTACTCTGGTCCAGATCTAGACTTTGGGATAGCATTAGGCATGTGGATCTAGATTGGGAATGGGAGCACCAGACATGGATCTAGACTGGGGAAGGGAGTACCAAGCACATAGATCTAGATTGAAGGGCACCAATAATGTGGTAGATCTCTGTACCTTTTATTCAATTTTTCTGTGAATTCAAACTTTTCTAAAAAAAAAAAAAATGCCTATTTTAAAAATACATACATGGGAAACTTGTTAGGTCTCAAACCCAGGACAACCAGCTGAGATGCCTATTAACATATCAAAACTGACCTGACTGCCAGGCACTCCCAGCATCCCTCACTCTCTACCTGTTACTGGGTCCTCCTGGCTCCCATACCCAGCCTCCTACTCTGAACTCTTTAGTCCAGGAGCTGGGCTACCCTTCCTCCAGTGGTTATTCCCTCTATGATCCAGCCATTTGGATCCTTTCACCCCTTTTCTTCAGAACTTTCTGCCTCCGGGCTCTCCCATTTTCTCTCCCCTCTCTTCATATAACTTAGTTTAGGGTCACATTCATTCTGGATTGTTCCAGATGCCTCTAGAGATACTCACTCTCATATCTACAATAAACCTCCTTCACCATATCTAGGAGCAGTTATGTCCTCCTTTATTTGTTTTTTGGGTTTTTTGTTTGTTTTTTCATTTAAAAAAAATTCTCTAAATCTACTAAAACAACTTTCTCCAAAGTTTTTCTCAAAAGATTAGGAGAGTCTTATTTTCCTTCCCAATTAGAAATAGCCTATCTTCCCATGGGGCTTTGTTCTATCCAAGAAATAATAATTACTACCACAGATTTATTTCCATCCTCAGAGGGTCACAAACTAGCATTATGGGCACTTAGATCTTAGATACATTTCCATCCTTCAGATTTTGTACAGCAGGACTTCATATCCCTCATCTGCCATGAGCAGTTTCTTTGCACAAAAGCCCCAGAGAATACCTTGCTATGTTAAATGATCACTAAGCCCTTTTAGATGAAGTTCAGTTTATAATCAGAACAAGAAAATTTAAATTAATAGCACTTAAGTACTGTATATTAACACATAAGTGAAGACACAGTAAAGAAACTGTGGAAATGGGCACTCCATTGGGTGAAAGTTTTCTATTGTAGGAAAGAAAAAGAAAAGCCAGAGGCATCTGGAAGTCAGTAACAGACAAGGAGGAGGAGGAGGAGGAGGAGAGGAGGAGGAGGAGCAGCAGCAGCAGCAGCAGCAGCAGGCTGGACATGGCCAGAACTATCTTCAAGAGAGGAGATAAGAGAATAGCAGAGAACAGCAAGAAAAAAAAATAGCAAGAAAATAGCACGGTGGTTAGAGGAATCATACAAGTTATAAGGAGGATGAGTAGCTGCAGGAGGGAAGCCTCTAAACTGGAACAGCCTGGGAGTTTAGGATCTAGAAGGAAGTGAGAAGGGCCAAGACGCTGTGTGGGCTTTGAAATGTATAGTAAGTACAAGTAAATAGAGACCTGCAGTTTGCAGACTATACATGTCAGTTGTGAGCCCTTAGAGGAAGAATAGATAGAGAAGTGGCTTTTCCTGGGAGACTGAAATTGTTTCACAGGTTCCTGAGTAATGCTGAAAGTATTTACCAGCAATCTTATCGTCTATCATAAGCTGAGCCAATATTGCCATTTTGAACCGAGTCAGTGGGCCTACCATTTTGGAGTACTCGGAGTTTTCCTTCAGACCTAACAGAATGATTGCTAGAAAGAAAGCAATGCCAAAATATTAAAAAATAAAAAATATTTTAACTCACGATTTGTTTAAGATCTATGTGCTAACTTCTATCAACACGTATCTATTTGATGACATTTTCAAGAATGAACTTTTAAGTGCAAAATGGAGTGGGACAAAGGTGATTAAAGGATGGCTAATTTTCCAGTTACTGCAGCAATGTGCACCATATTCAATATCTTGTGGTTAACATACTCTTTAAGATGTATTTCTAAGTCTCCTTGCTGTTTGGTGTCTCAGCACTTAGAACCATGCCAAACAAAGGGAGGCATCCCTGTGAACCAACTCAAAGGAACTTTAGAGGATAAAAATTTAAAGAGGCTAGCTGTGAACTTTTCAAATATCTATATCCTGATGGGATTGACATTCACAAAAAGTACCAGAAGACATGGAGCTAGCCTCAGACATCATGGTTGCATGTGGTTCTGCAACACAGGGAGGTTTAATGTAAGCTCTACTGCTGTATTTGCGCTGCTTTGTCACCTGTGTACCAAAGAACCCGAGAGAAACAGCAGCCGCACATTCCTAACAAAGACGCTCTCACTGTGCTTCAAGACCATGAGTCTACTCTTAGGTGAAGTAAGAGCCAATAGAACTGAACATGCTGCTCCTGACCATATGATTGCTACTGTTAACAGTATCACACTGAGATAAACCCAAATGTCAGCAAAAAGAAATCCAACTAAATTATGGCCTATCTATAAAGTGAATAAAATAAATAACTATAGCTACATGTGAAGATATGGAAATTTTCAGAAACATACTTCTTGTTGAAGCCAAACTTGGGGAAGACAGGAGTGATGTCTAGGAAGAGGCTGCCGTCTACAACCATTCAGTGACTGGCCAACACATATGAATTCCACAGGTCTACTGTTACTCTAAGCACATAGGGTATTTGCATTAACATTTCCAGGAAAGCTCCTATTATGACACAAAGGCAAAATTAATGGAGAATATGTATACTATATTAACATATCTATCTTAGGGTTTCATTGCTGTGAAGAGACACCATGACCAAGGCAACTCTTAAAAAGGAAAACATTTAATACGGGCTGGCTTACAGTTTCAGTGACTTAGTCCATTATCATCTTGGCAGGAAACATGGCAGTGTGCAGGCAGACCTGGTGCTAGAAGAGCCAGAGAGTTTTACATATTGATCAGAATGCAGGTGAGCATAGGAGACCTTAAAGCCCATCCGCACATTGACACACTTCTTCCAACAAAGCCACACCTAGTAGTGCCAAGCCCCTATGAGGGCCATACCTATTCAAACCACCACAGTGCCCTTCCACAAGTGTGGCCAAATCTGATTCAGAGCACTGAAGTAATGGAACTCAAGGAAATGGCAATCTTGGGCTGGAGTGGCTCGCAGTTAGGAACACTGTCTGCTCTTCCGAAGGTCCTGAACTCAAATCCCACCAACCACATAGTGGCTCACAACCATCCACAATGAGATCTGATGTCCTCTTCTGGTGTGTTTGATGACTGCTACACTGTACTTTAATATAATAATAAATAAATTTTTAGGCCGGAGTAAGCAGGGCCGTAGTGAGCAGGGCCTACTGGAGTGAGCAACCTTCATTTCCAGCAAACATGTGATGGTTCACAACCATCAACACAGCCACAGTGTACCCATATACATTAAATAAATAAATAAATAAATAAATAAATGAATGAATGAATGAATGAATAAATAAATAAATAAATAAATAAATCTTTTTAAAAATGAAAGAAATGAATGAATGAGACTGAAATCAAAAGAACGATGGGTCAGAAATGGTTGGGACCACACCTTGACAGGCCTCTTAGAGTCTATGTGCATATACTTTAAACAGATTAGTTTATTTGTCCCTCTATTTAAACTCATTTAAGGACTTGGAGGATTCAACAGATCTCTTGGTCCCGCTTTCCAATATAGCCATATTGAAAAAAATCTTTTTCTGCTTTCTGCTGTTAATTTGGTTCTTTTGATTGGCTTATTAAGGATGGGTGGTTGGACCTGACTAGTAACACAGATAGCGATCCCAAGTTCAATTACAGAAGAAATTCATCTCACTAAAAATAAGGTAAATCCCCCAAATGTTCATGCCATGCAAATGCTCTACATTGCCTTGTAAGCAATGCTGAATTTCTTTCTATGTATGCTAAGAGACCTCAATGGATAGAGGCTGCACACTCAATGTCTTCTGGGCCCAAGTACGTTATTGAGTAACATTAAGTAAGAGGGGCTATAGGAAACAGGAAGTGATCACCCCATCTGAACAATAAGGTCATCATATCTTTAGCTGATAGTCACTCTGCAGGAATGTTGGGCCCACCCAGGAATTCTCTTTACGTTTTCAAGAGAAAATATAAATTAAAATTCATATAAGGAAATAAATTACCTGATTTAAACAAAAGGCAAGTCATCTACTGAGTATTAGTGATATAGCAAGTCTCCAAGGAATCAGGTAGGAGATAGGACGGAGGTGCCAACAATAGGCTGGCTTTTTAGAGAAGAAGACATGACTTTCTCTGAGAAGGGGGAAAGGTAAGATACACACAAAGACACATGGAAGAAAAGCAGATCCTTGCCATAGGAAGCAGTGACAGAGCTGTGGGGAGCTATCCATATGGCTTCTGAACATCCCTGCAACAGGCTGGTTTTCAAAAAGATGTGAACATCAACACAGCACCTTCAGCATAGCCTCCATGTGGCTGAGAATCAGTCACCTCTATCAAGTTCAGTCAGAATACACTGAGTGCAAAGTTTCAAAAATAAACAGTTCTCAAGTTTTAAATTATAGACCATGTGAGTATCCTGATCAAACTTCATGTCATAGGTTCTATCCTGTCTGGGTCATGCCTCAGCCCTTTGTCCAGCACATCCGTGACGTATGTACATGCTGCTTAACCCTTAGTCCTTTACTATATTACTATGTCAGAGCTGCAGGACAGTCAGGGAAAAGCATAGTACAGAGAGTTCAACCTGCAGTTCAGAACCTGCAGATCAAACAAAGTGATCAACTGTAGCAGAGTAGGAGATACAGAGTCCTAGCCAGGAGAGTGTCCCCATATTGCTGGTCCATCATTATGCAACTATTATTAAATAGAACACAAAGATTAACACAGACTTCCCAGCAAGGGCCAGTGAGAGCAGCATCCCTCATTAATTCTGAAACCAGAAATAAAAGCTCTGACTTAAATGACAAGGTTGGAAAACAAAATACGTACTAAATGAGCTTGTGGATTCTAGACTAACATCATAAATGGGAGGGTTGGAAGACTTAAGACCTCTCACAAACAGGAAAACTGGACCTGGAACTACATGGTCTGTGACTGAAGCTTTCCAGCCTGCTAAGTGGTCCGGGTGAGTGGTACAAGTCTGTGTCTTCATAGCTTTTCTAAGGATTAAAACACAGATGTTCATTTCACTATAGATTAGGAAATGAGGCAAATGTTAGTGCAAAACCATTTGCTTTTACCGAAAGTGTAATAGACATAAAGTTGTCTTTAGGTTTTATTTACTAATTCAAAATGACAAGACAGAGTCAAGTGATTCTAATCAGGGTGTATCAGTCTCTTAAAGATGCAATGACACTCTCAAGAATAAGTCAGAATGCATTCTCCTCTTGATGTTTCAGTCTGGACTGTACCTTGCAAAAGTTACCAGTTATCCAGCTACCACATTTTTAGTTTCTGTAACACCACCACGTAACAGGAAGCACGAAATAGAGAATTTTGCCACTAACTTGGTCTTTCAGACTTGGTTTCTGGATATACAAAATAAATTACCCAATCAGAAGTTCCTAAAACAGAGGTTTTTAAAAATCATGTGAGGAGGGGCTAGAGAGATGGCTCAGTGGTTAAGAACACCGATTGCTCTTCCAGAGGTCCTAAGTTAAATTCCCAGCAACCACATGGTGGCTCACAACCATCTGTAATGGGATCTGATGCCCTCTTCTGGTATAGCTAAAGACAGCTACAATATACTCCTATATAAAATAAATAAATAAATAAATAAATAAATCTTAAAAAAAAAAAATCATGTCAGACTGTCAGGTCTGCTGACCCTTGATTGACCCTGGAACCCACATGGTAGAAGAGACCAATGCCCCCAAGTTGTCCTCTGTCCCCCAGACATGTGTGCATATTCTCACAAATTACAATTTCAAAAAGTATTTATAATCATGTGATGAGAATGTTTCCCAAACTACATGTGTCTACAAGAGGATATTCTGCAATGGGGAATATAGTTACATTGTAGCTTAGTACTCCTTCAAACACTCCAGTGACTCTGCTTTAGACCTGACATTTCTATTGTTTTAACTGGAAGGGAAGCACAGTGAAAGCTTGTTCTGTGTCTGTACTGCTCAGTTTTAACTAGCTGTTTTTATAAATGAGAAGGAACTTAAGCAAATCACAAATATGAAAGGTTCTCATGGTTTAAGTGAATCCAACTCTTTGTAGTATTGCATAGGTTCTTTAAATCATCTCAATAACTGATTTTAAGATTAGTATTAGCAAAAACTACATTTAATAAGTAACGGGCAAATGAGATTACCAGGACAACTGGTAATTGCCAAGAACATATATAATTTCATTTTAAAGTGACCCACTTCCATAAAAGTTTCAAAGTACTTTCTTTTTCTGATAAAAAATTAAGCAAGCCCCACATAAAACTACTAAATTCTATGAACATTTCAAAGAATATGCCTTTCTACAAATTCTTTTTAGGTGGAGACCGTACAATTACAATTATCCACTGAGGACATAAACCAGCAGCCTACAGGTGGGAGGAGACCAACCATCCACTTAAATGGTGCATAGTTACTTCAGGGTACCTTGGTCCCACACTTCCCAAACCCCAAAATGAGGGCCTTTTAATACAAAAGTCACAGAACCGTCAATAATCCAATTGCAAAGACCACTCACTGTTTTATAGAAACAGAGGCAAACATTTTAATTAAGAGGTACAGCTAGTGTCTGGCCATAGTACAGGGCACTCCCACATGCCTCATGCCAGCTGTAGAAAAGCAACATTCAAACAGCTGATTTAATTGGAAATGCAAACTAGCACATTCCAATTTGGCTGGGCCAACTAATTGGTAGGTATGCACGTTTCTAACAAAATACCCACCCATGTTACAGATGTTGTTCTCTATAGGAGCACAGGACTGGTAACAAACATTAATGAAGCTGAAATAAGCTATACTTAGTGAGATCGACCACTTGGGCAGGGTATCACATTAGCTTAGACAACTAGATCATGTATGCCCAAATTAGAACACAACTAAATAAAAAGCAAAGCATTGTCCTGTGCAAATTTAAGAAGCAATGAGCTCCACAAGAGGAACAGGGTCAGCAACATACATTTGAGAAGTGGCCACTTTCCTGTGAACGAGGTCAAGCCTGCTGCAAAAAAAAATGCAGAAAGACTGGGGCCTTCTCTCTTTAGAATCTGATGTAAACCAAAACATGTGTATCCTGCGCAAAGCAACACACTACAGTTATCAGAAAAAGAAAAAAAAAAATCCATGAATGGTTAAAAAACCAAACCAAGTCAAACCAAACCCCAAAAAACAAAAACAAAAACAAAAACAAAAACAAAAACAAAAAGAGGGAGACAGTAGCTACATCTGCTGCCTTCTACAGCTTGAGACCAAAACTATTATTCTTTTTGCTTCCAACTGAAAAAATTGAAACATATGAAGCAATGATTTTCACATGTGATAAAAGACAACACAAGGCAGTGCTTCCATTGAGAAAGGAAACAAGTGGGTGAGCCCTACAACTGTCCTCGCCACAGCCTGCAGAGATTCTTAGGGGTGAAGAAGTGAAGAAAAATTCAGAGCCTACCTCTCCCTTCTGAGTTGAGGAAATGGTACACAAAATTTAAAAGTCATTACAGATATTTTATATGTTTAAGGAGGTAAATGAACATTTAAGAAGAAATAAAGATCTATTAAAAATTACAAAATAGCCGGGCATGGTGGTGCACGCCTTTAATCCCAGCACTCAGGAGGCAGAGGCAGGTGGATTTCTGAGTTCGAGGCCAGCCTGGTCTACAGAGAGAGTTCCAGGACAGTCAGGGCTACACAGAGAAACCCTGTCTTGAAAAACAAAACAAAACAAAACAAAACAAAAAAAAATTACAAAACAAATTTTTGTGTACAAGAAAAAATACAATGTCTGGATAAAAAACTCACTGTTGCAAAAACATATTAGTCACTGTAGAAAAATGCATGAGTATAAATTCCTATCAATAGTATTAGCTAAAAACAAAGCATAGAAAAAAAAAACAAGTAAAATATTAAATATGCCAATGAACACTTCAGTATGAAATAAAAAATATTTAAAGAACTAAGGTTCCATATTTCCCCAATGATTACGAAATCATAAGCTTAACAAACTATAAGCAAGACAAACAGAAAGAAAACCACACTAAGAGGAAGAAATTACAAGCAAGCCAGCCAATTACAGAGAGCAAAGGGAGTGGAGGTTTTTGCAGACTCGAAGTGGCAAAACAGTAAGGATGGCAGGTATTTTTGTTAAAGTCGTTAGAAACAAGGAATCAACATGAAATGCTGACAGACAGAGCCACATTCCTGTCAAGCTAGATATTTTTATCCAGATTTTTCTTTTTTTTTAAATTGCCTTCCAAAAAGTACAGAATTTCACAAAACAACCTACAAAAAAATACTGGCAGTGTTCCAAGTAAGAAAGCAAGGGATGATCCATGAGACTCCTTATAGAAATCAACAATATTTACAGCTAATGAACTAGCGATGAAATAATAAAAAGCATATAGTTAATTAGAAACACAGATATTGCCAGGTGTGGTGGCGCACGCCTTTAATCCCAGCACTCAGGAGGCAGAGGCAGGCGAATTTCTGAGTTCGAGGCCAGCCTGGTCTACAGAGTGAGTTCCAAGACAGCCAGGACTATACAGAGAAACACTGCCTGGGGGAGGGGGGGAGATAAAAAACAAACAAACAAACAAAAAGAAACACAGGTAGAAAAATGAAATTAAGAGTAAAGAACATGATGAGCAGAGAGTGAACTGATAGACTGTAACCCAGCAGGTTTAAATTCAGATTATTGGCTCCTTTATATGTAAAAGAGAATCTGAATAGTTTTTAGAAACTAGTTATGTGCTTACTTAAAACTAATAAAAGAAAATGAGAATTATCAGACAGAATCAACAATTCTCATGCTTATGGGCTTGCAAATTCTGAGGAATCATTCTTTATAGAAACAGGTAAGCTTGACTACCTTAAACCTGCGTGTAGCCCAGGCTGGCCTTGAACCTCTCTCTGGTCTTCCTGCCTCTGCCTCTCTGGAATTACAGGGATAAACTATCACACCCTAACTTATCAGCTGACTCTAAATTCCAGGGCCACAAATCCCTTAAGCTGGGTAACTTTTACAACCTATGGAGAAATTAAGTATCATCCGTCTGACAAAGTTGGAGCCAGTGAGGATCCTGTTGCTCTGTAATGTCAACTTAAATACAATCTCTATGGTTCTTGAGTGACTATAAAATATTGCACACATCATTGTTAAATAATGAAGCATCATGGTTATGTGAACAAATTGTAAAGATTAAAGCTTATAAACAAAACTCCAATTAGGATGGCAAACTCGATGTGCCAGGTGTACCTGCTTACAGCAATACTGTAAGGCAAAATTAGAAGTACTAACTTGTCTAAAGTTATATAAAACTGAGATGTAAAACATTGAAATTAAAAAAAATGCTCATGAATTAAATAAATAGCCTGTAACCAGCTGTGGAGGGAAAGCTGATCTCTGAGAATATTGAATACTGCCCCGTCTCTTCAATACCTACGCTGGCAAGCAAAAGCTCCTGATTTCCCCAGAACACTCTCCAAAATTGTCTATCTTTTTTGAGCTTTTATTTTGATTTCTATTTCTTGCTGTTAAATATTTTTTAAAGCTTTGTTTCGGAAGAAGTCTGCTAACAACAGTTGTTTCTTGCAGCTGTGCTTTCTTTTAATTCCATCGCTTCACTCTTAACTAGGCCTGAAGCCATTTCTTGTCTTGGCCACCTATGACTTACATTTTGATATAACTAGTTTCCTAGCAAATAGTTTTTTTTAAAAATATTTTTAAAGTTTTTATTTGTTTGTTTATGCATTTTCTTATATGCGTACACTATAGCTGTCTTCAGACACATCAGAAGATGGCACTGGATCCCATTACAGATGGTGATGACCTGCCATGTGGTTGTTGGGAATCGAACTCAGGACCTTTGGAAGAGCAGTTAGTGCTCTTAACCACTGAGCCCCAATTCTTTATGTTTTTAATATATCCTCACAAATCTGAGCCTCAAGCTAAGAATAAAATTATTGTTAGAATATATTTTAGACCAAGAAATATGGTTCTTCCTAGATGGGCATCAGGCAGCACCACTGAACAGGATACCCACATATGCAGTGTATTCTCCATACTTCTCTTTGGCTCTGCTCTGATGGGAGCTGCTCTATTAAGTCGATGAAAGATCGTCAACATCCTAGTCAATTACATGTAGGCAAGGTGTAACTAATAATTAATACAATTTGACATGTCACACTTCTTAAGACGGATAAAGCATATCTGTAGTCCTGTCCCTAAATATAGTGTACTCTTGTTATACAGCAACAATTTAAAAACATACTTTATAGAAGTCTAAAGAGTTTTCAGTACCATTGGTATCCATTGAAGGCTCATGCCCTTAGGATAACCATTGACTAAATCATACTAATTTGTTCTGCATTATATTCCACCCTGACCGTGCTAATTACAATAATAAAACTTGAACGCTAAGTGGTTCCTACTTCCCCTAAGCCCATGCTAGAGGTTTAAAAAAAAAAAAAAAAAAAAAAACCCTGAGTTCCAGGAATAAACACAAGAAATGGTTCAGTGGATAGAAACCCTTAACTATTACTTCCAAGGACCACAATTTCATTCTCAGCATCCATGTTAGGCTGCTTACAACTACCTGTAAACTCCAGCTCCAGGGGACCCAATACCTCTTCTGCACCACCACCACTCACAAACACAGACATACATACACATGACATATATTTAAGAACAGTACTAGTAAAAGATGAATCAATACTCTAAGCCAGGCTTGATGCTGCAGGGGATGAACTCCTAGATCTGATTTTCTACCCAGTGTAACACAAAGTTGGCACCAAGAAGAGAACACCAGATAGACAACACCAAGACACTGAATCAATATTTAAGAGACTATATTCCAAAGTCAGACACATTGCAAGACCAAATGGACCTAATGAGCAAATTTTACTTTTGTTTCTTAATTTTTCACTAATTCTCACAGAATAACAGCTAGTTATATTTGGGCAAGCTGAACTAAATACTATGAATGTTGTATTCCTCTAGATTCCTTCTAATTCCACATAAATACTCTTTGAGAAACTATAGTATAGTTCCCAAGCAGCAGCAGGCTGTAACTTCAAGCTCAGATGGGACTTTCTGCAGCTCTCCACACTACGTGGAAGTTACTCACTCAGCATCAAGTGGGATCTAATGAGACAGGGAGGGAGGGAGCAAGAAACAGAAGGGTAGGGATACAGCTGCAGGGCTGGCAGGGTACAGCAGTGTACAGTCAACATGCATGTATAACCTTGAAAATAAATGAATTTAGATTTCATAAAGAAAAACTGTGTCATAGCTCAGCAGTAAAGCATTCTTGACTTGTGAATGAGACCCTGGAATTGACCCCTATCCCACCCCCACCCCACCCCCACCCCACCCCCACCCCACCCCCACCCCAGCAATGAGGAGAGGGGTAGAGTGTCTCATGACTGTTTGATGAACAGAATATGTAACTATGTGCATTTTGTGACTAGGTCATAAAAAGATGGGTATTATCTATCTGGTCCTCCTGAAGTATGCACTATATAAGAAATCCAATTACCCAGCTGACCATGCTGCATGCACTCCAAACAACAGTCGAGCCTTCCAACAACATCCTGGCATGGCATCAGACATGTGAAGGACGCTATCATTTGCATACTAGACGACCATGCACACAGCACTGAGCGCCAGGAACAAAAGAATTACCCACCTTAATGCTGGCACTATCCTAACTGGCAGGATTCAGCCAGCATCTGAACAGTGCCTGATTTACTATAGCTAAACTTAAGGTGTTTTCTTATGTAGTGATACTGAGACATAAAATAGTCAACCAGTATGTGGGTATAAAGAATATCAGATTGTGTAGAAAATAATATATTCACTGACTTGGTCTGCAAAACCAAGGAGAACAACAGCCAAATATGACATAATATATCTCTATTGAGTTACTTGACTGAACATGGCAAGTATTTATTTGCATTGGCTAGTAGGAATCTATCTTCCAGAACATATCCAGAACATAATTAGCTAGAAAAATGTATAACCAGGATCATGCCAGAAACATTCATTTAGTGTCAAATCTCAATTTGGTACAAGTCCACTGGTAAAGAATAAGGATTTCAGTCCCATATGTGGATCCCATGCTAAGAGAAGTATAAAGAACCAGTCTTGAAGGGAACATGGAACTCCACTTTCTGGAAAGCCAGAAAACTGACACATTAGGAGATTTAAGAAGTAAGGTGCCGCCACAGCTTTAAGAACACTGACAAAACAAGTGGAGACAAAATGGATGGATCTGATTCTTAGCCTTGAACTGTATATTCCTGGCATTGCAGAGGTGATTTGAGAACAGTTCTCAGGCATATGTGTTTCTTCTCACCGTGGGCTTCTAGTTACACTAAACAAACTATGAAGGGCTTTATGTGCTCACTGCTGCCTCTTGTTGCCCTTATGTAAACAAAACAGGCAAAATGTAATAGGACATCAAATTAATGAACCTGTTACTGCATCAAAGAATTCTGGAACTGTGCTGAGGTGACAGGTAAGGGCACTGCTGTCAGCACTGATGGCCTGAGTTTGAGCTCCAGAACCAACATGGTTGAGGAGAGCACCAACTCCCACAGGCTGTCCTCTATTTTCTCACATGCAAACACCAAATTAACTAATTAATGTAAGAGAAATAATTTTTTAAAACATTTATAATTTAGAGCTTTCAAGACAGTTTGTCAAATAGAGGAGTATACCACCAAGCTTGCTGACAGTTACCCACACAGTGGTGGGTGAGAACTGACTTCCTGCAGGTTGTCCTTACACCTTCATACATTTACCATGATAGCACATGTACACACACACACACACACACACACACACACACACAAATGTTTTTTTAAAAGCTGTTAAACTTTTTGTCAAATCTACATCCTAGTTGCACTGATACAATCACAAATAAGGACTAAAAAAAAGGGAAATTAACACTTAATCTTATTCCTGTGTTGACGTATAAAAGTTTTGCAGTGGAGAGATGAAGTCATGGGATCAGAACCATTCTAAAGCTTCAACTAGGAGATAAATTACAAAACAACAACAAAATTGCCTTTGTTTGTGTTTCATCAAAGCTGATTAAAGTGCATCCAATCAGAAGAACTTACTGCCACAGAATCACCGGAGCTGTAAATGCCACCAGCTCCAACTGCTGAGCTCAGGCGTTCTGTCATTGGTCTCAGTGATGCGCTTTATTGTAAATTCAAACCTAGCTCACCATCAAAACATTGCTAGGACTTTTTCTTTGACAAATTCAAACTAGAGAAAATGGTTAACAAATAAATAATCCTGGCTTGCAATGATAATGAAATAAGAATATTATACAATCACAGCTCTGAAACAGGTCCCTTTCCTGTAGTCCTTTTCACCTATCTAAGCCTTTACAACTGCTGAAAAACTGCCTTCACATCCACAAAGCCCTGCTTCTGAGGGTAGACACACGAAGTCTGTGTGGTAATAGAGGATAGACAGAGAGACGCAAGAAGAGCACCCCGCTTCTCTCCTGAGGCAAGTCTCACTGGACTGAGTGTACATGCCTTGTTTAACTTGAGTGACTGATAAGAGAATCAGCAACAGGAGAGAGCTGCTGTGTCCTCTGAACATAGAGCAGAGCTCCTCAGTGGGAACAGAGAAGCTAGGACTACTGAAAAGGTAACTTAGGGGTCAAGGCACTGCCATATTTGCATTGGGTAGAAATGTAGTGCACAAGCCCTGTGGCATGCTACAGCGTCTTCCTGGTGCACTGTAACACTTACATACAGGAAGAAATGACAAGGTGAGCCACTGAACTTTCAAGTCACAATTTTCAAAAGTTTCTATGTTGGAAAGGCTTTTGTGTCTTATTGCTACAACACTCATCTGGTTAACAAGCAACTTAAATGTGCCATTTGTGTGAAAGGAATGTACAAGTGAAAGCTAGGTTCTTAGAATGGAGAATCTCAGGAAACTGAGATTCTCAAAGCTAAAGTTATCTGACCCCCTACCCCAACCCATGACAGTGCTGACACAAATGGTCTCTTCAGGCCTCTGAGATTGGGCTTCCCTGTTTGAAGGTATTATCCACACAGTAATGGCATGGGTGGTTTTCTTATGAGAGAATTCTTCTCATGATACAACTCAGCCATCCTTCACCTCCATAACTAAAATGGCTAGGTTGCAGCATTCCTGGGGAGAAAAGCATTTGTAAGTTTGAGGCATAGGCTAATAATTTATACACAAAAGAAAACTTTATTCCTTTGTAAAAGTAGAACAAGAAATATGTGTGAAATGGATTCTTAATGTTACACTAGGAAAGTCAGAATGAGCCAACACTCTTTGTATGACTTACTTAGGAGAGAACTAGGATTTGATGGTTAGCTCATATACATGGAAGGGGTTTGTTATCCCTGTGGGCTGACTGAAACATGGGTGCTATGACAGATGCATTTAATGGTGTAAGATAGAGGCATGGACCAGAAGCCTCAAGTCATTGCTGTCCTTTACTGAGTGTTAGTATAGGGCATCAGGTATCCTGACAGTCACAAAACTCAGCATACAAAGTAACTTTCCTGTCCTTCTCTTTCTAGCCCTTCGCTTCCTCCGTGGTACTTAGTACAGGTTACTTACTTATCTGTTTGGTGTTTATTTATTTAGAGTTTTGTTATTGTTGTTGTTAAATCATTTGTTTTCACTGTCTCTTTCACTAGAACACACAAGAACTCATCCTATTTGTTCATCACTGTGTCTCAACTGCTTACCACAGAACTAAGTACACAGGCATTCAATAAGAGAGCTTCAAAGTCTAACCAAAGAAACACAGTTTTGTCTGTCATTGTCAATATGTGGTCCTGGTCCCTCTATTCTTCTGGAACTAACACACTCATAAAAACATCATCCTCCCAAACAGAAGATTCACATGCATAGGGCTAGGAGTGCGGCTCAGTCGGAAGAGTATTTGCCTAGCATGTACTCTGGCCTGGGTTCAGTTCCTAGAACCACTTTCACTGGGTGTGAGACCAACAGGAATCCTAGCGTTCAACAGATGGTGACAGGAGGAACACCCTTAACTATCCTGGGAGCACTAGGCCAGCTTGAAATATATGAAGCATTATCTCAAAAACGTATTTCTAAATTCTCTGCAATGTACATATATATCAGCTTATAGTCTGGTGCTATAACTTCTATTTTAATAAAGGTAAATTTAATGAATGTCTTTTTTCCATGAAACTACTTGAACAGAATCACATTTGGCCCAAAATTCATGTCATCTCAAATTGTAAGTTAACCAAATTTTCAAATATCATCAGCTCGTATCTCCGGACTCACTCAAACTCTACACGGCAGGCATACTTCCTAAGACTGCCCTAAGGTAGCTTTCCTTGCTATCAAGGAAAAGGAATTCACTCCTATCAACATTTCAAAATTATATTTAATCAAAGCTTCTATTTTCTGACTATGAACCTTTATTTGTAATAACCAGTAGGTGCTTTCATTAAAACTAAATTTCTATACATCCCACTCTTCTGAAAGTGATTAATACATAAGTACTCAAGAATGAGGCAGGACCAAGACCCAAGCTCTAGGTTACAGCCTCCCCTCACTGTGGCCACCTCAGGCTCATTGGTGTCATGTCTTCATTCAAATTCATATCTCAGCAAAACTGAAAATCAGTCCATGTTTTGATCCTTTGGAACTGCATTTACATAGCTGAAATCTTACACATGAAAATGGCAAAAGACCTGAATTCTATACATGAAATGTTCAGTTTGTAAAGATCTGTACTCACAGTAAGGTTCAAAAATGATTTGTTTTTTGAATTCTACATTCTTAATATCAAGAGCATCTAATTAAACTGACTTCGGGGCTAGTGAATAACTAGTGAAAGTACGTGGCTTTTGTGTGGCCCAGTGTTCCATCCTCTGCACCAAAACTCAACCAGACTTGTTTTCCTACCTAAAGACAAAATCTAATGTACAATCTGCTTGGCAAGACTAGCGAGAGCTTCGGGAAAGTTAACAAGTGCATGAAGCTCGCAGAGAGCTGCGGTAACCAGAGAGGACAAGTGTGAAGGCATCAACAGTAAAGCTCCATGCAATGCTGAACGTGGGAGTCGGGTGTTAATAGTAACCCTCTCTCATCCAAATGGAACTCTGTGTTAGCTGCTTTCTCAGAAGTCATTAAAGCATGAATCACAGTCAGAAAAAGACATTGTAACAACTTAACTTAAATTAACTACAAATGCAACTTGGTCATTACTCCTCTTTGGAGGGTCCAGGCCTTGTCTTGAGAGTGGATCTTGGCTTCCTTACCCAGATGCCATTTCTAGCTTCAATTTCAGTTCTTTAAAGGCATCAAAAACAAAAACAAAAACAAGGGGGAATGGAATGGGGGTGTAGAAGGGTAACTAGGAAAGGGGATATCATTTGAAATGTAAATGAATAAAGTAATTTAAAAAAAAGCAAAACAACAACAAAAACCACAGCACAGTATGACACAACAGTATTTTATACGTAATCTTTTTTTTGGGTTTTTTTTTTTGNNTTTCGAGACAGTGTTTCTCTGTATAGCCCTGGCTGTCCTGGAACTCATTTTGTAGACCAGGCTGGCCTGGAACTCAGAAATCCACCTGCCTCTGCCTCCCGAGTGCTGGGATTAAAGGTGTGCCTTAGTTATGATAAGTGGAAAGCAACTTCTGAAAGAACTCATTTTTCTCAGTCAGCAACAGTTTTTAAAGAAATGGCCCTTTGTTTCATAATACCCATTCATTACAAACTATGAACCCAGCAGAAATTCAGAAACACACATGCCTCTTAGCCAGTGAGCCATACAAGCATCAAACATCACATCAAGAAGTGTGCTGATAACAGACAGCGCACTAGTTTATACCAAGAAAATGAAGAGCACTGAATTCTCTCTGCTTATTAGGGTTAAGTCTAAGCAACGGCAGACTGCTGGCATGTCAGAATTCAGGCACAGAACTGAGAAGAGCTAACTAACAGGAAAGATTTCCACAGTTTTCCTGTCATAGGTGCTGGTTCCTGACCCAGTGGATCTCATCATCAGGAATCTGGAAACTTCCAGGCTATTTTAAAAAATAATTTATTTTAGTAAACTACACAAAGAGAGTCAATTTAACTCATATTTGAACTGAATGTGTCATTAAAAGGCATCTTAATGAAATCACAATAGTTCTAAAATAATCCCATGAATTTTTTTTCTAAGAGTTATAAAAATGTCTAAATTAAAAAAAAAAATCATAATCTTAGCATTCAGGATGCTGACATAGGATCCAAAGTTCAAAGCCAATATGCTATGTAACAAGTTCAAGGCTGAACACAATGAAGCTGTCTCAATTTTTTTTTTTTTTAATTTTAATTTTGTATTACAAATTTAAGGGGCTGGACAGATGGCTCAGCGGTTAAGAGCACTGACTGCTCTGCCAAAGGTCCTGAGTTCAATTCCCAGCAACCACAAGGTGGCTCACAACCGTCTGTAATGGAATCTGATGCCCTCTTCTGGTGTGTCTGGAGACAGCTGCAGTGCACTCATATAAATAAAAAATAAATAAATCTTTAAAAAAAAAAATAGAAATTTAAGATGTGCCATTAGCATTATGAAAGGTAGTTCAGCATTTACTTAACACCAAATTTTTTGGTGATATAGGTTTAAAATGTAAACACTTACTGATGTTGTTGGAAACCTGATTCAGTTTATCCTGGGACCTGCTGATCAGGACAATCTTCATTCCACGCTTTGCTAACTGCAAACAATGAGAGAGCTGAATTACACCTCTGAAGTTTATTCTAAAACATAAATTAGATGAACTCCCATTTTAAGAAAAACCTCACTAGGTGATAAATCAACCATACACACACACACACACACACACACACACACACACACACGAATGATCTAAAATGAACAGTTTTCAAGAGATTGCCCAGAACCTTAAGTGTCTAACCAAGCATTTAAATCTCAAACCACTTTGGAAGGATGTTGGCTTCTACTTTTCATATTAGACCTATCTACATGGGATAGACTTTTTTATATTATTATACATCTAAGAATTCTGTCATTTCAAGTTTAGGATTTAAAAAGTTGTCATAGGCTAGATGCAGTTCCTACATCACTCTTAAAAATTTGCATTTGAGACTTGTGGTTAATCTTCACTGTTGACTGGAAAACACACTTGTGGGTGTGTCTATGAGAATGACTCTAGAAACGTTTAACTAAGGAGAGAAGATCCACACTAAATATGCGCTTCACCCCATGGGGTCCTGAGATCACTGTTAAAAAGCTGAGCACAAGACTGGAAGTCAAACTAAGCCTGCCTTGGGTTGCTTCTGTTACAGTAGTAAGTAACACAGGCATTAAAATTAAAGGGCAACCAAAATAAAGTACATTAACCATTGTTAATGAATAAATTAATAAAGAATTTCTTAAAGCAAATCTACATACATATACACACAATACAATGTAATGTCGCAGAGTGACAAACATTTACAGCAATGTGTTCTTGTCACAGACACACAAATAAAGAGGTAGAGAAAAACATTAATAGGCTTAACACTTTATACTGAACCAACAGACAATTTACAAATGAGCAACACCCTGGATGATATGAACTATAAGTGATTCAGTAAACTAATTCCCAGTTATAAATCCTAAAGTCAGCTTTTATTAAGTAACAAGTAATATTGGAAATGAGGCTGTGGAAGATCATTTTTTATAAAAATAACAAGGCCTGGTAATTTGCTAAATTAATCTGCTATAAAAACACTAAAGAACCCATTAGCTTATATTGATACTTTAAGAAAAAAAAGAGAAACACATTAACAAAGGAATAAGGCCAGGAAAAGCTCTTCTTTATAGAAAACACCAAGCAAGCATGGTAGTTCAGGTCTATAATTCTAGAGGAAAGACTGCCATGAGCTTGAGGTAAGCCTGAGCTACATACATAATGTGTTAGATATAGTCTAGCTTAGGCTACAAAGGAAGAGATAAGTTAGAAAAATACTACTAAAATTATGGCAAAATCGTCAATGGGTGTAAAAAAACATTAGACTAAAAATTAGCTAGAAAATGGGGTATATATAGTCCCAAAATATCATGTCACATACCCCTATTACTTTTATAATGAAGAATTTTGTTAAACATCTTAATAAATTGTTTGCCTTTACATCATCAGAAATGGAGCACATGGTGACTACTGCCTCTTGATAGGATGAGGTCAAGAGGATTAATACCACTTTTATTACTATTTCTGTTAAAAATATTTACCCTGAATCTAATCTTGAGACAAATTCAATTTTGTCTGCAAAACAACTGACTTGCATTCCTCAAAGTGCCACTTTTATAAGGAGCTGAAAGAGTATATGTCAGTAGTAAAGCTCCACCCTAGCACAATGACTGGGGCCAAGCAGGATGACTCAGTGAGTAAAGGAACTTTTGCAAGCAAGACTTGAGTTTGATCCCCAGGACCCACACGCTGTAATGAAAGAATTGACTCTCCCCACAAGCTGTCCTCTGATCTTCACATGCATGTTATGGTATGCAAGCATCTACAAACACACATACACAAATAAACAAGTGTGGACTAGAGAGATGGCTCAGCAGTTAAGAGCCTCTGTTCTTGCAGAGGACCCAAATTCAGTTCCCAGCAACCAAGTCAGGCTGCTCACAACTCCCTGTAACTCCAGCTCCAAGGGATTCAATACCCTCTTCTGGTTTCCTGTGTGGTGCAATCTCTCTCTCTCTCTCTCTCTCTCTCTCTCTCTCTCTCTCTCTCTCTCTCT
>NC_034592.1:79242756-79263621 GCF_900095145.1 Mus pahari
TCTCTCTCTCTCTCTCTCTCTCTCTCTCTCAACATATGTGTACATAGGAGGCAAAGGATCTCTGTTGAGTTTAAAGCCAGTCTGGTCTGCCTATAGTTCTAGACTAGCCAGGGCTACATAGTGAGACCCTGTCTAAAATAAATAAATAAAACAAAATAAATGTAATAACATTTTAATCAAAACTACTATTGAAACAGATTATTCTACTTTTCTTATTTTTAAAACAAATTCTGAAAAATTACCTACCTCTTCTGCATATGCTTTTCCAATTCCATCAGTGCCACCTGTAACAACTGAGATACAAGAAGTAGTTTAGTTTAAGAACTACAGGTCCAGCTAGAGCCCACCAATGACAACCAAGAACACCAGTACAATATTTGATATGAAAGAGCAATATACAGGGCTGGGTGTGCAGCTTAGTGATAGAACACAGGACTTCCTATGCATGAGGCCCCAGGCTCAACTCCCACTGGAAAAATACATACATAAATAAGCAACACCAGTATTCTAATTTAGAACTACCTACCTAATACAACAACTCAAATTGAAAAGAATGAAATACCAAGTGTTGGCGAGGATATAAGGAAACTGAAGCTCACAGAGCTTCATACCATACCAGTAGTATCAGACTGACACAATCATTTTGGAAAAACTATTTGTCAATATATTCAGAAATGTTTGCCTTACAAGCCAGCAATCTTCAAGAGAAGAGTGCCTAAATAAGATCTACCAAAAAGATGTCAGTAGTAGCTTTACTTGTGTTTGTGCTATATGCTAGTAAAGCCTAAATATTAATCTATAGAAGAATAAGTAAACTAATGTATGACATACAATGTATAATTAACAATATTAAAATGAACAGTGATATATATATAATACGAAATATGACATTATCCTAAGTGAAAAAAAGATATTTGTTTCTTAGTGCCACTCAAAGAAATGTACATTTATGAGATACCTGTTCAGCCACCATCTTTCCAGAGTTTTAAAAACTTTATAGAAAAGCAAAAAATAAAATAAAAAAAAAATACGGGGAACAAAAGAGGACTTAGGTTTCTGGCTTTCTAAATTTCTGCAGCTATTGTGGCAGCTCAAATGGACTGAGACATTCACGGTAGATTTCTGCTTCCATCCTGGAGGTTTTTCATTTGAACACCCTTGCCCCTTCCTTAATAACTAGACTATCAAGATCTCACAATTCTCTGTAATTCTCCTTATGAAATTAATAACTTAGGGTTCCACAGGACTGGGTCTGTCTGGGTCTCCAGAATCTAACTGCTAGGACAGTCACTGGTTTAAAAAGGAAAAACAAAAAGATAATTTAGGCTGGAAAGACAGCTCAATGGTTAAGAGCACTTGTGACTCTTGCAGACAATCTGACTTTGGTCCCAGAACCAACATGATGATTTATAAATCATGTGTAATTCCAGGTCCAGGGAACCCAATGCCCTTTTCTAACCTCAATGGACAGGCATGTATGTATGTATGTATATGTGTGTGTGTGTGTGTGTGTATGTATATATATATGTGTGTGTATATATATACATATATATATATATATATATGTATATATATATATATACAATACACACATACATGCAAGCAAAACACAGACATAAAATTATCTTAACAAGATGATTCTTGAGGCTTTGCTGAAGAATAGATGGATACATGAATGAATGAAAAAGATTCTGAATGGAAAGTTGGCTTCTTGCAACAAGACTCACTGCTTCATTGACTCCTTATTTGGAAATAACACACTGCACCTCCTCTCAACATCACACAAGAATCAATCATCTAAAATGAGATTTTTTAAAAATGTAATTTCAAGAAGCTTAACTTGTTTATAATGAACATGTTAGATATATACTTTCAAAGGAGTCTATGGATTTCCTTGAAAGGAGCTGGTCTGCAGTGACCCATTCAAAACAGAATCAGAAAAGGAAAAGCACCCATTTTAGATTAGTAAAGGATTCTAAGTTCACTACTCTCATCCCTAAGATTTGCTTCTTGGGTTAACAGTGGGTATCCTCAGATTCCATTCTGCTATGGAATAAGGGGACACATTTAGACAACTTTCCACGAGATACACAAAAAAGCTCCCTTGTGGGTTGGGAAAGTACAAAGGATGGTCATGAGGAGACTGAGGTAAAAAAGGAGAGGAGATGGGGAAAGGGGACTTTTAAAGGCTCATGTCTACAAGGATAAAAATAACAGCAGAACCCACATTTGCAAGCCTCTGAGAAGATGAGAACTGACAACTATAAAGAATATCCCAACTTGGCATCCAGAAGTGTTTCGCTTGTTACAGATTACATAAAATACTGGCAACTGACCAGGGTTCTACTTCCAGATTTTATACAGTCAACAAAAAGTACTTTAGCTTGTATAGGTTAAAAATATTCTACTCTTTTTGTCCTCAACTTGCTAGGAACAGATATTTTTAGTAAGAGCCCAATCAACCTTATCAAAATCAAACATCAAAAATAGACTAGAGAAACACTGGAAGCAAGTGTGCTATTTTTAGTTCTCCATCTTTTCCCTGTCTCTGCCCACTAAACTCTGACTGCAGAGCCCATGCCTATGAGCTTACTTATTTCCAAGCTGCTTCCTTTTGTGACTCCCCACTCCCCTGCAACACCTGAATGAAGAAAACACTCGACTGATTAAAGATTAATACTGCCACAAACCATGACAGCTGCCTTTCCCGAGTGCTTGGGGTGGTGGGAGGGATAGAAAATGACAGAAGGCTTGCATCAGTATTCCTCCTGGGGATCTATTGCATGGGAAGAAAACTGCTATTTCAATTCCCTTTTGTTGCTAAAAATAGCAGTCTCCATTGATTCAAGCAAACAGTCTACAGGCTGAGCAGAGCTGAATTTAGAAAGCACTGAAGTCCCTCAGAGCAAATGCTAACGTAGTCTAACATATGCCAGCTCGTATTTAACAAAGAACAAAGAAGAGAAGCATGCAGGGTGCAAGTTCATAAAACACCAGTAACTTCCTGCATTTTTATTAAAAAGGAAATAGTGAAAGTGATATAAAATAAGAACAGACAGTACGAACTTTTTATCCCTAGTCACAATTTAGTTAAAAATTATTTTTTAGGAAAAACTAAATTTAGGACTAAACCTAGACACATGGACATTTTCCATAACTCCGGTTTGGGGTCATATACATTTTTTTCCTCACTATATAGAATGTGGATATCCACTTTACTACAGTCCTAAAGCAATATAATCTTCCATATCTCTCAAGCAGTTCTTACAGTTCCCCCAAGCAGCCCTCTCCCACTCTAGTTTTCACTACCTCTGTCTGAGCCAACAAGATACTGAGCCATTTATAGTGTGCCATTTAAAAACACAGACCAAACTCAAACAAGCAAACAGAAAATACCCAAGCACCTCGCACTACTGCACCCATCGGTTCAGAACAGAGACAAGAACTGAAGAGTGGAATCTGCTAACAGAGGTGAACCCCCGGCCAGCTTCAAGTCAAGATTGCTGCCTGATTTTGTCACTTTGCGTGGTTAACTGAAGTCCTTTCCAAGCAATGATTCATTCCAGTTAATGGCATGTCCTCTTTAAAAATGCAAACACTATGTAAGAATTAAAAGGCTATCAATCCTCATGAAGCCATGTGATTTCATAAAGCCAAATTGTTCATAGCTTTCCTTACCCAAAACATGAGGGCAGAGCATAGGAGGCTGCAGTGATCAGGGGTCTTAATAGTTATCACCTTTGAGTCACAGGACTATTAAGACACCATATGCAAAAGGCTTAGCGTTCTGTTATTTTAATACATACTCAGTAAAATAAATCACTAAGCTCGTGAACAATAATGCCAGGTTCAAACCCCAAACTCTGTTGGTTTTTTTGATCTGTAAAGTTAACACTGTCTATCACACAGAATCCTGCTAAAGATTCAACAACTATTGAGTAACCACCATACTAGACCAGAAAAATATTAAAGAGAGCAATGTATATCATGTGTTTGCTAGAGTACCCAGACACAGTAAATGAAATGAAATGAAATGAGGAATATTAAAAGAGGAGAAAAGATAAAAGGAAAATTACTATTAATACTCCTTTTCTCAAGGAAGTTGCAATTAATCTTGCTTCATGGTCCCATAAGTTATAAGGAAAGCAGTCAATGCATCACTCACTCTACACTACTCCATACTGTGAAGTCTGTACTTGGACTGCTCTCACGGCTAGAATAGGCCTTTTATGTAAGCTGGAGTTTCCTAAGTGTCTAACATGTGTCAAACAGTAGCAAACACTTTACAAATGCCATCTTAACAAGTTGTTTCAGCAGCCCACAGGATATATTTGCAAACTTCCCAGACAACCCCATGAAAAGTAAAGAAAAGAAAAAAAGAAAGAATGGGAGGAGGTTGTGACAATATCTAATTTTATTGATGAACAACTGTCTCAGAAGTTAAACAACTTGCTAAAAGCCATACTGTGCCAAATCTAATCACTAGAACATGAATCTCCTATACTAAGAAATTTGCCTTATGAACCTGCACAGAAGGATTTAGCAACTATACTTACATGAATGCTCCAATGTCTTTCTCATTAATCTAATGATGCTAAATCCCACTTTATGTTTCTCTATTCCTAAACCAGCTCCCCTCCGGCCAAACTGCTTCCTGTTTCCCAAAATGGAACACAACAGGGAGTCAGCTCCATGTGTGCCTGTTATTCCTCAAACTGACAGAAACATTCTTCTTTATTCTCCATCCATACCAACCACTTTTAATAACTTGAACTTCTAAAGCTTTATGGACCACAACAATCATCAGATGTGGTTTCTAGGATCCCAATCCCTAATTAACTTTCTAACAGGAGAGGCTAAATAATGTGTTCTCATTCAAAATAGACAAACACAAGTTCTCTAACTTGTTAGTCTGGTTCTTAACACTAATCATTAATTACATCATAAAATGTGTTGGAGCTGGGACGGATAGCTCTTTTGTTAAAATGGCCATCAAAAGTTCTTGAGTTTTCACCTCAGCTGGGTGTGCTATTGTAATCTTGGTCCTAGGGAGGCAAAGACAAGAAAACCCCCCAGAACCAGAGTCTCCCACTGAGTCTTTAAGGATTAAACACTGCCACTCACATAGTTACTTTGTGGACCAAAGTCAGGAGTTCATACTTTCTAGCAAGAAAGGTTCCAGGGGTGTGTTCCAGACTGAAATACCAACTCACCAGCTGCCTCTCTTTCTTGTCTCTGGTCTAAGTTACTTCCCTAACCTAAGACTAAAAGAGGAGAACAGTGATAGTGTTGGGCAACAAGTAAAGTATCAGCAGAATTAGTGGACCATGAACTGTAGTCTCTCTCATAGACAACTGCTACATGCACTCCAGTAGTGACAAGCGCGACAGGCCCCAAAAACCTGGGCACTGTCGTGAGGCAAAAAGTTCACGGAAACTTAAGTCTCCTGAAATTGTGGCATCCTGTATAACGAATGCTCCAATGTCCTTGCTTTAGTTGGTAAACGGATTTGTGTGCTTTCCCTTAATATTGCTTTATTATAAGTGCTCCTAAGGTTTGACTTTTTGACATAGCTAAGTTAGATTCTAGGCAGTCCTTGATCTGACCCTGGGCTTGGGTAGCTAAGTCACTGCCCTACACAGGAATTTACCATTCTCTAGGAAGAAGGAAGTTTGTGATCTAAAGAGGAACCAGAGTAAATACTTAGAACTATAGATAGCTGAGTTATACCCATACAATGGCCTGGGGGAAGGTGGACTATACAATAGACTAGAATAGGAACAATGGCAAGGGCATGAAGCCCCTGCCCCTGGCTTCTAAGATTAAGGGGGCCATAGGTGGAGCTGTTTTTGATCCCAGTTGTTAACACTGTATTATTCTATCCTAGTTGGTTCCTGCCAGTCCTTGTAGGCATTCTTCTGTTTTGTGTCAGATACTTAGATGAACATTGCCTGCTGTGATATCCAACTCCTTTGTTTTCTGTATTTTAAGTCTGATTTGACAAAACATATTCAGATACCACACTCCCTTGTATCCGTATTTGTTTGTCACTCCACTTTCGCCGACTCCTTGCCCACCTGTAACCGAACCCGAGTTTTGCGCGTGGATCGGGGACCCAAGCGAGGTCCATCTGCGGCAGTCAACAACTTGCCAAACTCAGACCTAGAATATCAGGACTCTTAATGACCAAAAGAATGAAATGGGACCCGAGTCCTTTCTGTGACCTGCGAGGAGATGTGACATGCTGAGCTGCTAGGAAGGTCATTAATTGGCAACTATCCAAACCTTACAAGATTACTACCTGGCATAAGGCTCTCTGATAAAGGACAAAGATATACCACTGCCCCTTCCAAGGGCCCATCAATCATCGAATGGGGGGTGGGGGGTGGGGGGGTGGGGGGGAAGGACCTCAAGAAAGCTGTCCAGGGAACTAGAGAGATAGCACAGAAGTACACAACACTTGCTATTCTTTTACAGGACCTGAGTTCAGTTCCCAATACCCACATCAGGCAGCTTATAACCACCTGTAACTCCAGCTCAAGGGGAAATGCTCTCTTCTGGAGTCAGCTGTTTGTTGTACACAGCTTTAGAAACAGTATAGACTACCTAAAATACATAGTATGTATAATGGTCTCTGTGTCCACTGCCTACACTCACCTTTAGTGTTCTGCACAAGTTCTATGATGACTGTCCACTCTCACCCTGAGTGTTCTGCCGTCCCGTGAGTCCTGTGGTCACTGTCCCCTCTCATCTTGAGTATTCTGATCTGCAGTGGTCCATGAGGCCACCACTATTCACTCTCACCCTGTTCTGCTCTACAGTAGTCCTATGGTCACTACCACAGGACAGTGTGATTTTTTTTTTTTATCATCTTTATACATTTAGAACTGCATACTATATATTACTATCAATATTTATTACAATATCTGTTGTAATAAAGAAACAAAATTTTTAATAATCAAATTTTATCAAGAATTGTAGATTTGTGGCTCTTGACTGCTTAACAACTCATTAAAAGTTTTTTGAAATGGTAACTCTATTCTTTTTTTATAACTTCTTTTGTTATTCTTCTGCCACCTAGCCCTTACTCTAAACCATGCTATTTGGTCACAGTCTAACTTAAATAGGTCCTCCTGCACAAAGCTTTCTACAAGTACACCTTCTAACACAGCAATAATTTTTATGTTTTTTTTTAATCTCTCTAACTAGATTATAAGCTTCACAGAAGAGGCAAAGTTGTGCTTTTACTGACAGATGAATCCTCTGTGCTCTGAATAGTAACTGCCAAGCACATTATCAATAAATACTGAATAACCAACATTCACCAGGCCTTCCCTGGCTTCTTTGATGATGCATAAATTCTTATCTGTTTAAGCCACCAGTCAGCTGTCCCAACTTAAAACTGGAAAATTCCTGAGTGCTGAAGAATTACAGAAGACTCAGAATACCTATTATCCCCTCAGTGTTGCCACTGTCCCGAAATGTAATGTGCTCACTGTGTTCCAGGTACTAAAAGTAGTCATGGCCGGGTGGAGGCGGGGTGGTGTTTTCTGTTTGTTTAAGAGGTGTACAGGTTTGATTTTTGAGTCAGAGTCTCAGTACATAGCTCAGGCTGGTCTTGAACTCATGATCCTCCCACCTCTGGGATTGCAGTTGTGCAACCTGGCTAACATTAAGAATTTTCTGCACATTGCTAAATAAGCAACACTTTTTCTTTTTTACAATAACTTCTAAATTATCTATCAGTTTTATAGATGAAATTTATAGTTGGGTCTCAGAAAATCTAACAAATTTGCCCAAGGTAACAAAGCTAGAGGATGGGTGGCCAAGCTACAAACTTTAAAGCACACAGCCTGATAGTATAGAATGCTATACTATCACCAATGTAAAATACCACATGTAAATCTTTGCTTCTCAAAATAACTGTGTGCTCTGTAAGTCAGGAGTCCTGTTTCCCAAGCCACTGCATCCAAAGCAACTAATGCACACGGCCCTTAAGTAGATATATGTTAAACTCAGTAGATATATGTTAAACAGGCAAATGAACCCCAATCCTAAATTGGAAATCTGAACTTTTATAAAAATGAAATGGTGAGCTGGATATAGTTGCTCGCACAGCAGCTAGGAGGTTGAGGAAGCAGAGTTACTCTACCCAGTGTGAGGCCAGCTTGGCCTATATAATAAGCACCAACTCAATGTGGGCTACACAGTGAGACCACATCTCAAATAATAATGATAATAAGAATGCTGACGATGATAATAATAATAATACACAGCTATATTTAAGAGGGTGTGCCCATTGCCTTCTCTTGGTTGCAGAGATTGCCTTATGTTTTATTATTTATTGTATCACCCAAGTATCTAGAACCAAAATTCAATTCTCTAAGGTCTCAATGCTTTGTGTCTTTTCAAATTGCATGTATGTTAAAATGTCCATTCTTATGGTGATAGTGTTCAGAGGTAGCCCTTAGGAAGGGAATGAAGACATCAAGACAAAGCTCTTAGGAATGAATGAATAGAAGAGACAACGTAGCTCATTCTCTGCTTCTTCTTTCATGTGAGGACACTGAGATATCCTCTGTGAGTCAAAATGCAGGCCAAGAAGGCACACCTATGACCCCAGGATTGAGGACCTTGACAGACACCATGACTTTATCATGACCCCACAGCCTTTAGATGGTGGGAAGTAAGTTTGTGTTTCTAAGCCAATCAGTTTGTAGTAGTCTTTTGTTGAATTCTAACCCAATCAAGATGAAGATAGACTTGTGCTCAATCTAAGGACAGCAGAAACTGCCTAGGACAGTGCCTGTCCAGCATGTACAAGGCTCTTGATGTGACCCTCAGCACCAATAGAAAGCACACTGAGCTAATGCCAAGGCCAAGTGGGAGACAATGAGATAAATGAACATATACATCTATACATAAAGCAACACCTTTGAAGAAGGTAGTCAAGAACTGCCTGCAGCCAAAAAGAGCCCCTTCTATACACAGCTCTCTTCCTGACTTCCAGAATGATCTGCTACAGCGTCCCATACTAACCGATAAGCAGCAATGAGTAAGCAGCAGCAGCGAGATGAATGGACTGTGTGAGGCTGAAAATCTCCGAATTCAAGTATCTAATAATGAACTGAAATAAAACCCTCTTCTCCTCCAAACAGCTGTAGGAACAAATCAAAGAGAAAAGAGGAGCTGGGGTGAGATGAAGACCGCAATCTGGTCTGGATGGCACATTTATAAAACTGATGGCCTGTCAGCGAGATACTGATGAATATTTCTGCAGGATAAAAATGGCAACCCAGGTCTAAAAATAGACCAGTGTGCTGCAGACCTGTCTGGTTCAGCTATACACCTCTGGAATACAAACGCCCCACTCACCAGGACACTTTAACTCACAGCTTCCTTCACAAAGAAGAAGAAAAAAAAAATCAATCATTTTGCTAGCAAAATGTATATGTGTTTTTAAATCGGTTACATTTTCTATGTAGTATATACTGAATTTAAATTTAAATACTTTTCATTTTCTAAAGCTAGGTTAAAAAATGGTGAAAGCAATTATAAACTCTTAACTCACCTTTTATAAAAGATTATTTCCTCCCAGTCCCATTACAATAAAATAGACTAGTATTATCTCCATCTCATGATAATATCCTTTTAAAATAGAAACATAAAGATAAATGTAAATTATTTCTAAGCCAGGTGACTTGAGCAGTTAATCTAGTCAGAATGTTATCTCCATTCAAATAACTTGGAAGAGGAGGCAAAAAAAAAAAAAAAAAAAATCTAGTATCTCATTTTGGACCAAATTTACAATAAACAGCTAATGGCTAAAATACAAATGTAACTAAGACTTCACAAGCAGAATATTCATTCATAAAATTCATTCAACCTGTCTTACAGTTATGATTCTGGTCTTAGTTAAACGGTGGCATGAACGTTGCCTATGCTGGCCTCAATCTCCCAAGTACTTGGAACCACAGGCATACATGTGCATGCAACCATTTTTAATAACAAAACTGAATTAACTTTCCATAACAATACAAAATACAAATACTGAAAAGTATTTGACACTTTATAATCATATCCAACTGAAAGAGATAGAAAGTACCGTGCCAGGCCTAGCCAATAGAGTAAAAAGCTCTTCCTAATTCCTAATAGTGTCCAACAGTAAACAGCTGCACATTAAATATAAACATATCCTCCAAAATACAGCCATGTGCTTTCTCTACTTCCATACTGCAGAGTTTAAGAAAACACATTAAGGGTTATAAAATAAACAACTTCTTTGTGAGTCTTTACTGTTGATCTTATTTGTGTAGAAGTCTGCAAAGTTAATAATGATCAAGATCCCACTTCAAGCTGCCAAAACATGCTATAGGACAACTCAGTCATCTACACTAGTCAATAGTCCCAAAGCTGTCCTTTGACTCTTGTTCCCATATGTCATATCCAATCCACCCACCATAAGACCTGTCTACATCCTCTCACCCTCCCACAGTGTACAACATCTCACCCTCACAGCATCAGACTCAAAGTACCACTCCTTCAGACAGTACAGTCTATTCACAATATAGCAGCAAAAAATAAATAAGTAAAATAAAGGACCACATCACTGTCCCTCCTGGGATCTTTCAAATGACTTCCAATACTCAGAATAAACCCAAAGGTTGCGTACCTCTTACATGCTCCTTCACAACTCTGCCTATGCCCACCTTTTAGCTTTTGCCATCACTCTCCACTTGTTTGCATCACAGGCCCAAACACACTAAGCCCAGTCCCACTTGTGGCTCTTTTCACTGTTCTACTTTCTCAAATGCTGTGATCCGACTGTGTTGAATGAATGGCTCTTCCTCCCCTCTAAGGGTTCTACTCAGTAACTCTTCAGAAAGGTCTCCCTGCTCACAGTTTTAAAACCTCAACTCTACCATCACATACCAGTTATTTCCTATCCAGATCTTTGCTTTGTTCCATCTCTAATTGTATCACTTGTTCATCTAGTTGACCACTGTCCATCTCCCTGCTTTGTCTTACCTAACACAGCTGATGTGTTCAATCTAATCCCTTACAGCAGCAAAGAGTGAAAACTAAGATATCACAGGGATCAGCATGGTAATAAGAGTATACAAAGCAGGCAATTTCCAGTTAGATGGTAATGCAGGCCCAAACAAAGGATTTGCATTTTTCTAAAGAGGAAAGGCACACAATCTCCTGGATGAAATTTTCCAATTGTTTAATTAAAAAGGCACTGGTCATTGTATTTGTATAGGTAAAACCCTATACAAGCCAAACAAACCACATCTATGAGGTAGATAGATGAGAGGCACCTCATCTACCATCTTATTTATTAACTTCTCACCAAACCCCCATAGTTTATACTTATTTGGTGCAACAGATTACTCTAAGGATAACCATAACAATTTCCCCCCCTCCACATGCCCTCACATCAAAAGACAGAATCAATTCTCCTTAGATGTGTAACTTGCTTCGATCAATGTTTTGGTTCCCCTAGTCCGGTCCAGGCCTTAAGAGGCAAAACAAACAAAAAAAAAAAAAACAAAAAAAAAAAAAACACCAACCTCCTTTAAAGCACTGAATAAAGTTGGGCATGGTGGCTCAGGTCTGTAATCTCAGCAAGGAGGAGGCTGGGGCAGAAGTATTACCATGAACTCTGGCAAACCTGGCTACACAGTAAGATGTTGCCAAACCTATTAAATGAGAAGCCTTGAGGAGGGAAGTCAAGATTTCAGATATAAATAAATCAGAAGTAGGTCCCACAAAAGTAGGGTCCTTTCCTGCCTCAGCAAAACCATCTTTGCTGATCCTATAAGGCACAGGGGTGAGGCATCTTTGTGAGCCCTGCCCATTTTCTTTGACCCACTGCATTGCAATTAAATGGTTGTTACTTTAAGCAATCACATTGTAAGTGTAGTTTTTTTTTTTTTCAGTAGCAGTAACTGAGACAGAAAATAATATCTAAATAAGAGTGAGGTACTGCAGAGCAGTGGTGGCGCACGCCTTTAATCCCAGCACTCGGGAGGCAGAGGCAGTTGGATTTCTGAGTTCGGAGGCCAGCCTGGTCTACAAAATGAGTTCCAGGACAGCCAGGGCTATACAGAGAAACCCTGTCTCGAAAAACCACAAAAAAAAAAAAAAAAAAAAAAAAAAAAAAAAAAAGTGAGGTACCCAAATCACCACCTAGTCGGGAGTAGTAGCACATCCTTATAACCCCAGACTTTAGAGATGGAATCAGGAGGATCCTGAATTCAAAGCTAGCTTCAGGTACATACCTAGTTTCAAGGCCACCCCAGTCTACATGAGACCCTACCTAAAGAAACAAAACAAAAATCCCAATCACTTGAAATATGAAGTATCAAACTTTAAGACCTAATAACCAAGAGACACTGGAAAAATGGTAAACACATTGTTAGCAAAAGCCAGCAAAATCATAAAAAACTGCTGCTAAAACAAAAAGCACAGGTCATATAGCACATGGCAGTAGGGGTCAGGCATGGCTACTCCAAGATGGAATACCTACCCACCTGGAATGTTTATTCCATACAGAACACTGAAAGTAGCAATTGGCTTATTTTAGCTATACATAAAAACAGGGAGAAAGAAGTCAATGAAAAAGAGAGCCTTAATTTCTAAGTAGACTTAAGAGGAAGTGCAGGTGCTGCAGATAATCTCTTCAACTGGCAAAGATTCTCAACAAGAAAAATGTTCCCAGTAAAACTCAAAAGAGTTTGTCCATTACAATTTCTTGTTGAAAACCTGAAAGTGCTGCCTAGAACTTATTCATCTACATTACTGACTTCTAAGAATCTTTAGGGCCTTCTACAACAGACTAACAAATCCAAAAAGAGTCGTCTGTCTTGGAAAGGAATTATGGATGTAAGCTTGGGGACATATAATCAACTCCCAATAAAATCCACAGAAGTGTGTCACTAAAAGTACTCCCAGCTTTCACTGGGAAAGAAGCATTTCAAATGATTACAAGCCAAACAACAAAAACTTCAGGCATCAAAACTTATTGCTTCTTATAGGCAAAAACATGGAAATGCACCCATTTTTCATGAAAAAGAAAAGCATCAGCAAAGCAGGAAGCCCACGTGGAAGAGTTAACAGTCTCAGAAAACAACATTAAGCTAAGGAACACTCCCAGGAGGAAGGGGGGCACTGATGCGGGGGCATTCTTGGTAAATAGACTGGGAGAATCATTGACAAAGGCCCCGTGGATTTCAAAATTGCTGTAGACCAATGATAGCTGTGTGCTTCCCATTCTTCTTCAGTTGAACTGTCAACTGCTTTCTTGTTCCTGCCTCCCTGCTGTATGGTGGATGAAGTAAGTTGTCTTTAGTTCTGACTAGGTAAGAATCTGTATCATATAAGTCTCTAAGAACCCTCATCTGCACCAGGATTTCAGTTAGATGGTTAGGATACTAGACTCCACTCGGACATCATATTGTACTAAGACTCCCAAGGGAGTTAAGTATGCACACAGGAGAAGTATGAGCAGACTGTAGCAAACCATTTCCAAAGATGGCTGTAACAGTAATATTCATCTTTTCCCACTTTACTGTGAGAATCTGTCATTATTGCATCAGTCCTATCAAAAGGTGGTATCTTTCTATCCACTTAAGCCTGGTTGATTCTGTCTCCATCCTACAGAATGTAGTAGAACTGGCTTCGGCCTTGTGCCTGCACCAGTGAATGGCAGTCAATGCAGAGACCCATGGCTGCTCCAAATGCTGAAAATAAGTGCTGTTTGAGGGTTCAGCCCTAAACAAGATATCTGTACCACACCAATCCCTCTGAAGTTCAGAGAGCACTGTGGAAGAGGAGGCAGAAAGTATCTAAGAACCAGAAGCTACAGTTGAAAGGCTCTATGCTCAGCACAGTCACTGCAATCAAGAACTCTCAACAACTATGGTTACCTGCGCTGAGCTGGCCCAAATTGGCCCTATTACCTATCAGTCATAGCTGGAAAATGATTTATAAGACCCTACCATTACTGCTGAGATTTTGGCTATTGACAAATTTGGTTCTTGGGAGAGGGGGAGTCTTGTCTTCACATGTGTTCCAACTGCTGAGCTCACCAGGCTCCAACAAGAGAGCCCCATACAGTAGACACTGATTAAACTTAGTGGATAACAAAACATAACAAATAGAAATAAATGTAAGAGAGATTTATAGAAGCAGGTAGATGGGCAGTAGGGAGATAGAAGAGGATGGTGGGTGAGACAGACAGTCAGGTATGCATTACTCAGAATTTTATAGATCATGAATTTGTGACTCAGGAGAAGACACTTTCCCAAGTCTCTTGGGCTAGCAGACTCATTTTGGCATCAGCCCCGTTAAAGGTGTTGTAACTAGTGAACTTGGAGCTTTCTAGTCCCTGCTCATTTACTAGACCAGATAGCATCCTTATGTGGTATTGAGACTCTTTGGAAAGGGTGAAAACAAAAGTTGTAAAGTATCTTAAGGTTTTGGTTTTGGACGCTATAGCATAGTTCTGCCACATCTTTTTTTAGTTAGCTAAAGTTCTTCTTTGACAGTTTCTCATGTAGTTAATGCAGTAGAGCTCCTGGAGTTTCCATTTTCATGAGGGAAATAAGGGTAGACCACTATTGAGCTGCTTTGGTGAATAAGATGCTTTTTCCAATTTTCCAATATTCTAAGAGTTAGTGTTTTCCAAGCAACTAAATCTGGTTTAAGTTTTCTCCTTGAAATTGTCACTTGGATGCTTCATCACTGTGCCAGAAGCTATTTTTAGCTCAGCTTTTTCTTCAGACTGAGCAAAAAGAAAAACAAGGTCAGGATGATATAAGACCACTGATAAATTTGGTGCACCTGACTCTTCAGGCATTGTCTATGCTCTAACTATTGCCTCTGCTTACTTGGAACACACTTTCCTCTCTTCCCATACCTCTCTTAAGAAATGCAGTGTGCTTACCCTACCTTCTCTACCTGAGAACTCCTGACCCCCTCGGGTCTCACTGCCATACCAGGTCTCCCTGCTCGCCTGCATCATGAGTACACTGTATCCTAGTTTTGTGTTCCATTGTTTAAGTGTCCCCACTAGATTATTAGTTCCACCAGGGAAGGAACTATTCTTCCAACACAACATAAAAGTCTACACACAATTTTAAGTGATCAACAAATGTTTGTTGTCTAGAGGAACCTTAAAACCTTGATTACTGCATGATTCTCTCATCGATAAAATGGATAACAGACGGAAATGGAATTATAACTTCCTCTGAAAGCAAAAGGCACTATTTTATTATTTACCAGACATCTGCACAAACTGTTTCCTGTTAATAGTCGTTACTCTTAGAGTATGAAGACCTGCTTGCTACATTTAAGAACATTTGGGTTGGGTATATGTGGGTTGGGTACTGTTTCACTGATGTTTTTACCATATTGTCATTGGTCACTTGGATGCCTATCGTTTGTCATAACCTATCTATATTTTAACTCAAAAGGACAAAAGCAAACCTCCAGGGTTCTAGGTTGCCAAAGAGCAAACACAATTTGTAGGTCTTTTTTTTAAGTCCTAGGATTCTATAAATCAGACTTACCAACTCAATTCCCAGGACACTCTAGTGATTTAGAAACAGGACCATTTTAATTGTAGAGGGTAGAAAGAAAATGCTCCCAGCTTTTCATGGTCGTAATTCGATCCCTGATGAACACAGCACCTTTGTAGAAAGGCTTAAACTCTAAATTGTCCAATATAGTAACCATAAGACATATGTGACTATCAATTTAATTTTCAGTCAAAATCAAAAATTACAAAACAAAAACAAAAACAAAAACAAAAACAAAAAAATCGCTGGGCAGTGGTAGCGCACACCTTTTATCCCAGCACTTGGGAGGCAGAGGCAGATGGATTTCTGAGATCAAGACCAGCCTGGTCTACAAAGTGAGTTCCAGGACAGCCAGGGCTATACAGAGAAACCCTTTCTAAAAAAAAAAAAATGAAAACAAACAAACATCACACTACTCACATTCCAAGTGCTCAGTGGTTCCTAACTACCTGTGCAACACAGAGACAGTATTTACATCACCACTAAATGAATGGAACTGTCTTCATATCAAATTACTGAGAGAACTCAAAAATGGCTTTCTGCCTGCAATAAGAAAAACTGTGGTATTTCACAAAAAAATAAAGTCTGGAAATATATCAATTTTTCATAACTTGATTGAATGTGGCTTCTATTAAACTCCAGTGAAATGACTAATACTCTAATTAAAGAGAACCCATTGTATTTCTCACTGGAACAGACTTTTCTCTCATTCCACTCCCTCAGCGCTGCAGCTGGGAACCACAGCTTCCTGGGCCGGGCTGGATGCTCAGCATTAGCCTTGCCCTGGGCCTAAGCTCAGTGTGCATCCTTAGCATCACCACCTCTGCAGTCCGAGTTAAGAAAGCAATTTCTTTTTTTTACCCATTTTAAAATTACTTCAAATTAATACACCACACCTTAGTTTTAAAAGTATTCAACCTGCTAAATTTATCACATATGTTACTTGGGACTCTAAGAGCTATATACTAATTTCATAACATCTAACTGCAGTGCAAACTTTAGTAGCTTTTTTATGAAGACAAAAATCTCTGAAAAACTAAATTTAAAAGGTATATTACTCTATTACTAAGAGTTGTATTTTAAAACCAGAAAATAGCTTTGAAATATTAGATGCTTTCAAAAAGATTAAAAGATGTCTTAGTTAGGGTTTCTACTGCTTCAATGACACTATGAGTAATAACAAATTGATGAGGAAAGGGTTTATTTGGTTGACACTTCCATATTGTAGTCTATGACTGAAGAAAGTCAGGACAGGAACTCAAATAGGCCAGAAACCTGGCAGCAAGAGCTGATGCAGAGGCCATGGAGAAGTGCTAATTACTGGCTTTCTCATCATGGTTGGCTCTGCCTGCTTTCTTACAGAACCCAGAACCACAAGCCCAGGGGTAGATACCACCACCCACAATGGGCTGGGCCCTCCCTCTGAAGGAATTTTCTCAATTGAGGTTCCTTCCTTTCAGATGACTATAACTTGGGTCAAGTTAACAAAACTAGCTAGGGCAAAAGATGACTCATGGAAATCCCACAAATCCAACAGAATTCTTAAAGAATTTCAAAGGACAGAGGTAACTTGTTCAATTTTTTAAAAGTATCTTTGCGCTGAGCCTTTTGTGAGAGCAAAACATGTGTTTATTTCTAAATACTAGCTAAAAATCTTTAAAAGCTTCATCTAAATAGAAGTCATCATCAGCATAATTTCTAAGTCTCCCATAATCAACAGCACTCTTTAGATTATATTATCATAGTTCACCCAATCTTTTTGTTTTGTTTTGTTTTTTAACGTTCTAGCTCTCTCTTTATTCCAACTATCTGGAGTAGTCTACTGTGGCAAAAAGATTTTAACACTTAAAAGGTGTTCATCCAATTTACTAATGAATAAAATAACATGATTTTAAAGGTCTACATTTCTAAGTTTGAGAACTCTTGTTCTAATGAAATAGGAACTCAGTATTTTTAAGTCAGCCTTAACTGTGTGCAAGGACAATACATCCATACTTTTATGGGGCAAGTATTAGTATTCAGACTTGTTCATTGTACAAAGTGACCACAGCTTCCAAAAGCCAACAGGATCAAAGGCAATGACTTATCCCAATTGACTGCACAGGGCAAACAGATTCTGGAGTATACTGAGTGGCCGAGGCAAGGTACAGACAACTAACAAACTTTAGATGGCAAGGAAAAGATGAGTTCACCCAATCTTAAAAACAAAATTCATCATGTGAATAAAAATACAGGTAAAGAACATTTTGTAACTGAAACCAGTCATATTGAGTCTCTATAGGCTCAAGACATATCCAGAAACTTTTACTTCAAGCCTCCTTTAGTGAGCCAGTTCTCTCTCCCTTCTAGAAGACACAACATTCACACAACCATACTGTAGAATTCAGCACCCTTGAACCATAGCTGCATGTGTGCTAGAGCTGATTCTGTCAGGGACTCAATCACCTGCAGATACTGTTCACATCAATAAGACCACTGTCACTAGGAGACCATGCACCAGTCACATCAAAGCAGATAGCACAGCTCTTTATCTTCAGAACTGGGAAGAGTAGTAGCCAAATGCCCATACTCTGAGTGCTTTGAGAAAACACAGAAGTGTAGCAAAATGCAAAATGTTTCTTATTTATAGCCACTAAATAAAAGCAGGATTTTCTATAGTTACTTAAGTTATCATATGAGTCCACTGTTGAAGGGGAAAACCCTTTCCCCTCCTATTAAACTAATCTTTCATAAACTGTGTTATAACACAGGACAAAAGGCCACAATGCACTATGCAACAGTTGTCAAGTCAAAGCACTATCAGTCCCTCTTTGGGAGTTAACAAACCACAGAAGACCTACCATCCTATTCCGGAATGCAGAAAACAGTCACCTGTTTGGCTGGTGTGTGGATGTGTTTAGTACTCTTCTTTCCAGCACTTGTCACCTCAACTGTTTCAGTGCCCAATGTTTTCTCCACTGGAGGGCACAGTGAGCTTAAAGAAAACTTGGCTAATCTGTTCGTCATCTCAGGAAAGATGGGTAAAAAAGGTTAGCTCTGCTGTTGGGGAAGATGTCTCAGTATTACTTAAGAATTTCACTTCTGTTCTGTTCTTGAAAGCCACTATAAAAGGTGATCTTCAACTTACTAGACCAATTATATTCCAAGCACCATTATCTAGAAAATGTAAATAAAGGATGAGGGAAACAAAGAAAGAGAAACACTATGGTGGAAATGACCCATGTCAGGCATTAGAACACCAAATCTGCAGTAGCAGATCTGTGAGCAGCTGCAGCTGTGTCAGGAAGGCATAGCTCAGAGTGGGTGGTGCTGAACCACTCATTTTCTCTTGAAGACATGTGGCGTGCTCAGCAAAAATAAGGTTTACTTTTATTTCCCTGTATAATCATTTTAGAGTTACACCAGCAGTTTGCTTCTCAGTACTTCAGAGCTATGTTTCCTTATAAACCAAATTTGGTTTATAAGGAAACGTACAGTGTAAAATATCTTCCATACTTAGGAAAAGATCAGCAGCTAAGCACATAAATACTATACTCATATACAGTCAATAAATGTGCAGTTTTTAAAGAAGCTTAGGCAACAGTATACCCTTTTATTCTTTTTTTAAAAATTATTTTAGAGGGTGGGCTTGGCAACTCCTGCATGTGTGAGGCAGGTGAATCTCTGTGAGTTCAAGGCCAGCCTGGTCTACTTAGCAAGTTCCAAACCAGCTAAGGCTACATAGTGATCCTGTCTCAAAACAAACAACAACATCAACAAAAAAAAAACCTGCTTTAGAATAAAACTGTTTCTAGACTTCTACTTAACCACAAAATTTTCCAAATTTTTCTTTGTAATATAGGTAATGTGATAGGATACTGGGCTTTATAGTCCAATGGACAAAATGTTGCAATATGTGATTTCATCTCTCTCTAAGTTCGTATACTGAAGCCTAAATCTGAAATGTGATGACCTCTAGGGATGGGACTTGGGCAGATTATTAGGTTGTAACTCCTGAATGGGTCTGGTGTCCTTACATGATACACCGCGAATAAGGACACAAGAAGATGGCCATTTGCACACTGGGAAGCACACCCTCACTTGACATCATCTGCCTTGATCTTGTGATTTCATGTCTTCAGAACTGGAAAATAAATGTCTGCTCTTGAGACCAACCAGGCTAAAGTATTCTGTTAATTTAGCCCAAGCTGAATTTAGTTTTTTCTTACAGCTAGTCCAAATTAATTTTTGTGAAGAAGCAATTAAAACAAAATAATTTCAGTGGGCTCAGTCTTCAAAGAGATCCAAGTACCATGTATATGCATGTGATGGGCCTCAATTTAGATGAATTATTTTAAAATTATTTATCAAAGAAACACAAAGGTCTCAGTTGGGATTATCTATGTAACTTAGAAGCAGTCAGTTTCATCCTCTGCACTTCTAGAAGAATTCCATTTGCCTGATAACAACTGACCATAATCTCTCCACTAACCCTCACACACACACACACACACACACACACACACACACACACAATTTATTTAAATCATGGCTACCTATTAAGAGTACCCCAGACAGAGGAATAAGCAAATACAAAAGTTAATTTGTGCTACAAATTCATTAGGGCAATAATGAGTCCCATATGGTTGGAAAGGGGTGAAGAAAGTTCCATTCAGATCTCAGTTTAGGTGTCACCTGAATGGGAAAGGCTGCATCCCTATGGAATATAGCAGGGATGCAAACTCTCTTTCCACCCTCCCCATTACTCTATCTCTACCATGATGAATTTTTCTTTTACTACGTCTCACTAGACTTGCCAACTATTTTATTGTCTGTCTTTCTCAATCAATATGTAAGATACATGAGAACAAACTCTCTGGCCATTTGTTCAATCCTATAATCACACCATACTGCAAAATAGGACGCACCAAAAGCAATCAAATACTTGTACATATTATGGCTTCCATGTTAGTGTTTTTATGGAATTCCTGAGTGTGTGAACAAATGCATCCCTGATTCCTGTGACTTCTCTACAGTTCTTCTGCTTCTCTTGTCCAAAACAGATGTGATAGTTCTTATTCTATTTTATTTTATTATCTCTTAGAAGTCTGCTCTTTTCTAATGAGAGTGGATCTGGAAGGGAAGGGACGTGGGAAGGAACTGGAAGGAGTAGAGGGAGGGAAAACCATAATCAAAATATATTGGCCGGGCGTGGTGGCGCACACCTTTAATCCCAGCACTCGGGAGGCAGAGGCAGGCGGATTTCTGAGTTCGAGGCCTGCCTGGTCTACAGAGTGAGTTC
>NC_034592.1:79266531-79299033 GCF_900095145.1 Mus pahari
GAAGCCCTGGACCACCCACCCCAGCAAGGACACTGAGAGCAAGAGAGAGGCCCTGGGTTGCTGAGGAGTCCCTATCCCAACTGGCCCCCAACACTGAGCATCTCCCTCACAATTTCCACCCCAGACCCTCATAATAACAGGAGGGGCCTAGGGAACCCTCCCTACTCTTGAATACCATCAATAAAGTTCGCTGCACCCACCAAAAAAAAAAAAAAAAAATTTACTGGTAAAAATTATCAGCAACCCGAAGGGAGATCTCAGCAGTCAAGCATGTGCTCTTCCAGAGGACCAAAATTCAATTCCTAGCACACACATCAGATAGTTCACAACCACCTCTAACTCTAGCTTCTGGGGATCCAATACCATCTTGGCCTCCATGGACACTGGACATTCAGACACATTCATATACTTAATCTAAAAATAAAGAGTATACAAACAAGGATATGAATCAAATGCATGAAAATCAGCATAATTGATAAGTCAGTAACATAAAAGAAAAACAGCAAGGAAATTAAAACAAAAAATCTGACCTAGATACAATAAAACATAAGAACTCAATGAATCAAATAAAAATAAAACCACAGTGGAAAGCATCACCAATTGTCATGGCTTATGCAAGCAACAGAAGGAACATCAGGGATAGAGAGCAGGATCTCTAATGCACTCCATTCAAACATCACTAAGGGAAAAAGAGCATGGCCACACTCCAGGTTGGTTGCATTTCCCAGCTACTGTGAGTAACACAGTATCAAACACAGGATAGAAGTGTCTCTGTGGTACAATGACTTATTGGTGGGTTATTTGATAGTTCTATGTTTAGTTTCTCTAAGAGATTTCTGTACTGATTCCTGTAGTGGCTTCATGCATTTGCCCATCTACCAGCAGTGACTAAGAGCTCTCTCCTTTACACAAACTAGCCTGAATTTCTTATTTGCTTTCTTGATGGTAAGCACTGAGTGTAGGATGAAATCTCAAAGTAGGCTCACTTCACAGGTCCATGGTGGCTAGAAATGGTGAACAATATCGAGTTGCCCATCTTTAAAGTTTCCTTTGAGAACTGTCTATTCAATGCATTAGCACACTTATTAATTTGATTTTTGGTATGAACTTGCAGTTGCTTATATATTCTAGATATGAATGTCTTGCCTGATGTACAGTTGGCAAACTCCCCCACCCCAGCTGAGTGAACTGTTTCCTCACTCTGATGGTCCTTCCTTTCTTACTTTACTTCTTTAATGATTTTGAGTCTCACCTGTAATTCTGGCTGGTCTGAAACTCATTTGTGAAGGCCAGTCTTGAGCTCACAGAGATCCATTCGGTTCTGCCTCCTGAGTGCTGGAATTAAAGGTATGCACCATCATGGCCAGCAATGTTATTTCTTTACTGTTCAGCAGCTTTTTAATTTCATCAGTCTCTCTGTCAATTTTGGGGATTAATCCTGCGGTATTTGAGCTCTTTTTCAAGTCCTTCTCAATTTTTAATTGTTTTACCTAGCAATTTCTCTAGCAGTTTCCAAGTTTTAGGTCTTATTAAGGTTTTTGATTCATTTTGAGATGACTTTTGAAGATATGAATCTAGTTTCATTTTTCTACACATGAAAACCAGTTTTTCTAGCAACATTTTCTCCAACATATGCTGTTTATTCCTTTTGTCAAAAATAAGGTTGACGGGGCTGGCGAGATAGCTCAGCAGGTCAGAACACTGACTGCTCTTCCGAAGGTTCTAAGTTCAAATCCTAGCAACCACATGGTGGCTCACAACCACCTGTAATGAGATCTGATGACCTCTTCTGGTGTGTCTCAAGACAGCTGCAGTGTACTTGTAAGTAATAATAAATAAATTAAAAAAAAAAAAAAAAAAAGGTGGCTATAGCTGTACAGGTTTATTTCTGGGTCCACTACTCTATTGGTTCTTCATGCCTTTTTTTGTTTGTTTTTACTTCATTTTATGTTTGTTTTATAGATTTGTTTGTTTTGTTTTGTATTCCTTCCAATACTATGCAGTTTCTGTTATTATGGCTCAACAGTATAATTTGAGATCAAGTATTATGATTTCTCCAGCACTGGTCTTTCTACTGAAGATTGCTTTGGCCAAGGTCTTTTTCCCTTTTCCATCCCCCAAGATTACAGGTATGGCCCATGATACCTGGTTCATAAAAGCTATTGATTTTTATATCTACTAATTTTGACCAACTATGAAATTGCACTCAAAACAAGAAACATTCCTTCCATTTCTCTTTAGTCTATAGCTTAGGAGATATCCAGTGACAAGAAACAGAAATCCTTTTCAGGAAAGAGGGATTTGCTATCTCAAAGTCAGTCGAGAGGTGAAAGAAAGACTTGCCAGCATGAGTGAAGTCAGTGGCTTGGTCCCAGGCTCCTAGATCCCAGTACTTTCTGTCTTTCCACTCTACAATCAAGTCTCAGGTCTTTCCCCAGTATGTTTCCTCTAGTCCCATGAATGCCTACTAACATGACATTCTCACACAACTACATTCTCTCTTCAGACTCTCCTCTAGGCTCAGGAAGGCGTCTCAGAGGCCCTTCCTCTAGTACACGTTTACCTGCATCCCACTGTCCATCCCTAACCAACACACAAGGCCAAGATAAACAAACCAAGCATGGAAATAACTGAAATGTAATGGCAAAGAAAAGGTGGGTCAACCACCTCTCAAGTATTCACTCCCTACACAAATTTGAGATTCTATCAACAAGCAACCAACTCTATGTGCTACAACTTAGCTAAGAGTTGTAGCTACCATGTAGAGGACCAGTAGAAATCATTTCCCGTATTATAAATCAGCACAGATTACGAAGAGAAAGAAGGTTAGCTCATATGCTTATCACAAATTTATGAGTACAGTCAATATTTGGTTAATGGCCACCTGTATTTACAGAAAATGTTAATAGGGTAATTCACCAACCATCACAATATGGTAAAAGCACCACCCAACACAAGACAATATATAATACTTATCCACTTATGCTACATTCTACTGCATTTCTTTTATTATCTACAGGAATGGCTTTCCCATTCTTGCACATTGCTTTATTTAAATAAAATAGGACCAAATGCAAATATTGTGATGGTTATTACAGCTAAGTTGGTGGTGTTCTGTCCATAACTCCTCCTCTCTGACCATCCTATGAAGCAACACATTCTGTTGGCATCTCTCTACCCATGGACTTCCTCTGTGGCGACACTCAAGTGCACATTAAAGAATAGTTCCACTGAGTGGAGGCTCTTCCAACTAAGAGCTTCAAACAGCTTCAACCAGTGACTAGTGGCCTCTAGTGTATAAATACCATAACTTCCTGCCTCTGCCTTGGATTAATTGAACTCTTGAGCCCTGTATTGTTGCCAACACTGCAGTGACTTTAAGCTTCAGCTGGCCATCTAACAATGCTCTCTAAATTAGCTAGATTTGCATCTCTTGTACCCTACTAGTGCTTCATAGGATTATCATGCAAATCAACTAGCTGTCTCAAAAACTGCTTCTAGGAGAATCCAACACAGAAAGTAAAAAATATTTCATTCAGTCATATTAATAGTGTGTACTAAAAAAAGAATTCACAATCTCCAACAAATATATTGTGAAGCAAATATTTCTAAAAGGTTTGATAATCTTTATATATAATCCTAACCTTACAACTTAAAAGAAAAATTCAAAGCAAATTTTGAAAAATATCTCATTTCAAAATATTACTTTTTTCTTTCTTTGTCCTTCTAGGACCTGAACCCAGGACTTCATTCATGTTAATCTACCACTGAGCTAAATCTCTGGTTCAAAGAGTTTACTTTAGCTATAAATAAGTACTGTTAGGTCATAACAGCATAATTCTAAAAGAATCTGATTTTGAAATAAGAATAAAAATCTTAACAAAAAAATTTCCTCTTAGCCTGAGATGAGAACAGTGGGATACTGAAGGAGAAATGACATGAACTTGTAACAGTCTCTTAGACTAATGTCTATAATAAAATAATAGGAGTTATGTCAAGCACAAAATCTTCTAATTATATAGCAGTTGAAATGTCACTGCATTAGTAATAATTTTACTATATCCTTGATTCATTTCCATACTTCTTATGCCTATTAAGATCAAAGCTTAAGGTTAAGTCTTTAACACTGTGATTAAACTAACTGAACTTTTAATTCAGAAATAGAGCTTACGTTAACAAAATTGTAGGGGGGAAGTCTATTTTAGTTATCTTCTAAAATTGACATATATTAGATAATCACATCAAAAAGAGAATCAGGTGTTGATCATGACAAAGCTGCAGCAGAACCCAAAATAAACCTTGCAGTGATCTGAATCTCACACAGTTTGATTGAATCATGGGACAATTCTATTTTTAGGTATCTAATTGAAAATGGAAGTGGGAAAAAGGCCTGAAGACCAGAGAATGCATAATGCTTGTAAGTTTACATTGCTGTCAAGACGTTTGATGTCAAACATCTCAGAAGATGGACAAGGTGAGGGTTTTTAGACAAACATAACTGGGGAGTGGGGGGAGACACAGAGCAGCTGACCAAAATATAAAAGTGGGATACTGATTCAGCTCTTTCATTTCCCTATACTATATATACTTCCTGTCCAAAAAGGAAACGGTAAACTGATTTATCAACATACAGTACAAAGTGCTTTGGGAGATATACTCAGACTGATCAAAAACAATGATCTCTCTCCCTTCCCTAAAACATTATATGCTGAGCCTCCAAACTCTCTTCTTACTATAAACTACAGCATACAAGTCTGACACCGATTGTTGTGCGGAAGGATTCACACACAGAACGGAAAGCACTGAGCTCAGCCTGGTGTTGACCTATGGTAGGATTATGTGGATATTATTCAGAACCTGAAAGAGCAGTACTTGTTTTCTCAATGCCTGCTCCTTCTTTTCATATTCTGTCAATGCACAGACCTCCAACACTTCAGAGTTCTCTGAACTTTGCTGTCTCCCTTACCTCCATGAACATATATTTACTTTTAAAAAAAAGAAAAGGCTTATGGTCTTTGCTTCCTCTCTCTCATCTGACTTCCTTACTCAGTCCCCGCCCTCCTCCTTTAGTGGACACCACTATCTCCTACAATCCCTGGATTCACCCTTAGTCTCCTAAAAACTTAAAAAAACAAAACTAGCAGGGCGATGTTAGCTCATTTAAATCCCAGCAGATGATAGCCAGAGTTCAAGGTCAGTTGTGTGTGTGTGTGTGTGTGTGTGTGTGTGTGTGTGTGTGTGTGTGTGTGTGTGTGTGTGTGTGTGTGTGTGTGTGTGTGTGTGTGTGTGTGTGTGTGTGTGTGTGTGTGTGTGTGTGTGTGTGTGAGAGAGAGAGAGAGAGAGGGAGGGAGGGGGGGCTCAAGGTCAACCTGTTCTACAAAGAGTGTTCCTGGATAGTGAGGAATACACAGAGAAACCCTGTCTTGAAAAAACAACTAAACAAACAAACAAACAAAATAAAGTCTAAAGGAAAAATATTTTTAAATGCCACCAACAGTGCTATCCTATTCAATCTACTGCATTTTTGTTTGATTTTTGGTGGTTGTTTTTTCTATAGTGTCTCATGCAGCCCAGGTTGGCCTCAAATTTACTATGTAGCCAAGGATAATGTTAAACCTCTGATCCTCCTACTTCTACCCTTCATATTGACTCTTTAAAGAACCATTCTAAAAGGTCCAAGATGGTTCAGCAGTTTAGTATATATACTGTTCTTACAGAACAGTGTGTTTGGTTACCAGCACCCACAAGTTGGCTTCTGTAACTCCGGTTCCAGGGGACTTGGTTCCTTCTTCTGGTGTCTAGGGGCACCAGGAATATACAAATATACGTGGTTCACATTCATATATGCAAGTCAAACACTCATACACATAAAATAAATCTAAAAAACAATTTTTGTTTAAAGAATCACCATGACAATTTGGGGAGATTGTTCATTCAGTTGGTAAACTGATGGACCAGAATTTAATCAACAAAACCCACATTTAAAAAGAGATGAGGGTGGTACACGCTATAATCCCAGTGCTGAGGAGGTAAACAAGAAAATACCTGGCGCTTCCTAGTCAGCCACCCTACTCTACTTGGTGATCCCTAGACTAATACAAGACCATGTCTCTAAAAACATACATGCACATACACCTGCATCCACAAGAGTCATCAAGTAATCCCAGCCCTCAGAAGGCTGAAACAGACAAATCGAAAATTCAAAGGCCAGCTTGGGCAACAGTAAATATGTCTCAAAAAATAAAACAAGTTCATCAGTGGCAGCATTCCAGAGGCAGGGGCCAGCCTGATCTACATCAGCCTACACCACCTGGAGAAACATTCTTCAAAAATAAATAGAAAGAAAAATAAAATACAGAAAAAAAGAAGCTTCACTAAGAAGTAACTCAAACTAATTTAAAAAAATGATCTTTTAAAACATTTATATTTTGTTATATGTTGGTGGAGTGTGCACAAGAATGCAGTGCCCAGAAAAGAACTGGATCCCCTGCAGATGTTAAGTAATTATGATCTACACCATGTGGGTGCTGGGAACCAAACTCAAGTCCTCTGGAAGAGCAGAAAGCACTCTTAACCACTGAGCCATATCTCCAGCCCCACAAAAAAAAAAAAAAAAAAAAGGAAATTAAAAAAACCCACTTGGGGGCTGGCAAGATGGCTCAGCAGGTAAGAGCACTGACTGCTCTTCNGAAGGTCCTGAGTTCAAATCCCAGCAACCACATGGTGGCTCACAACCACCCGTAATGAGATCTGATGCCCTCTTCTGGTGTGTCTGAAGACAGCTACAGTGTACTTACATATAATAATAAATAAATCTTTTTAAAAAAAACCCACTTATAAGAAAACAGACTTAAAAGTTTCTTTTCTCTAAGTATAAGAAAGAAATAAACTAAGAATATTGAGCCAATAAAAATCAATCACCAATAGAAAAAATAACAAACACTATTTTCTCAGCTCTTTACTGTTAAATTTTCAAAACTTTCAGCTACATTTCTGTAGATCTACCTAAAAAAGCAAAATTAAAAAATTCTATTTGCCCAACTCCTCCCTGTCCTCAATCCCAGCTTCCAACCAGGGACAACTGGGACACAGCAGAGGTGCTCCTGAAGCTCGGAGCACAGAGCAATATACTGAGAACCAAATGTTTTCCTGTCTTTAATCTATTTCAAACACACAAACAGAATTGACCAATAAAAGAATCTCCATTGAACTGTCAAATTTAAAGGTACATATTAAATACAGAAACACTGAAGTTTTAACACTGTCAAAAATCAAGCCCTGCTCTCAAAAACAGATACAAGAAAGTCTACATGGATTGAGGAAGCTGACCATAATAGTTTCATAAAGTGATGGCATCTTAAGAATAGTTTCTTTTGGCAGGGAGGGAAGGGAGCGAGCGAGTGAGCAAGCAAGTGAGCATGCATATGTGTGTAAATGTGTGTGAGATGAATGCATGCATATGTGTGTAAATGTGTGTGAGTTGAATGCATGCATATGTGCATATGTGGATGCTTACTCCTAGGCACATGCAGAGTCCAGTTCCTTCTGAGGCAGATTCTCTCCTGCTTTCTCAGCTAGACTGGAAGCCTAGTAACCCAGTGAAAGCTGTCTCCACTGACCCCACCCCAATAGCTGGGGTTGCAGGTATTTGTGGGAGCATCAAGCTTATTACACCGGTGTTGGGATCTTCTGATTACAGAGCAGGTGCTCTTAGCTGCTAACCCCTCCTTAAGAATTTTTATCTGTGACAAGATGGCTAAGCAGGTAAATGCATCAAATGCATCTGCTGTCAAGCCTGACGAGGCAGGACTCCCATAGTGAAAGAAGAGAACTGGCTCTTTCAAGTCCCTGATTTCCACAGGCACACTGTGTCATGTGTGTACCCTGGCCCCAAATAAATAAATGTACTAGTTTTTGTTTTTGTTATTTTTTAAGAAATCCTTATTGATTAAAAATAAATTTTCAGGACAGGGGAGGTAACACCTTTGTAATCCCAGTGTCTCAACAGGAGGCTAAGTTTAAGATCAGCCTGGGTCACCTAGTGAATTCCAAGTTTGCCTGGGCTACACAGGGACAAAGTAGAGAAGGGGAGAATGAACACACACACACAGACACACACACACACTTCACACTCTTTTCTTAGAGCTTTGGACTAAGTAGGTCTGTAGAAGTCCTAGAATCTATTTTGAACAAGCACACCTGATTCTTCTAAGTCCTGCTAGTTTAGATATAGCCATGACATGAATGGACCTTTCACATTTAAGCAACATTTGAGGAATGCTTCAACTGTGAGCTCTTGTGCATGTAGTTCAGATTGCCTTAAAATCACCCTTACTGAGAAACTCTCAGAGTAAATTGGAAAGAGCATGGAATTTAAAGTTTAAAAAAAAAAAAAAAAAAAAAAATAAAAACCAAAAAAAAAAAAAAAAAGAAACCAAGATTCAATTTTCCTGACATTTGCTCGCTGTATAACCCTTACTTACACCCACCGCTGTTTTGTTCCCTGGCACCGGTATATTTTGTGGAAACAGCAAACCAGTGCTAACCTGCTTCACAAGGTTGACGTGGAATCATTTGAGAATACTCAAAAAAGACTCTGCAAATGTCACCGTTACAATAACATCTCATGAAGTCAGCGTAGTGTAGTCCAGAATGTGAGAATGTTGCTGCCCAGCCTGATGTGGAGCTGTTTGTTCTCTCTGTTCACATTACCTACGGGCATCACTGCCTCCTTTCACAGGACAGGCGATGCTAGGTACTGGGACATATATAAGCTCCTGATGCATAGCAAAATTCTAGGATTGCTTGTGCAGAATTAGAGAGCTTGTTACTGCACCAGCACTGTTTATGTGACAGGACAGGAGTCTTGGCTGTCATTTGAGCTTGGATGGCAGTATTTCTACTTGAAGCTAGCTTAACTGTGAGCAGTTAATGCCAATCATTAGAGAAAAACCAATCTAGAGAATGAGTTTTCCACATGCTGTAAATGCTAAGGGAACTTTAAAATTGATTATTTAAATTTCTAAAAGAAACTGTACCCTTTCCTGACCGCCTTGAGAAGCATACACTAAATCTATGCAATATTTCTTTGGCAATTCATTGTCATCAACAGAATCAGTAAAATCAGGGTTATGAGCACAGCTGAGTGAGACCCTAGAGATATTGGATCCACTAACTTAGCTTGCAACACTACACAAAATAAACAAGCGCCTCCCAATGCACCACTCTTAATGTGTAGTAGGGTCCATGAAATGAGCGGCATAATGGTGCCCTGCAGAGCTAGAGATCCCTATGCTTTCTTTACATCTTCAGGCTCTTGCACAAAGAGGGCCATCTTTTTCCTTATACAAATTGGAGGAATGCATAATAAAATGTGTTCTCACCAGCAATCTCATTGTTACAGATTGGCTACCCAAAATGTACAGGAACAGAAGTGTTTCAGGATTTGTTAGAATTCTTTAAAATTTGGAACATTTGCATAAACTTCAGCAGCTGAGTACTAAGCAACAAATCTAAAATCATAAGCTCCCAGATCTAAAATTTTGTGGGTGCCACATACTTGGGGGCATTGAATTTAGGGTACATTTCAGATTGGGGAGGCTTTCTGGACACCACAAATCATCTCTGCTCTTTTCCTCTAATGCAGCCCCAAGCACTTTCTTCACCACTCCGCCATCACAGCCGCTGTCCAAGCTCCAGTTAGTGCTCTTAATCTACAGCGCTGTAACCAACCATCTGCCTTAGGACACTCAACTATCCAGCTCACTGGCCTTTCTCTAAACATGCGTAATCTTGATTGTGTAGTTTATTTTCCTTGTTATGACCTGACAAGAACCGACTCAGTGGTGTGTTTATGTTTCTTGCAGTTGCTGTTTCTGCATATATGTCTTTACTACTAAAGAATTTTTCTAAGAAATCTGGAGCTGTTTCCAGTATTTTAAAATAAAAGTCTAAAAGTTACACCAGGCATGATTACACTAACCTGCAATCCCAACATTTGAGATGTGGGGGGCGGAAAGATCCAAAGGGCACGAGCATCCTTGACTACATAGTGGGTTCAAAGTCAGCCTTGGCTATATGAGATCCAAACAAAAAAAGAATTTCTTTTAAAAAGAGCTGAAGGTTCTAGAAGGCTTGGATTCATTTCATCAGAAACTCAAATTTTTTTCAGAAACTATTTTGACTAAGTATGTTAGAATTTCAATTTCTACAAATCCATCTTAGCTTTCCCAATTAGCAAGATTTTATTCACTTTAATTGGGGGGCAAGGGGGACCTTTCTAGATAGAAAACTATCCAGAACATTTTTACAAGGAAAATATGAGCATGAATAAAGGTGTTACCAAGATGCTATTAATATTTAAGTATTTAAGTGGGGCAGTGTCTATCTCCTAAACCACAGATGAAGAAAGGTTAGCCTGTCATGCCACTCAAGGACTGACTATATTTCACTTTCAAAACTCGTAGAGTCAGAGGTAGTGGAGGACTGGTGTACAACAGGAACACAAAACACAGAACAACCCCTGCAGTTCCAACTGCATTCACAAGACCTACACAAAATCCAGCCAACCAAAATTCCAGCTCATTAGCTGAGAAACTACTAGGAATTGACAGGAAAGGGGGATCAGTTTTCTTCAGGAATGCAGCTTTTGATGGCTGTCAATGCCCCAGTGGGCAACCATGTCTTAGTGTGCCTTCTCATGCTGTGATAAACACTATGACCAAAAGCATGCTGGAGGGAAAAGATTTGGCTTTCAGGTCACAGTTCATTATCAGAGGAAACCAAGACAGGAACTAAAACATAGGTCATGGAGAAATGCTGCTTACTGGCTTGCTCCTCAGCTTACTTACACAACCCAGCTACCTGCCCAGGAGTCACAACACACACAGTGAGCTGAGCCCCCCCCCCCATATCAATAACTAATTAAGAAAATGTCCCATAGATTTCTCACTGTCATAATTTTGTAACCAGTCTTTGTCTGAACAGCCTTGATTAATTTCAATCTAGTTTTTTCAGAGGTATGTGATACTTGGGAGTTTTAAAACCAAGAGGGGGCCGGGCGTGGTGGCGCACGCCTTTAATCCCAGCACTCGGGAGGCGGAGGCAGGCGGATTTCTGAGTTCGAGGCCAGCCTGGTCTACAAAGTGAGTTCCAGGACAGCCAGGGCTATACAGAGAAACCCTGTCTCGAAAAACCAAAAAAAAAAAAAAAAAAAAAAAAACCAAGAGGGGGAGATATACAAATTACTCTGCAAAATGCAAAAATAAAGCTAAACACCCACTTCCAAACATAACAGGATATTCACTAAATAAAATTCTAATAAACTCCTGAAGGGCTTATAGTTTAGAACAAATGACATTATCTCATTCACCTGGGTGTAATGCACATGTAACATATACAAGCCCATACACACACAACTAAGGTGACAAATAGGCAAACACACACACAAAGCATTGTCATAGCTCTAAAATGTGCAGTGACTTCTTTCTGTATGTGTTGTCCTTGAAAGAAAAAAATCACAATGCTCTAAAAAGCGGACAGAATTTATAAGCAAAAAGTGTGAAGATGAGTGCAAAATAGGAGAAAGACCATCTCATACAACAAAATCAATATTCAACACCTGGTTAAATTTGGTACACAGAAAACTGTGCATAGATAAAGTCAAGAAAGCATGCATAGAGCCTGGAAAGGTAACTAAGTGGTTAAGAGCATTGACTGTTCTTCCAGAAGATATGGGTTGGGTTTCTAGCACCTGCTGACTGACACACACACACACACACACACACACACACACACACACACACACAGGCATGCATGCACACACAGAACACAGATTGTATTTTATTTTATGTGTATGGGTATCATGTGTGTGCCTGGTGCCCAAGGAGGGCGGATGACCTTGAGTTAGTAATGGTTGTGATGGCCACCATATGGGTGGTGGGAACTGAACCTAGGTCCTCTGGAAGAGTAGCCAGCACTCTTAATTGCTGAGCCATCTCTCCAATCCTCAATCTATTTTAAAGAATTCATAAAGAGATCATGTCAGAAATATAAATCAAAATATGCTAATAACTTGATGTTCATGAAGTTAAATTCTGTGCAAGTATAAGGAGAAATTTGACTGTGGAGTTTTATGTAACAGTAGACTTATACAAAGTGTTCTGTAAAGAGGCACTCAGGCAACACTAATAAAGAGGGTCTGCAGTGGCAGGTTCAGTAAGAGCTAGCACTCTCTAGTCCAGATGCTGTAAGAACAGCATGATTCTAGCAACTGAATATAGGAAGCAAACTGGCCACTTGTTGAACTTTGTCTATTGGTCCCCAGAAAATTTTGAATAAGACTTCTTGTAAAGAGCATTGCTGAAGGGTGATGCTAAGTGACAGGCAAATCCAGCAGGCCACATCTGCTCTACAGGACATGTTAATATGCTGAAGGTCCATGAACTCTGTAACAATTGCAGCTTCGGCTATTTCAGGGAACCACCCCCAGAGCTGTCCATCAAGCAGTCACTCCTTCTGGATCCTCAAACTGATATCATGGCAGCTCCAGGTGTTAAATCTTCCACCAGTCTAGGAGGAATGTAATCCAGCCTTTGACACCCAAAGACTACTCAAGCCCCCAATACCCCCAGAGAGCCATGAAGCCAGCTGCCAGAACCCCTGATTGTGATGGCTATTGCTCCAGGAGTCTTTACTTGAGTTATGAAAGCTTCAGATGACACTTAGATGACTGGACCACCCACAGCCACCCTGATCTTACTGTCCTTACTCTGGCTGGAGAGGAGCACCTCCCCACCCATAGCAGCTAGCAGACTAAGGAGATTGGTGAGATTTGGATGAGCAGCATTCTCATTGGCTCTAGATCATTACCATGGTGGAAGAGTCTGAGCAGGTAACACAAAAGCAGGCACCTCCTAGGCATCTCAGCCCTAGGCATACTCAGCAGAGGTATGTTAACAGAGGAAGTTAGAAGGAAGCTGAAGAATCCCAGATCACAGCCAGGAGCAGACTGCAGTGCTGAGGCTGTAGGGAAACACTAGCTGTGAAGAGCCAACACAGCAGTTGCTGCAAGCTCCAGACACCATTGAGAATCACTAGCTCTAATGCTCTAGTGCTGAGGAGCCATGCACTGACAGCTGACAGGCCCAATTCCCTGAAGCCCAGGACTGTAGCAGGAAGAGTTGAATGTCCCCGTACCATAACCTTGAGCTACACCAGCGGCTGGGTACTGAGTCAGCAACACTGAAGGCTCAGGAGCTGCCCAGGGTCTATCCCTGCTAATGCTTCCCATCTCCTAAGAAAAAGAAGTGGACTGGTGATGACAGTGGGCACAAGCTTTCCACAGCCCATCTACAGAGGAGCCACTGGGAAAGCACACAGAAGGCTAATTTGTAAGGCTAAGAAATGAGAGCATCTGTATACCTTGAAATTTGAGTCAAAGGAATTTCCTAACAGATTATATTTGGAGAAGGATCAAAGATAACCTCAAGGTTTTTCAAATGTACTTGAAAAACTGCACACAACTGAATCTGTCTAAGTCTATCCTAGCTTTTCCTTACTGAAGGGAGCTAAACACAAAGAACTGCCTGGTAAGATTTTACCAAGCACAGAATTCTCCTGTGGCCAGGCTCATTACCTCCCAATGATCCTTTTATAACTTCAGATCGTTAGAATGAAGTTAGCTGTGTTTCTTCATTCCAACAATCCCCACTAATCAAATATATGTGCTTTGTATGAATAAAATATGATAAAGATTGCTTATCACCCATGAAAATGCACAAGACTACACTAGAAATGTATTTATCTCACTTAAAAGATGAAGTTATACTTAGAGGTTAGCTATCTTTGTTTAAGGTCACTTAGTGAGCAAAAAAGTTTGCCTTTGCCCAGATGATTCTAAAGCCAATCTGTTAATGATATTACAACATAACACCCTTGAGAGGTCCCCATTGTTAAAGTTCTTAGGTTGTCTAGCCCTCCCTCCATTCCTCCTATGACTAGGTTATTGAAATAGTAACATCACTTAATGGTGGTACAAATAACTTTTTAGAAAGCAGAGTATCGAATTCCCAGCTGGAGAGAAGACAAAATTTACCTTGTTTTGCTAGGGAGAAAAATCAAAAGTCAGAAACTCAAACAAAGCTATCCTTTTGAGAGAGGCTTTTCTATTCACACTGTGGTATTATGGGATTCCTTGAGAAAATAATAACCCAACACTGGGCCACTCAACAAGCTGATCACTCAGACCCTTCTAACAGAATTCTCACACCACAGTGCCTTCATTTTTCCTTTTCCCCAGAGAAAAAACGGTATCTGCAAGCTGTTCTTGCCTCTGCGTTCTGCCACTCTTCACCAGGCTACCTCAGGCAGATGCTTGAGAGCTCTGCTGGGGAATCACTTCCAGAGACAGCTCCGACGCCCCTCCTGAGCTCCCAGAGCACTAAGCACACTGCTTCCCCACCACAATCTACTCAGGAGTTTTCCATTTGCCATTTCACTGGCCCTTACTCAATCAGACACTCAGAAACTGCTTTGACTAAACAACAGCACTGGCTCCCCACTTGGGTCCACGTGGCAACCAAATGCCAGAGGGAAGCTTGGCATCTCTTCCTTCTGTGCCTGTCCTTGTTTTTTGGCTGCTGAAATCATGTAAATGTACATTCTGAAATTCCAGGAAGGGCGAGGAACAAACTCTCCACCCCAGGTGTTGGCCACTGTTCACAAGGGCAGAGAACATGCCTGGAAGAGAAGTGACCAGCCTGTAGGAACCACAATGGTCCCTTCAGAGAATGACAACTAGTAAAGGATGACAGAGAGGAACTTCTCACGCCAGCTAAAAGGACCAAAGTTGAGACAAGGAAGAGTCAGTAGGGGTCAAGACCACACCCTGACCACAGCTGCTTAATTATGCATACCAGTTGCCCTTTGCCCAATTTCTCCCTGATTTAATCTAAAGTTTTGGCTGAACACACACTTGGGATCACTGGACCCTTTATCTGTTCCTCTCTCAACATGGCCAACTGCAGTAACCTTTCCTCCATTTTCACCATTACTTGGAAACAGGTAGCTGAGCCCAGCCTGAAGAAGCTGCCAGAGCAGGGTTTTTTTTGCCCTAAAAAATCACATAAGACTACTAGCATAAGATCCATGGCCCCACCCAACAGTGTTATGTCATACTAAGAACAAGAAAAAAAGAAGCAAAATAAAATAGTAACTTTCCAAATGTATCCTTATCTACAAATAGCATTTAGTGGCATTGGAACCGATCTACACAAATTCATTTGCTTATACAATTTAAACTTAACAATTTTATTATCCTATTAATTCAACAATTATGTCCTAGTTTGCTTTCAACTACTATGATAGAGGCCATGACCAAAAACAACTTAGGGAAGAAACGGTTTATTTCACTTGCAACTTCAGACCACAGACCATGGGGGAAAGTGAGAGAGGGATGCAAGACAGGAACCTGGAGGCAGAAACTGAAGCAGAGGCCATGAAGGAACACTCACTGCCTCGCTCCTCTTGACTCAGTGTTTTATACAGTCCAGGGCCCAGGGATGGTACAGCCTCCTACCTCAATCACTAATAGGCAGAATGCCCTCACAGACCTGCCTACAGGTCAATCTGATCAGGGCATTTTCTCAACTTAGATCTCCTCCTCCCAGATGACCCAAGCTTATGCCAAGTTGACAAAAACTGAACCACTACTAATTTCTACAGAATAAACTAACTGTCTACAGAGAAGAAGATAAATTAACATCACTAACTGAAATCAGAACACCCTAAGAATGCTTCCCACTAGCACTTATTTACAGATCACAGAGGAATGAGCACTCAAGATTAAGAGAGCGATCCTATTCCAACTCTCCCCAAATCAATGCCTAACCGCAGCTTACCCGAGACCCTAAGCGCTGCCTCTGCTGTCTGTTTTCTAAATAGTACGCTGCACCCACCCAACCGCTGCGAAGAATTCATCTGAATCCTAGTTCTGAAATATCTGAATTTGAAGAGTTAGGGAGATCTAGGTTACATACAGATGTTTATGAGTTACAAGTGACCACTTATTTGACATCCCCCCCCCCTGGAGGGGGGATGCTGTTTTATCTGGGGAGGTGGTATCTGTACCAAAGCATTCATGTGGAGAGAAGTCGGAAGACAACGTGTTGAGTCAGTCTCTCCTCTGTGGATAATCCTGAGCATGGAAATCAGGCTGTCTGTCAAGTGTAGGTAGGCCAGGTGCCTTTACCTGCTAAGCCATCTTGCTTATCGTTTCTTCTGCTTAAGCATTTAAAAAAAAAAAAAAAAAAAATCCAAAACCCCAAACAATTGACCCTAACAATACTTCACTTCCATTAGGACACCATGGTTCTCTCTCATATCCCAATGTTCTAGTTCAAGTTTCTTTTCTAAATCTTACATAAATGCTTCCTTCCCTAACTCACCAGTTTCCTTTTATCTGGATTGAGCCAAACCTACCTTGAACATAGCAAGCCCCTGCCTTTCACTCTGAGTTTTAGACTGTATAAACAATTTACAATAATAAAGCCAAAGCAACACTTTCTTTGCAAGTTTCATTTTATTGGATAACTGATTTCCTATGGGATTACTGTTGCATTGGCTTAAAAAATAAAAATGAAGCAATAAACAACTTTTTCCAAGCTGACAACAAAGAAACTGACCAAGACAATTGTGAAAGTATATAATCTGAATCTTAATCACAGCGAGCACTTTTTCCCCAGGGACTATGAAAAGATAACAAATGATTTTGAAAAGTTGTATAAAAATCAGTTTGCCCCACATCGAGGAAAGGGGTTCACAAATTCATTTCTACTTGAAATATTTTCTCCTATTACTAGGGTGTTGTCCCAAAAGATTAATTGTCATTCATGTCTTTTCTAGTAAGTTGTTTAAATGTTCTTTAATGAACAGAACAAACCTGAAAAGTAACATGATTTCTGTCTTGGTTTAGTCTGTAGGCAACCGCACCCCAAAATTCTGTAAAATGTTTAAGTCGTGAACAGTGAGTTACAAAACAGCAGAGTGCCACATGTACATGATTACATGAGTTTTTGTTTGTTTGTTTTAAAGCCCTATAAAAAATAGAAACAAAGGTAAGAGGACAGAACCAGGATTTTCTCAACTTCTCTGATACGACCTTCGTTCTCATTTTTAAGATCTGTTAACTGTAAAGAACAAGGTTCGCGTGTTTTGTTCCCTTTTTGTGAAAACATTTTTTTCGCAAACTCTTGCAAAAAGTACTGAATACGATACGAAGATACGTTTCCCCAGAATAGAGCTTCTTCGTCATTGAAACTCCAGAATAATTTATCAAGATTTCCTCCGACACCGCCTCCACCTCCCCCGCAAAAAGGACTTGTTAAATTACATGAAACAAACCCAATTCAAGTAACTGGAGAATCAAGTTTCCCAAGATCGGAACTTCTGAAACTCGTTGTCCCTTGCAACCCTTCTTCCTATCTTCACCTATGCTCTCATCCATAGCACAGGGCCAGTTTTCAAGCCAAGTGAAAAACTTTATTTAAAAACAACAACAACAACAACACTGCAAGGGGCACAGCGGACAATGCGCCTGACTCCGGCCGCCTACCCAGAATGGCTACAGCAGGATAAGCCGGGGGAACGAAGAAAGGTCTTCTCCGTGCCCGCCAGGCAGCAGGTCAGATCACCCAGAGCCCGCCAGTACGCTCAGGGTCTGGAGAAGTTTCCGTGCTCCTGAGCTGGCTCGCTGAGCGCCAGCGACCCGGGAGCGAGGGCCACGGCGTGGTCACTGCTGTCGTTCCACTCACCTGCCCATTCTCCGAGCTGCGGGCCGACCGAGGCCTCGTTGCCCACGCACCACACCTGAAAGGCCCTGAAGAGCGAGTACGAAGCTCGCAGGGCCAGGTAGGCAATGGTGCTCGCGCCCACCCAGTACAGGAAGCCGGCCGCCGGGAGAGCGCACTCCATCGCTCGTGACTAGGCCTCACTACTACGGTGAATGGAGAAGGAAAAAAAAAAAAAAACGAATGAATGGGACGAGGAGGCGGTGCCGGCCGTGACGGCGAAGACGCAGCGAACAGACGCCGCTCTTTGAACGCTTTAGGTCTAAGACCCGCCTACAAAGTCATATCCATGTGGCTATTGGTGACTTCTCTTTCCTGTGAAAGTTCTGTGTCTCCCATTGGTTAGTCTCCGTTTCGTAGCCCCGCCCACACTCCCTTTCGGCGCCGCTCAGCACGGCATTTCCGTATTAAGACAGTGGCTCGCTCACAAGCCACTCAACGTTTGGCTCCGCCCACAAGCTTTACCTCGCACCACCGAAGAGCAGGGATCTCTCATTGGCAGAGGCGGCCCTTACGACTGCGGAAGGCTGCGCGCTGATTGGTCAGTGATACCTAACCGGGTTTCAGGAAGGAATGGAACCGGAAAGGGAAGGATGTAGTAGAATTTCGCGAGGAGCAGGAGCAGTACTTGTGTTTAGTCTTAGTAATAACCACTTTCGGATTGTTAATTCCTCAGGCTTTCCGGATGAAAGCATACGGTTCCCCTTTGTCTGCGGAGCGCGCTTTCGCTCCATTTTCTGAATGACTGCCTTAGCTCCCACAATGAACTTCATACTTGTTCCCAATAATTCGGAATTCCAGAAAACTCTACTATGGAGTAGCGTTAACAGTTGTAAGATGAATGAAAAGTATTCTACAAGAACTGAGCTTATGGAGCAATTCTGGGAAACTCAATTTTTTTACTGGATCTGGTCCAGTAAAAACCAAAATCACTTGTGTATTGTGGGAGGATATTAAAGAGATATTTGTGTCCTGTACTTTGACTGTAAGACTATTAAAACAATGAAATCAACACAGGAATCGATTCACCCCCATCTAGGGACTTCATGCTGGGGTAAAAGAAAACCTAAAACGTGGGCAAACACTTTCAGAGCAACTTACAGGGGAGGCAATGAGGGGCCAGTGATAAGCTGACTGGACCACACTTTGACTTGCTTAGATTTTTTTTTTTTTTTATTACTCTGGCCCATTCTTAAACCATAACTGCACATCAGAACCTAAAACATGGCTTTGGTGGGAGGTACTGGGTCTCTTTATACCTCTTCCCAAATCTTTTTTTCTTTTTTCTTTTCTTTTCCTGCTGTTCTTCACTATTAATTTGACTGTTTTAGCTGACTTAGGAAGGACAGGTGACCGAAACTCACTTGTTGTGGCCCAGACTCTGATAACAGGCCTTATGCTTGAGCCTCAAACACTTTACCCACCAAGCAATCGCCCCTGCCCTGAAGGGAAATTTTAAGGGGACACAAAAGTCTGATCTCTGGAAGAGTGTGGAAATACTTCAGCAAAGTTCCAGGGGACAGGGAGACAGACATAAAGTAAACAAATGGAGTCTCTGTTCAGGCTCTACTTAGAGGTCCAGGTGCTCATTCAATATCTCCACTCAAGCTCAATACATTTATTGTTTGTTTTTGTTTTGAGACAGGATGTCAAATATCCTAAGCTGCCTCTACCTCCCAAGGTTTGAGATCCTAGGTGTGTGATACCAATTTTTTTCTCTTACTTCAGTGCTGGGGATTGAACTCAGCTTTACACATGCTAGTCAAGTACTGTATCAACTGAGCTACATTCTCAAATCAAGCTTAATATATTTAAAAGTAAAACTCCACACCTGCCCTCATATGCCTCTTCTGGTGGCTGGAACAGCAATGCCACTAACAGGCTCCTATGTTTGAAGAGTTGGTCTGCAGTTGACAGAACAGTTAGGGAAGGATTAGGAGGTGTGCCCTTGTTGGAGGAGGTGTGTCATTGGGGGTGGGCTTTGAGGTTTCAAAAGTCCATGCCATTCCATTCCAACTTAGCGCTCTCTCTCTCTCTCTCTCTCTCTCTCTCTCTCTCTCTCTCTCTCTCTTGCTTGTGGACCAGATGTGAGCTCTCTGCTGCTTCTCCAGAGTCATCCGTGCCTGCCTGCTGCCATGCTCCCTGCCATGTTGTTCATGGACTCGCCCTCTGAAACTGTAAGCAAGCCTCTAATTAAATGCTTTTGTTTATAAGTTGCTTTATAATGTTACTCTTCATAGCAATAGAAGAGTCACTAAGACACATCTTTACTTTTTCTTCCCCGTCTCCTTAACTGAACCACTATTCATGATTTCTCTGAGATGCAAAACCTAGGGGTCACTCTTCTTTTCTATTAAATTCTCATAACCGGTTCTACAACAAGTCTTGTTCACTCCGTAAACAAAATACACCATGACAGATTTCTTAGCTCTGTTACTGCCAACTAATGCAAATCTCAAGGGTTTTTTATCCTAGAATATGGGAATAGCTTCATTATTAGTCTTTCTGAAGCTGTCTTGGCAAACAATTATTGTTGCTGTAGAATTTCTTTTAAACAATATATAAGAAGCTGGGCATGTATCATGACTTTAATATCATCATTCTGGAGCCAGAGGCATTCCATCTTTGTGAGTTCAAGGCCAGCATTGTCTATATAGTAATACCTTGTTTGAAAAGAGAGAGGGGGGAGGGAGAGAGGGAGGGAGGGGGGAGGAAGGAAGGAAGGAAGGAAGGAAGGAAGGAAGGAAGGAAGGAAGGAAGGAATAGAAGACACATAGAGAATCAGACACAACCACATTGGAACTTCAGAATCATTTATTTAAAATATTTAAAGTTGAAAATAGACTTTAATGTAAGCAACATGAATTAATAGCATTTCATTGTAACAGTACATAAAGATTTCCACTGAAGTTCATTGGCAGTTTTTCTACATTTTGGTACAAATTTCTACAAATCCATAGTCAATTTTCACAGCAAAACCAGGAGTACTAAACTGTATAAAAGAAATTTTCATAATTAGGGGACTTCATAGAAGTTGGGTGTTTCTAAGAATACTGTCATAGCTTAACAATTGAGACAAGAGCCCAAGTCTCCATCGCCTGTTCGTAACAGCACTATCCAAGCTTCAGCTGAATGTAGTTCAACAGGTGAGGTTGGTTGTTGTTTCTGGCAGGATCTCATGTACCCCTTATACCTGAACCCCTTATACCTGAGCTTCTGGTCCTCTGCCTCCAGCTCCTGAGTGCTTGAATCCCACGTATGTACCAGGTCCTTCTATGCTGGGGAAGCACTCTGCCAACCAGGTGGGCACGGGGAGCTTTGGTTCGATTCTCACAGTCAGTTGTCAAATCCTGGGTTGAGAAAAAAAAAAGTTCTGTGATGAACAAACTAATTTAAAACAAAAACTACCTTTAGCATTAGGTTAATTAGAAGTTAATATTTAGCTTCCTTAAGCAGTAACACATTACCATAAGAATACTGTGTGTTTCATGTCAAGTGTTTTCCTGTGCATCACTGCATTCAGACACATCAGCCCCACTCATATCATGCAGAAGCCAGCTTTTTATTAAACCATCTTCTGCAAGGACCCCTAAACGCCATGGTCTAGCTCGAGAAACACATCACCATGAGAGCTCATCTGAAGGGCCAGCAGGGACGGGCAGCTGTTCACAGGCCTTTGACTAGAGTCAGACCTACTTAGCCTGCCCTTTTCTGACAGGAAACAGAGGGGAGTGTATCTGGGAGAGACAGAAGGTAGGGGAGAAGGCCTGGGGGGGGGGGGGAGAGAGGAAACTGCCAGTCGCTATGTAATGTATGAGAGGAGACTAAAACGTCAGACCACCTTTATCAGAGAAACCCATCCTCTTCCATCATGCCTACAACTTCTGGAGAGAAGGAGAAGAGAGCATCAGCCTGGCCAACTAGATCAGCTGAATCCACCCTGGCACTCACTGGGTGACATGTCACAGCCAGATCCTACAAGACTTTCTGCACCTAAGAACACCAGGACTCTTCTTGCTCAAACAGAACTTGAGCTCAATTCATGGCCACTTCTATAAACATGGTCTTCAAATAAAACTGAGATCAGCCCATTTGATACAACTTTAAAGACAGTGAGATAGCTCAGTGGGTAAAGGTGCTTGTCACCGAGCCTGATGACCTCAGATTCCCTCAGACCCACATGATGGAGAGAACCAACTCCCGAAGGCTGCCCTCTGACCTACACAAACATGCCACATGATACACACACACACACACACACACACAAATAAATAAGTAAATAAGTATAATAAATAAATAAAAATACAGCTTTAATAGCTCCCTTATTTTTTCAATTCACAAGCTCATAAAGACTTAAATAAAACAGAAAAATGTGCTAAGCCATTTACACCTTTCCTGGTTGGTAGCTGACATGTCTTGACATATCAGTCTTGCCCCAGTAATCACTTTACTGTATTGTATCACCAGATTTAGTAATCATTCCAGCTATCTTTAAAAAAAAAAATCAGTGTCACAGTTAAGCCAGCTGCAACTAGGTGAAGGGGAAGCAAACAGCGACACTTTAGCCACAGACAAAACCTGCAAATATTAGGACAATTCCACAAGCAAACACGAAAAATACAGAGTCATGTGTATTCTTTGTTTCCCTTCACCTAAATGCTCATGTTCACAATGGGCTCGGCGTCTGCTGATGGATTGTTTTTCCCTCCCAAAGAATCTTGTTAATTTGATTTCTATTGCTTTTGTCTCGTTCTTTTTCTCTCTCTTTATTTTCTTGGTAAATATATTTGATGCATACAAAAAGATGACAAAATACCTACTAGTCATACATGGGCATGGTGGTGTTTGCACAGCACTTAGGACAGAGGGGTCGAGAGTTCGAGGTCAGCTTGAGCTAGATAATGGAACTCTGTCTCAGACCAAAAAGAAAATGTCATTTGTAAAGCCAACTGTAATAGAAAATGGCAAACTAACCACCCAAGAACTGTCCTAAACACACTTTTATCATAAACACATATATTTAGATGTCTAGAGAAAGAGATAGATGCATAACACTGCTTCATTTGTTTTATTTTTAACTTTTGCTTCATAAGTATCATATAGTGGATGCCAGGGCATCAGTCCAGCTCTCTCTTACAGGCGTAGGCCATTTGCTCTCCCATTAGCCACAGTGTTGGTTGTTGAAGGCCCACAGCTGTGTTCTTCCATGCAGTGAGCATTATCCTTGGCCAGCAGAGCTGCCTCACCCCCTCCTCAGTGGGAGCTTGTACTCAGTGACTGGTAGATGCAGACAAATTCAAGTCTGAACCCTTTGTTTTACGTATAGATACTTCTGAAAAGGCCTCCCAGCGTCAGGGCTCCATGTCAGATTGCCTGAGGCCTCTATTGCAAATGGTCTCAGTTCAGCTTCTTCAGCTTAATCCTTCTTCCCTCGGCCAACTTACAGCTGCTATCCCCAGAGCACTCCATAATAGCAAGCAAATCTCAGCCTTACAATCTGTTCCCTGAAAGACCTGTCCCTGTCATTGGTTGCAATATGTCTCCTCAGAAGACCTGGCCACCTTCCAATCTGTAACAGACATCCCTATTTGGCAATAGGGTCTTTGGGAATATAAAGAAGTTGTGATAGTTTTAAACTGGGCACAGATAGCTTTAAATCCTATCAGCCCTCATAGAGAGAGTCAGATATGAAGCAATACAGAGAAGTAGAGAGAAAAAAGCCAAGTGGTAATAGAGGTTAAGTATAGAGGAGCAGCCTCGAGCCAAGGAGGGCTAAAGATTGTTGACAACTGCACTGCAAAAGCCCAGGAAGAAGAGAAGAAGAGAGAGAGAGGGAGAGAGAGAGAGAGAGAGAGAGAGAGAGAGTCTGTATCTGCCTCTGTGAGTGCTCGTGTGTGTAAATTAAAGATCATTAACAAGTATCTTCCTTCATCACTCTTCAGCTCAGTTTTTTTTTTTTTTTTTTTTTTTTTTTTTTTTTTTTTTTTTTTTTTGGTTTTTCGAGACAGGGTTTCTCTGTTTAGCCCTGACTGTCCTGGAACTCACTTTGTAGACCAGGCTGTCCTCTCCCGAGTGCTGGGATCAGCTTAGTTTTTGAGAGAGTCTCTCGGGGAACCTGCGGCTCACAAATTTGGATACGATGGCTGATGAATGAGCTCCAGGTTTGCCTGACTACTCTCCCCAGAGCTGGAGTTATAGGCATGCCCCACAGCACCCATGTTTTACATGGATACTAGGAATCTGCACTGAGAGCCCATGCTTGGACAGCAAGCACTTAACCAACGGACTCATCTCCCCTGCCCCGAAAATGTCCAGCCCTTGATGTTGTATCTGTGCTGGCAGAAAGGAAGTTACTTTAAAGAGACACATGTGTCTCTCTCTTGCCTAACAGATTACGGATCAATAGTCTATTGGAACTATTCACTATTGAAACAATGGTCACCCCTGGAATATCAGCTAGAAAGAAAAGGCAGAAGTGTGATGCCTGTCAGAAGGGAACTCTTTTCCTAGGACAAGTTGCCAGACAACCTTGCAAGAGAGACTGGAGCAGAGACAATGATGGGTCGGAGGTGGGTGGGACCACACCCAGACTTGAACTGCTTAGCTATCCATACTTACCTTCCGTTAAAACTTAACCCTCAGGACCCCCAAGATACATTTGGAGGGTCAATTAGACCACTTTGTTTCTCTTTCAAAGAAGACCACATCAAATGAATATTGTCTCTGCTTTTCATAATTGCTTGTCTCTTTAATTGAAGTTTTGACCAGGGTTGCTGATCCTTGCTTTGCCGGGGATGCCAGGTGTTCTAATCTGAACACTCTGGTAACAGAGTGGGACTAACGTTTGGATATAGTTTCCCCAAAAATGCTCTATGCAGACACCTTGATTTCAGTCTACCCATACCTGATTTCTAGTCTCTAGACCTGTAATAAGCATGTGTGGTATTGCTTTAAGCCACTAATCTGTGATCAATAAAGTTGAATGCCATGTGTTTGTTTGTACTCAAATCACAGAGCCCTTTCTGTGAAGTCCTCAGATTCCATTCTATGACAAGGTTTCCTTTTCTTAAAAACACTCACACACACAATTTTTTAACGTATGAGTGTTTTGCTTGCACATATGAATGTGTGCCATGTCTTTGCCTGGTGTCCTAGGAGCACTGGATTCTCTGGAGCTGGAATTACAGATAGTCATGAGCCACCATGTGGTGCCAGGTCTTGACTTAGAGTTGAACCCAATGGGAAACTTGGTTTTGGCATACTCATATTATACAAGTTCAGAAGGAAAGAACAATACTAGCACATGGACAACAGCCATTACTCACCTGGAAATAAAACTTCACAGCCTCTGGTTCAGTCAGAGAGGAACTTCTTTTCCTCATATTTATGTGTGCACTGTATATGCACATGTGTGTGTCTGTGCAGAGGCCAGAGGTCTATGTCAGTCTTCCTTGATTGCTCTGCACTCTCTAGGTTGATGCAGGATCTCTCACTTGAACCCAGAACTCACTGATTAGGCCTGTCTAGCCAGCCCTCTTGCTCCAGAGATCCTCTGTCTACACCTCCCACACATGGGCCACCATGCTCACTAAGTATTTATGTGGGTGCTGGGGATCAAGTCTCATACTTACTTGAGCACAAGTGCTTTTAACTGCTGAGCCATCTCCCCAGCCCCTAGAAAAACTGGTTTTTAGAAATCAATATTTAAGTAATTCTAGGGTTATAGATTTCTATTTCCAACCTATATGCGGTCTCAGATATCGCTCAGGAATTATCTTATTGGTGACTAGTTCCATATCTCATTATCCCTGCATATCATGTGTGTTTATTAAGGCTACAAACGAACACTCTCTGGGAAAGTTCCACAGCATGGATCTATTTTTGGTCTGATTTACAAGAAGAGCAAGAGACGTAACGTCAATGTTTTCACCAAGTCCTTCTGAATAAGCTACTCATTTGTCATTTCATGAGTGAGATATTTTAATCATTTAAATGGTAATGTTCAGAAAAGACTTGCTTTCCAAAGACTACTTCTTATTCATAGAAGAGGGGAGATAAGCTGGTCTTAACATATGAAATGGTGCTGCTATAGAAATCTAATTCACTGCAAATTTATAGAGAGGGGGAAAAACAAAGATTGTGGACAGATCACAATTTTGAATACAGTTTGAAAGTACATAGAAAACATAGCGCAGTGGATATATGCGTCTGCTGCACAAACATGAGGAATGAGTTCAAATCCTCGCATCCATATAAAAAAAAGCACATACATGCCACACATATAACCACGAAAAATAAAAATGATGAAAATCTACTAACAATACTTCTTTTTTTTTTAATAAATGTTTTATTTATTTATTTATTACATGTAAGTACACTGTAGCTGTTTTCAGACACTCCAGAAGAGGGAGTCGGATCTCATTACAGATGGCTGTGAGCCACCATGTGGTTGCTGGGATTTGAACTCAGGACCTTTGGAAGAGCAGTTGGGTGCTCTTATCCACTGAGCCATCTCACCAGACCCACAATACTTCTTTAGTTTCAAAAACCTAGCTGATAGTCAAAAAGCTTTCCAACTGTTTTACTATTTCCTATGCCTTTTAGATTCCTTCTAGCTGTTCTGGGGTCTGCCAAGTTATTGGGGGGGGGCATCATCAGACTTCCTTAATTCTGAGACCATAATTTCTTGACAGGAACACAGAGGCAAATCCAAGACCGCCCAGGCTTTATTGTCCATGGACTGGATAATCAAACTGTATGCAGATAACTTCTTTCTTTGCCTGCCTGCAGGTGAGAACATGCAATGATCTATTTATTGGTCCATAGACTCCTGAACCCTGCTCAGGAGTAGCTCCACCAGCAAGGGAACATTACCTGCTTACTGGATGTGACATTCTGACCTTGTCCATTACATTCCCCAGGGAATCTACTGTGGCTCCAATTTAAATGTAATCACATTTCTGCCCTTGTTCAAACCTCATATCCAGTCTCCTCTGCTTTAAGATATAAACCAAGTCTTAATCTAATAGGAAGAGAAAAAAAAATTGAGATGGTCTCACTAGAGGCCCTGACTTCCCTGAGACCAGGCTGGCTTTGAATTCATAGAGATAGACCTGCCTCTGCCTCTGCCTCCTGAATGCTGGGATTAAAGACATGTCACCAGTTAAAAGTTTTACATACATTAGAGTGGTTAATTTTTTAATTTTAAAAAAATACACCATTTATTATGCTCTTATATTAGTGTAGACACTGAATTTAGTGCTATGGAAGATACAAAAACCCAGAATCACCATTCTTTTTGTTTTTAGTTTTTATTTTTTTAATAAGCATTGGAGTTTTACCTGAATGTATGTCAGTGTGGGGATGTCGGATCCTTTGAAACTGGAGTTACAGACAGATATGAGCTGCCATGTGGGTCCTGGAAATTGAACCTGGGTCCTCTGGAAGAGCAGCCAGTGCTCTTAACTGTTAATCCATCTCTCCAGCCCCTAGAGTGGGTTTTATCATAAGGGAAATCAATGATCTTGTTGCTAAAGAATTTGTGTCTAAAATCTTAATCTCATCCATTTCCCATGGGAAGAAAATTATATATTGATGTACTGTATCTTTAAATATTTACATATTATCACAAATTCCCACTTAATCATTATTTATTAATGAGAGAATAAATTGTTTATTAGTCTTTGCCAGTTTGAAAATAAATAGAAAAGCAAAAACTAGGTCTTGGGAGAAGGCTTATTGATGTGTCCATTTGACAGGCATGAGAGCCTAAATTCAGATCCCCAGAACACAGAGAAAAGTCCCCTGGGCAGTGCACATCTGTATCTGTAATCTGTAAACTGGGGCCACTGTAAAGGCAAGCAGGTCTCTGAAGCTTGCTGATTGCCAGCCTATTTCAAAGAGTGAACAAAACTCAGTTCCTTGGGGTAAAAAATACAGAAGAGCAGGAAACAATGGGAGGAATTCCATAGTGTTTACTCTTATAAGAAACGACCCAGTGTCCCCTAGGTCCTGGTGCCCTTTCACTAGTCACTCCACAGACACTCATCTTGGTGCTGTCAGTCTTGTTAGCTAGTTGCTGTATTTCAAAGTGCTGGCAGGCAGAGCTCTGTGAGTTTGAGGCTAGCCTGGTCTACAAGTTCCAGGACAGCCTGAGTGTAAATTTATTTTTTTCAAATATATTTTTAATGATGGCTATTAAACATTTTAACCTCCCTTCTAGCCAACCACCCATCAGAGGTGGTGGAAAAGAAAGGATACGGGGGAAGTGGACCTGTTCAAAATGGGTTCTTTGGAGCAAATCCCATCTGTGTTGTCTGGAAATCAAAAGTTCAGTTCACAAGTTAGTGGCAGCAGCTTGCTCCACTAGCAAACACTTCACAGATACACCAGCAGTCCAGTTCAGTAGAGTCAGGATAGCAAACATGAATCAGCAGGGGTGGCACTACCTGGCAGAGACAGCCAGGCCTCAGCCTAGGCACAAGTCGGCAGGAGGGACCAGCAGGAAAGCCAGGAGAAGCTCTCAGCTGTGCTTCTCTTGTCGCACTGAAGATCAGTGGAGACCCGAGACCAAAAAGTCCTGTACAGCTAGCTCTAGAAGCAAGTTAAGCTCAACCTTCACCACGTCCATCCAATTCTTTTTATACTTCCTCCAAACATCATGCCCTCCACAGGTCTTGCCTCAGCACGTGCCTGTCTCAGCTGACATCATTCTGCCAATCAGCCTGAGTCTGAGGAAGCAGCAAGAAGCCGTGGTACACCACCAGACATTTCTTGGTACATCTCTCTATGGAGTCCCAACAAATGGAGCTCAACTATGTAATGTAAGGCAGGCCAATACATGTGTGTTATTAGAGAAGAATCCTTCATCACATGTCCTTTTATGTGTTTGTTTTAGCAGAACATTCGTTTTCTTGTATCTGCTTCAATGAAATGCCTTCATGTTTGCCCTAGTAAAACACCATCCAACACAACTGACTTTCCAAAGAACCGGTAAGTTTCCACTTCACAAAAGCTATATAATAGAGACTCTGTCTCCAACAACAACAACAAAAAACCTCTTAAAAAAAGAGGAAGGAGGGGGGAGAGAGGGATGTAGGAAGGGAGGAAAAGAAGGAAGGAAGGAAGGAAGGAAGGAAGGAAGGAAGGAAGGAAGGAAGGAAGGAAGGAAGGAAGGAAGAAAGAAAGGAAATCAGTTCTCACTATTGGAGCAGCTATCCAATGCCAGCGTCTCCTCAGCTGGAGGTGGGTATCTGGCCCACTTCCCTTGCTATGCTGGGATTTCATCTAGCCTGAGCAGGTGTTTTGCATGTTGTCACAATCCCTGGGAGTTCATACTGCAACTACCCTGTTGTGTCTCCAAAACAGTTTTCCTGATACCATCAACCACCTCTGGCTCTTGTAATCTGGACAGTAATTCTTGTTTGTTTTGTTTTTCAATACAAGATTTCTCTGTGTAGCCCTGGCTATCCTGGAACTCACTCTGTAGACAAGGCTGGCCTCGAAACTCACAGAGATTTGCCTGCCTCTGACTCCCAAGTGCTGGGATTAAAGGTGTGCATCATTACCTGACTTTGGACAATTCTTTATCAGATAATTTTCCATATGTGTGGTTTGCCTTTTATGTTCTTAACAGAACATAATCAAAACATAATTTTGGTTGTTTTAACTTTGATGAAGTCCATTTTATTTTTTGCTACAATTCTTGCTTTCTGTCTTATTGAAGACTTTGCATAATTTAAGTTTATGAATTTCTAAAATTTTTTAGCTTTTACGATTAGCTGTGTGACCATTTCAAGTTAATCTGTGAATACATCATAAAACACAGTACAGGGGTCTTTTCCACTCATGTGGACCAAGATTTTCTGGCAGCATTTTTGAACAGGATTATCTTCACCTACTGACTTGTGTGAAATCCCTTGGTGTTATGTGTATATCTCCATTTTGTAACAACCAGTTGATTTATACATACACCATCCTGTAAGAGCCACAGTGTCTTGATTACTTCAGAAATTAAGTTTCAAAGGGAGTCTTTAAACCAGGCAATGTTAAACTCTCTAACTTGTTTTGACTACATTGGAGATTTTGAACTTCTACCCATATTTTAGAATCAGCTATTTTATTTCATAAAACTATGTAGACCAGGAGACATTTTGATTGGGACTGTTTATGGGCCTTTATAGTTTCATGTGAAAAAGCTGCAGGCTCCCCAGTTATGGGTCTTACAGTGCACGAGCATAGTATGCCTTTCATTACATAGGTACCCATTCCTCTTAGCAATTTCACACTTTCACTGTACAAGTAACATGACCAGGGCAACTCTTATAAAGGACAACATTTAATTGGAGCTGGTTTACAGGTTCAGAGGTTCATTCCAGTATCATCAAGGTAGGAGCATGGCAGCATCCAAGCAGACATGGCACTGGAAGAGCTGAGAGTTCTACATCTTCAGCCAAAGGAAGCCAAGAGCAGACTGTCCTCAGGCTGCTAGGAGGATGGTCTCAAAGCCCACTCCCACAATAAAACACCTCCTTCAACAAGGCCACACCTCCTAATAGTGCCACTCCCTGGGCCAAACATATTCAAACGACCACACTGAGGAATTTCATATTTCTTAAAGAATTATCTATTTTATGTATGTAAGTACACTGTCACTATCTTCCGACTTACCAGAAGAGGGCATCAGATCCCATTACAGATGGTTGTGAGCTACCATGTGGTTGCTGGGAATTGAACGTGACCTCTGGAAGAGCAGTGCTCTTAACCTTGAGCCATCTCTCCAGCCCAGAATTTCATATTTTTATTGGTGCTATTTTAGTGGTTTTGGTTTCTTGTGAGAATAGGAGCATTTTAAAGGACTTGATACAATCCAATCCCCAGTAAAGGTTGTAACAATTTTCAAATCCTACAGAATGAACACTTTGGCCATGTTTTTCCATGGGACTCAATGTAGCTGTTCAACGTGTCAGATATATCTATTGGAACAGTCTCTGGCCATTCTCATGTACATTTAAAATGTACACTGATAGTATTAAGCAATTGGTTCCATTGTTTATTATTTCTGCTAAACACTATTTTTAAAATACATAATTACTTTATCTATATGTACAGATCTGAGCACACCACACATGCACCATATGTATACCAGATGTACACCACATGTGTGCAGGAGTCTGATCTGCAGTTACAGGCAGTTGTAGGCTGACATGCGGGTGCTGGGAACCAAGCCCAGGTTTCCTGTTAGAGTTGTCTGTGCAATTAACCACTGAACTATTGCTCTAGTCCCACTATTTTTAAAAGGCCATACATTGTGAATATATGTGGTCCTCTTTTGCTTCTACCAGATGCATGGTACTATATACACATCCACTATATTATATCTCTAAAACTCCACAGTGGTGAATGTCATGTTAGATCTAAGTCTCTTCTGTCAACACTGTGATACTTATCATTGTATTTGTTTCTCTTTTTCCTTTTTTCATTCTCTACCCCACCCCCACCCAACCCTCAATACAGGGTTTCTCTGTGTAGCCGTGGCTATTCTGAAACTCCCTCTGTAGACCAGGCTAACTTCTCAGAGATCCATTTGCCTCTGTCTCTGCCTCTGCTTCTGCCTCCTGAGTGCTGGGATTAAAGGCACCACTACTGCCTGGGTGCATTTGTTTCCTTACAAATTTCATCGAGGAGTAATACATGTATCTACTGAATTATATTCTGTCAGGCTGTCCTCAGAATGACTTCACCACTTTATTCATAATCCCTAAGACTTTTCCCTCATTTATCTAATTTGTTTTTTAGTCTACTGAATATTGTCATTTTAATTTGGGATCCTCTGATTTCTAATGACTGTGAATACTTTTTTTTTTTTTAATGTTCTTAGCTCATTAGACTTACTCTTCTAAAAACTCCCTGTCTATAATCTGGACTATTGTTCTACAGGGACCTTTATTTAGTTATTGTTATGACCCTAACATTCTCTGTCTCTTGTAAATACTAGTTAGTTGTCAAATTTAGAGGTAAAATATACTCTCACATTGTTTTCTATTTTAAAATATACAATCTTTCCCCCAGAATTTGTTCCTGTTCCCACTGCTGTAAACAAACTGTCCCACACTGTACAACTGGAGCAGCCTCCATTGATCCCTCAGACTCACACTGCAGCACAGGGCACTGGTGCTGAAGAGCTTATTGTCCTCGGCTGTGGAGCTCCTTCCCTTCCCCACTTAATGACATCCTCTGGGGTCTTTCCAGGGCATCTTCACATGACTTTGGAGTTCTCAGCAGTATTTCAGGGTGACAGTTCTTACACAGGGGTTAGCTTTCCATCAAAAGAAGCAGTTGTAAGTTAAGCAGAGACTCCAGTTTGTTTGTTTGTTTGTTTGTTTTGAAGGTTGGGGAAGTTGAACTTGGGCATCAAGCATAAGTACATGCTGAACCAATGAGTACCACCAGCCTTCTTCTGATCAAATGTCATGTTGCTGAATGGCAGCTGAGCGGAGACATAGAAGACACAATCTGCCACATTGTCATTTAAATTTTTTACTTTCACCAGTGGTCAAATCACAGCTATCCCTTTCCATACTTTCCTACTGATTTATAAAAACTATTATCTCGGGATCAGGCATATATATATATATATATATATATATATATATAT
>NC_034592.1:79299053-79356111 GCF_900095145.1 Mus pahari
TGTGTGTGTGTGTGTGTGTGTGTGTGTGTGTGTGTCTTGTTCTTGTTTGTTTTTGAGGCAAGGTACCTTGTAGCCCTGACTGTCCTAAGACTTGCTATTTAGACCAGTCTCAAACCTTCCTCTGCCCCCAGTGCTAGAATTAAAGGCATACACTACCACAAACAGCTGTATTGCTTTTTACATTTAAGACAGTCTCACTCTGTAGTCCAGAAACTATAGTGTAGTCTGGAACACACTATATAGACCAGGTTAGCCCTGAGTGCAATCTACCTACCTAGGCCTCACAAATCCTGGAACAATAGGTATGATTCACTATCCTGATCCTCCAAGTTTGTTTTGGTATATTTTTTTTTTTTGTGTATAGGTGTTTTACTTGCAAATGTTTTGTGTGACATACATTTGATACCCAAGGAGGTCAGAAGAGGGCACTGGACAGTTGTTAGCTGCACATAAGTGCTGGGACTAGAACCTGGCCCCTCTAGAAGAGCAGCAGGTAAGCATCTCTCCAGCACCTCTCCAACTCTGTAGAACACATCTTCAAATAGATTAGGAGTTAACACGTGTTGATTTACTTTTTTAAATGTTATGCTAGAATAAAAAAAAAAATCATGTGCCTCAAAAATTGGTATGGAACCAGCAAGATGCCTCAGCAGATAAAAGCACTTCCTCCATAAGCATCAGCCAGAGTTCAATTAACAGAACCCATGTTTAAAAAAAAAAAAAAAGGCCAACTGTGGCATGGACCAGAAGTTTCCAGCATTCCTAGGAGATGGGAAGTGGAGACAAGAGAACCCCCAGGTCAGCTCTCTTGGGGTACAAGGCACAGGGGAAACAGGGGAGCTCTTTCCTACATACTAGAAAGAGAAGGTTCCCGGAAATTGATTTCCACATGTGTATTATGGCACACATGTGCCTGAACTCATACACCACATACAACAAAAGTTCAAATTTGTATGAAATAAGATTAATATGAACAATATCAGATCTTACCTAGGAATAGGTCATTACATAAATACTTAGAATTAACTCCATTATAGGGTATTAAAATAGAAAATTTATCAGAAAAAAATGTAAAGATGTATCATCTGCATGTGTCCAGAGGCAGCAGTGGGGTGTCTGATTCATTGGACCTCCAGCTATGCTGCTTGTGAACAGCCCAATGTGAGTGCTGGGAACCAGACTCCTGATTCTAAAGACGAGTGTTTTGACCTCTGACTCTTCTTTCCAGACCCTGGAAAAAAATTCTAGCAAATGGTTCTGAATAGTTTAAAATCAGTTTTCATTTTAACCCTTTAGTTAAGTGAGCCCTTTTCCCTCATACACTGCATTCTGTACCTTTGGGCACTAATGAAACATAAAACCTGGACACTCTTTTAACACAATCTCATTGAAAAATATATGACTTCCTCATCAAAAACAAAACCAAAACTCCCTGGAAACATTGAAAAGTATGGGCATAGGGGTTTCTTCTAAACTATGAAAGTATTTCACAAACACTATTAGATTAGCAAGCATACAGAGTCACTTTATCCTGTTGTGAATTTAGGATTTTAATTTTATTTTAAATTCTGTGTACCCAAGTACAGATGCCTATAGAGGCCAAAGGAATTACAGATGGCTCCAAGTGACCCAGTGTGGGTACCTGAACCCCAGTCCTCTACAAAAGCAGTATCTGCTCTTAAGCAGGAGCTGTGGCTCCAGTCTCGTTCACTGACTTAAATTTTACTTTAAAAACTTTTATCGGTGCATTTATGTGTGTGTGTGTGTGTGTGTGTGTGTGCAAGCACTTATGTGGAAGTCAGGGGAGAAACTGTGAGTCAGCTCTATCCTTTCACCACGTGGTTGCGGAAACTGAAATCAGATGAGGCTTGATAGCAATGCCCTTATCTTCACTGAGCCATCTTGATGACTAAAGTCACGATCTCTTACATCATCCTAATAAATGTTCACAATCTACTTATTTCATGAGTGTGAGGCAAGAAGTCCTTTCAGATTCTTTGTATGAATGTGTGGCGCAGGTGTATGTCCCAGTATGGGGGTGGCACACCTGTCCATGTGAGTTCATGTGTGCAGACAGGGTAGGATCTTTTCAAGTAACCCTTAGTTCACTGTTTCAGATAAACTGATTGTAAGTGGGCTCTGGGATCCACCTCTGACCGGCTTTCTATGTGGATGTTTGAAATCTGAGTTCAGGCCTCTCTGCTTGTGTAGCAAGCCCTTTAGCTCATAAGCCCCATCCCCAGGTCTTTAGACTTCCCTTGAAAAAAGGCAAGCTGTACATCTGTCTTCACAGTGCAATGTCTACATTGCAGAAAAGGAAACTACAGCTTTCCATCCCGAATTTTCTTTCTTTTCTTTTTATAGACCAAACTTAGCAAAGTCACTGACTCATGTTTTTTCCTAGAATAAAACACTTAAAGCCTTTTAAGTATAAAAATATAAGAGGACGAGAATTCTTCATTAATGTCGTCATGTTCCTATGACGAATGTTTTTAAGCAGTCAAAGCACATGATTTTGGGGAAACGGTGATTTAATAAAATCATAATAAATATATCATTTAAATGTCATCTAAATGTTGTTCTTTTGTGACAGTGATACATTCTGTAACCCAGGTTGACCCCAAATTTGTGGCAATCCCCCTGCCTCGGCCTCTAGAGCTGGGATCACAAGTGTGGAACACCGCACCCAGCCATTATTTAAGTCCTGGAACTATAAAACTGTACTGAGGTAGAGCGTTGAATGGAAAAGTCAGCTGGGCAGAAACAAACAAAAATGATCGTTTATGGTCTTCAACACTGTAGGACATACAACCTTTAAGTGGTAATACAAATCCATGCCCCCTCACTTGCTTACCTATGGGAATGAATCAGTATCTTTTATCTACATTGTGTTTTGAAAGTAACTTGTTTTGCTCTATCCTGACCATTAAAATTATGTAACACTCTGCCTTTAAAAAATAAGGCCTTAGCTGGAAATGGAGGTGCATGCCTTTAATCCCAGCACTGGCAGGAAGAGGCAAGGAGATCTCTGAATTAGGGCTAGCCTGGTCTACAAGTTCTGTGACAGCCAGGGATACATAGAGAAACCCTTTCTCAAAAAACTAATACTGCTGCTGATGAAAATGATGACAATAACAGGGATGATGCTCAGCAGACCAAAACTTATTTAGTCTGTTCTGAAAATGCATACTGGAGAACCAACAAATAAAATACATTAGAGAAAACTTGAAAAAAAAATCTTCAGGCTTGACCAAATTTTTGACGCTAATGTGATTCAGTGCTGTTATCTACAAAGTTCACACTCAAGGACTGCACAATTGAGTTACCAAAAACAGAAAACCAAACCCTCATACATGGAAGGGGGTTGACAACACTCCATTTTCTGAGTACTGCAATCTGGGGCCAGCAAAATAGCTCACTGGGTAAAGTGCTTGTACAAGTCTTGTGACCCGTGTACAATTCATGGAAGCCACATAAGGGAAGAGAACTGACTCCACAAAACCATCTCTGACTTTCACGTGTGCACCATGGCACATGTAAGCCCACCACCATACACACACAGAGATACACACATAGACATATGCACACACACACACACACACACACACCTAAACACACAGAGACACACATACAAACATACACACCTACAGACACACAGAGACATAAGACACACATACATGCAAATTTACAAGAGTACTGAGATTTTAAGCCAAATATGTTAACCTTAAGAAATCCATATGTAGCTATTGGCAATAACCAATTATTTTTCAAATAATATAAATGAAAACTAAAGATCAGGTTCTAAATGGGTGTCGCATGATCTTGTTGTGCAATTTTGACACTCATATTCATAGATGGGCTGAGGAGATAGTTCAGAGCTTGTCATGCAGGTTGAAGGCCACAGTTTGGATTCCCCAGAATCTACAAGGTGACCTGCCTGTAAATCCAGTGCTCTGGGGACACACACAGAGGATTTGAGGAAAGTTGATTAGCTAGACTATCCAAATCAGGGAGTTCTGGGGTTCATATTAGGGATCCTACCTCGGTATATAAGGTAGGAACAGTGGAGGAAGACATCTTACATCGACTTCTGACCTCTGCACACATGTAAAGCCACACGTTTGAACATGTGTACACACACATGCACATAAAAAGCGTTCACTGATCCACATACACGAATAAACTACTTATTCTCAGAAACTGGAACCATTGCATAGAGGAAAACAAGACATCATAAAGGCCTGACTCCAGGCCCCAGATCGGACTCCAGACCCCTTCCTACTGCCCACTCATCTTGATTATAGTGATAAATGGAAAAACTAAGTATTTGCCATCTTCAAAAGTTTGAGTTTCTTTTTAAGGTTTTACTTTTTAAAAATTATAAAAATGTACATGTGTGCATGTGTACATGCCAGTGTCACATGAGGACAGGTTCCTGAGAGGCCAGAAGCATCCGATCCCTGGAGCTGGAGTTACACACTGTCCATTGCTGGAGTTACACGCTGTCCATTGCTGGAGTTACACGCTGTCCATTGGCAATGCTCAGAACCAAACTCAAGCACTCATGTCTTCTGGGAGAGCAGCCAGTGGTCGTAGCTGCTAAGCTATCTCTTCAAATCCTGGATTTCTTTTTTGAAAGACACCAGAATTTTCTAAAGCTTATATTTATAAGATATTGGTTAGGAAAATTACCCTTTGAGGGCACTGATAGTTCATTGGGTGAAGATGTTTGCTACCAAGCCTGATAACCTGAGTTTGAACCCTGGGACCCATATGATGGAAGGAGAGAACTAAAATCCATAGGTTGTCCTAACTCTGCTCTGAACGAACACTCACACCCCCCCACACACAGGTAAAAATGTAACTAAATATATTAATCTTTGATGTTATTTAACACTAAAAGAAATTTTTATGAAGCCATGTGAAACTTTTACTTCCAAATGACAGGGTTTTTTGTTCTGTTTTGTTTTGTTTTTTGGTACATCTATCAAGCAAGTGTGTACAGCCTTAAGAAATATAAACAAAAAATATAAGTAGGTCTTATAATATTTTCTTTTCTGAAATCACTAATACTGCTACTACTGAATAACACAGAAAACATTTCCCAGCAGTTCCAGAGCTGGAATGCACACCGTGGAAAGTACAGTACCTAACAGAAGCCCTGGGGACGAAATGCCAGGATTCTGGGGTATAAAAACCTCACTGCTTCACAGGGAAATGTTATCTACTTATGTAAGTATCCAGGCAAGCTCTGTGCTAACACAAAGATTAAATTCATCCCCAGCCTTACTGAAGTCAGGACCTTGCCCTTCCCAAAGTCTCTTTGGAACGCTTCCTAATGCATTCTTTAGCGAGCCGGAAGATAACTGCAACTTCTTTCAAAGCAAATTAACACCGTGCTTGTGATAGTTTGGAATGCCCCTGCAAACCCAGCTACTCTAGACATTCGGCCTTCCCAGACAAGACATCAGTTTGCCAGCATTAGCGCATTCAGGCAGGATTGATCATTTAAAAATGACATTTCTCAATCTTCACTCAACCGGCAAGTGAATTAAATAACAGAGGCAGGACAAAGCGGGGGGCGGGGGGAAGCTGACTAGCAAGCCAACAAGCACTGAGTCTATGGATAGGAGACCGAAGTCGCTTGAAACAGAATTGCACATACAATTCTAGCCGGATCTTTCTTTCTATTACATTCAAGTGGTCAGGAGCAAAGCAACTGTAAAGATGAAAGGAGTTAGAACCCCCCTCACCACACACATCAAACATTCTTAGACAATATACAAAAACAAAGCAACCGTTTTACATGTTAGAAAATACCAATCACAATGCAACCCTTCCCCCCTTTCCCTGTAAGTCTTGTCACATGACTCCCTTTAAAACTAAAAATTGGTATCGGGGTTCCAAAACCTTATTGCAAAACCAATCATACCTCAGGGTAGATAACTCCAGATTATGGAGATAGACAGAATGTACCTAAGAGTACATACTGGCAGTAACACAGAGACCAATTCTGTAAGGACAGGTAAGACAGGTGCTGACATGCTCAGCAACGATGTTATCTTAATACCCTGAGATTCACAGTAATCCCTTCTGCCTCAGGTGTTCCCAGGAACCAGTATCAAAGAGCCTTAACTCGCAGAGGAACACTGTGAGCCAAATGTAACATAGGTAACAACAAACCTGGGTTCCCCCAAAAGAATCCAAATAACTTCTCAGCACCAGAAAAGTCAAAGAGCTTTGCTCCCTAAAGATAAATGTACTTGTGATCCTGTCATCGGCTTTCGCTTCAGCTTTGTCCATATACCTACCCACAAACAACTCAAAATCCACTCCCGGGGACACTTGTACAGGTTTAAGAACACACCCACGCTAACAGGAGACAGTCACAAGCTGGACAAACAAAGTTTGCAAACAAGGTCAAAGTTCAGTACAAACAAAAGATAATCAAATACATATCGGCATCCATGCTGAGAACTCAGGCAAGTTCTTACACCCCAAAGCAGACAGACAACACCCACATAAACACACTGGCTAAAATTTTGGCTCTCTCCTAAGCCCCACTATCCCCAGGAAAAAAGGCCCAGCAACACCCGGGTCCTGCGCAACCACAACTAGAGAGTAAGACAAGAGAACGGAGCAGAACACAAACCATAGCAGCAGAGAGCACACTCCAGACACCCAGGCAAGGCCACACTGACAGGTCAAAGGCAGAAGGGCAGGCCACCAGGATGTGGCCGCCTGCGACCCCACAAGCAGTCACAGATCCCTGAGGCCTCCTGGCTCATGGAAACACTGCAAGCCCAGCAAGGACCCTCTCAGGCCTCTTGTCCACGCCCGGGACAAGATTGCCAGGGTCTCGGCCACCCCAAGGGTCTGCTGGTGGCCTTCTAACAGATCAGACAGTCCCCCAAGACCCTCAGAAAGCAGAAAACTTCTTATCGCACTCTCCGAGGCGGCCATGACAGCAAAAAGGAGCGGATTTTTTTACGACAACTCCCACAATGCACGCGGACTACAACTCCCAGAATGCAGCGGGCGGCCCCGCTGTTAACCCTGTCATTGCTACAGGGCTGGCGAGCCCTGTACCCTTCCTCGTCCTGAAACCAAACTGTTGCACCTACTTTCAACCATCACAATCAGAAACTAACTTCGGAATTTTTGACAAACAACAACAGTTACGCTATCTCGACTCTTTCCCTTATCATATAAATAAGCTTAGCTTCCCAGAACATTATCCCTGGCAGAGTACTTTTTGTTAATCTCCAGAGATGTCTCACAGTCAAATATACACCATTGCAAGGATACATTTAGGTTTAATTAATTTTCCCTTTAACTTTTACAATTTTCTCGGCATTTTTCTAAGTTATCATAGTTCAGAGAAATTTGTACTCAACACTATTAATTTAAAATACATTTTAAAAATTTCTGGGAATCAAGAGAAAGACCATCCTGTAACTGTTAAAATGTTCTATGTCTCTCCATTTAATAAAACAATTTTCTTCAAATCCATTGACTTAAAAACTTCATGTAACTTCAAGTGAGCTTTAATAAGAAAAATTAATTGTGGACAATATACATTTTCAATTTCAAGCTAAAATTTTAGGAAGAAAACCTCATGTGCTAACACTTCCCGAAAACCTCATGTGCTAACATTTCCCTTTTTAAACAGAAATATTACCAATAACAACAGCATATAATGCCAATTTTTTCCTGACTTAAGAATGTCAACAAACAACAAATAAACATTCTTATAATATTTTTAAAACTATACTGAGATTTATTCTTTCAGGAAACTGCATAATTGCATATTTTACTCATAAATGAACTCATTCAAAGTCTGTTTCAATTTAATTAAAAATAAGAGTTTTAAATGCATTTCCTTCAAATATTTTGGCCATAATTTCAGTAAAGATTAACAATTCACTTTTAGAGACTATTGTATCATCAATATGGCTTAAAAAGTCCACGATATACATATACAAACTGACATGCTCAGACAGGTAACTGACTAAGGGACAAAACAGTTGTTTGGAGTTTGATGCGTGCACTAAAATAACAACTAGTATTCTTCCAAAATACTTGCTGTTTTTCCTCGTCCCTAATATAAAGTCAAATGTACACAACGTCCACTTTTTCCACAGAAGACTTTTGCAATTTGAAAGGGCATTCTAAAGATATCATTCATTTTAGATCACAAAACTCAGAAGTCCTAACACACATACACACCCACAGCAAAGCCTTCCTATAGAGATACCTCTATATATTATACAATACAATTTTTCAAATTCTATTTTAAATAATTCCTTACCTAATGTTACAGTTAGTTTATTACTATGTTTCACATCTAGGAAGGTACAATGAGAAAAATCCTTAACTATCTTTTACTTTTTACTTACTTCAATTTGTACTTTCATAAATAACAAGTGCTACACTACATATTAAGACACAAAAATCATAAACATGTGTGTCTTTAAAATTTTAGGTTGTTATGCTATTTTAGATCTTTCTAATTTTCACTTGGTACTTTAGTTAGCATTTAACCAGACAAAGTTTCATTTTCTCCCTACTTTAAATGACTATCAAACATAAACAATTGATGCATATTTTATATATTATTCTCTTGCTGTTAAATATTTGATTTATAAGAAGGGCTTAGGAACAATGAAGAAATGAAACTGATCTCATACATATATATCTATCCAAGCTTCTAACTTTCCTGTCAGAGTTATGAAACCATATTTTCTATTAGGTCAGTCATATTTTCTTTTATTTTAACTGTTACAATAAAAAATTAAAGTTAGAACATAAAAGAAATGTATATAAGAATTACAATAGAAAAAACTTCCTAATTTTTTCTATTTAACATTTTTGAAAATTAATTTAGCCCAACATATCTTGTCTAAGTAATTAAAGTAAGCCTTAAGCTATATATTTGATGTTAATAAAAATATCTTTATAGGAAGAGAATAATTTTATTGTGGAAATGAATTGTTTAACTTCATGCCAAGAAATTTACTATTTTCTACCAATGTTTTCAAATTCTAACTTACTACATGAATTTTAAAGTGTGTATTTTTGAAACCTAAGCTCTCTGCTAAATTATTTTCAAAGTATTTACAGCTAGCTGTATTAATATATTTGAAATTACCAGATATCTTATGTGCTTTGAGAATTTATAGCTACCAATTAATTGTAAAGAAACAAAGAAACATTTCTTTTCTCAAATGTGGAGCTGGGTATTTGCCTAAGATATGCAGCCCTGCATAGTTAAAAAACAATCTATGTGTAATTTCTGTAAACATGTCCTTGTTGTAATTCCAAATAATAGGTAACAGAATCGTAAGCTGTCTGTTTAGATATTGTAACTGCATTTTTAGGCTATCTGCTTTTAAACATCTGCTTTCAGTGCATGAAAGTTATATCATCCGTGCATATAAACCATGCTAATAAAAGTATTCATAGAAGTAGAATGAGTTGCTGACATTACAATCTATTCAAGAATTAGTCTCTCTATCCTTACCTTCGTCACTGTTGTAACACAATTACCCAAACCTGAAAGGGGGCCACACAGGAAGTGGAGGTTTTCGGCAGATTAAACCAATTGTTTATATTTTTCTCTTGACCCTTTAAAACAGTTACTTCCTATTATGTATTTAAGAATCTCCCCTGTAATTTAAGCTTTATTACTCAAAGCTTAATTAATTTGAATTTCTCGGCCTGCTTCTTAAGCAAGGACCAACCAGTCTTTCAAATTAACTCAAATAGTATTTTTTATTATTGGACTGCTCAACATTTTTATTTATAATAATTTATCTTTTAAAAAGCCTTTATTTCTGACTTTGTATCATAAATAAGTAGAACTTTCACTTCAATTTTGTCATGTGTTAAGTACTTTTCAAAGATTATGAGCATCCTGTACTAGTAATCTATAACAAAAACCAAGCAAAATGCTTTCTCTCCCCACACACGCCTCTCTCTCTCTCTCTCTCTCTCTCTCTCTCTCTCTCTCTCTCTCTCTCTCTCTCTCTCTCTCTCTCTCTAACCAACCAACAGATCTTCTTAAATAAAAATTTCTAATTAATTACTTTGATTTAACTTAATACTCCTTTCTGTCATTTTTGTTCTCTCTGTTATTTAGGACAAGCAAAGTGGAAGTAGTTATTAATTGTTACTCTCTGACTAAAATGCTCCACTGTTAACTAATAAAGAATAGAGAAATATTTTCTTGACTAAAAAAAAAAAAAGTTTAAATGTTAAAAAATCTCTAAGAAAGAAAGGAGAGAGAGAGAGAGAGAAGAAAATCCCACTTTTTAAAAGGAGGTATAATGCGTGATATTTTCCTACAAGTAAAGAAACCCCTAAGAAAATGATTATGGCCACTCCTGCCCTATGATAAATCGTAATGGGACAAAGGATATTTGAATTTCTGAGTTTTAATCTTAGACAGCAAAGATTGCAAATAATTTAATCAATGCTGGAAACTTTTTTTTTAAATCGTGTTTTAAATTTTGTCCGAAGGCTGCCACAAGTTCGCAGTTTCTTAAGCTGCAGCCCTTCTGTACTTTATTCTGCCATGAACACGTTTGGGATGAGAGGGTCTTATTTATGACTCCAGTTTTAAAATCCTCTTAAGATATTTTATCATTAACTAACCTTACCTGTCTTCACAAGTTTTCTAATAAATAACAATGTCTGTCTGTTCAAAACATAATATTTATAACTTAAACTTCAAATAAAAATGAAATGAAAAATAAAAAATCCTCTAAAGCCTAAAATGTCAAACTTTGAAAAGTTTTTCTATTTCCACATCAATTTATTCAAAATGAAGTCTTCAGAACGCCGTACTCTCTGTGGTTGATAGATTAAATATTCTCTGATTATGACTTAGTCTGGATTTTAGCAAACATGCATAATGCTTCGCCCACCCCTCTCAAACCATCATTTTCTCCCTGGTTCAGATTAGTCCCTCACTCACTCATCTGCCTTCGGTGCAAGAAAAAACTTGCTGTTCAGAAAACTTTCGAATTCCTCCCCTGTCTCCTTCATTTCTGGGATGTGCCTGCTATTTCAGATTCCAGAGAGGGGGAAATGGTCATTCTCTTGGTGTTTTTCCCTCCAAATGATGTTTCCAGGACTTGCTTTCTTGCTCTTCCCTCAGTACAACTGCGCCACACACCATTCAGCATCTTCCTCTTTCTTTTTACAAATAGAACAACAAAATTTGCTTACAATTCTCTCCCCAAAACTTGATGCCATAGTCTCTTTTGGTTTGGGGGTTTAGGTGTAAAATACAGCCTGACTAGGATTCTTTCTCCCTACTCTGAACACATCCAATTCCCAGTCCCTGGCAATTTCTTGTTCACCTTCTCTGCACTTAAGGGTTCTCATACAGATAAATACATGAGGTTGGAGAGCACAGGTGGGTAGGACCTCAGGAAAAAATGACTCTGCCCACCACTGAAGGTATCTTGTTCAGCACTGACAAAGATGTTTCAAGAGCCATCCAGAACATGCAAATTCTATATAATATAGATGAACATGAACAAAAAATGCTGTTCCTATATGTCACTCTTTGCAACCTTTGATCATCTCAGCTAACTTTCCCAAAAGATGTGTTCTTTAGGGAATAATTTTGCATGTGCACAGCAGAGGCATCTTTCAAGGGTAGACGAGTTGACCACACAGAGACCCAACCAAGGCCTCTGGCTTAAGCAGTGTAACCCTCCAAGTCTCTGCACTCAAAACACACACTTAAAAGTCCTGCTGCGTCTGTTGCCTGGTCACATGCTCACGAGAGGCTGAAGGAAAACATTTAACAGCACTGTCTCCATTTATCCTTTTCTGACTTATTCTATCACCCAGCACAACAAGCAGACCCTAGAATAGGAGCAGCCCAGGAAGGCACAATCCAAAGATAAGACAGAGAACAACTAAGCCAAGGTGGCCCTTATTTCTCAGCTCTGTCCATTTTCTCCATCCATTCTTCCTAGGTATGTCCTTATACAAGGCTGAGGAGTACAATATGGAGAGCTTCCACTATTCCCAAACTTTCACAAGGTGCCAACCATCAACTAGTAAGACATTGGTGCAATAATATTATTTTTAATTTTAAAAAATGCCAAATTAAATCCTCTTTAAATTTTTTCAGGCCATACATACATATATATAATATATATAAAAGGATAAGACATCAGTAGGTACAGTGCCACAAAAACTTCTTTGCTTCTTCCTCTGAGCTACCAGCTTCTTCTTCTCTAGGAAAACAGGCAAACTAGGCAGCCAGACTAGCAATTGGTCATCATTCAGGAACCCAGTGCCATCGTAACTGGGGGAACAGACACAGTAGGGAGTCTTTCAACCTGCAGACAGCCGCCTTCCAACCCAACCCAGGACAGCAATTGTAAAAGAAATTCAGCAAAGCAGTCCTAACCTTCTGAATAGACCCTGCTCTGTCCTCTGCTCAGGACTCCACGCCACATTAATCTGACTCATTAATTCCTATCGAGGCAATCTGAGATTTAAAACAAAGTACTAAGCATACACTTAGTTAAGAGCAATTGCTTACAGAGCCAAGTCGAACCCATCCTAAACAGAAACAGATTAGCACACACTACTTACCAGCTCCAGTTCCAGTTGCCATTCTTCATTTGCTTGATCCAGCAGAACTGCCAAATTCTCTTGCAAACTTCCTCTCCATGTAAGAAACGAAGTTCCTAGAAATAACCAGTTTCCCTTATTAACTTTTAAATATAAACTACAAATCCAACCTAAGATTTTAAAGCATAAAATTAAATGATTCCTCCATCTCTCCCCTCCAAAATCTCTCTTCTCTACTTTTCTAGCTAGACATCACTCTGAAAAGGAAGAATCCCATCCCTCAATACCCTGACACACACACACACACACACACACACACACACACACACACACACACACACACACTTTCTTCCTCCCTTAACATCCTCTGTTAGCATACCCCCAACTTCCCTGGTTCCACTGTACTGCAATCTTGGCCAATTTTCACAAAGTTTCTATCCTCATAGAAATGTAAAATGTAAAATGAGGGGGTTGCACCGGACAAGCTCCAAAGTCCCATTTAGCTCAAACATTCTATAAGTGGCCGTGATGATCCAGAGAAACTGGAGTATTTCCACATAAGCACCCACATTTGGGCAATGTTCTATATGTGTTCCCTCTGTCTCTCTTCATTCTGCCTTCCCTCCCCCTCCCAAACAGTGATGGTTTAGCAAAAGGCTTCACTGAAAATTTACTTTCTGACTAATTCTACAGAGCCCAGACCTACCTTATCTGTACACCTGTAGGTATACAATCCTATAAATGTACAGAGAGCACATTAGGTCAGTTTTGCTAATTACCTTTTATCAACCAAAATTAACCTTCTAGACATAACCCTGTCCCCCATCCATGATGCTATTTATATAATAATTCCCCCCTTACACATTATTTAACTTTCACAACGTTAAAAAGAAAACATGTGGTTGATGAATACTGCACTTCTGGGAAAATTTCACTGGATCATAATTTACCCTCCATTTTCTCTGCACTGAGCCCCTCTTTGATTCCTTCTCCCTTCAATCTAATTCATTTCTTCCTCCAAGAAACCATCCAGCATCGTTATGAAGCTAACTCCATTCTTTCCTTGAAGACCAAAGTGTCTGATGGCATGGCAGTGCATGTTATTTAACAGGGGTCATTCAGTTTGCCCAGGAAGACAATGATGTTAGTAACTAGAGGCAAGCGTAAGATTGGAACCTAGAAGTAACACAGCTCTTCTATGAACAACACCATCTATTAACAACACCCCAGTTCTGGAGATGGGCTTGAAATGAGGATGTAATGCCCTCTTTCTTTCTCTAGCACCCAGCAGGGCTTTGCCATCAGCAGATCAGCAGTTTGGGAAGAGCGAGATTACCAGATCAACTGAAACCATCTCCCTATCCAGGACAAGTTTAAAGTCTTTTCAAATGGTGGTTCTCAGTTGGTGAAGCCATTTCTTGCCAAATATAAGCTACTTCAAAGTAAGCTCATTCTATATTTATTAGCTGAAAAGTACACAGGTGTGCAGAAAACCACATCTCCTTCCCTATGGAAACCAAAGCCAGGCTCTGAAAGCTCCCCACCTGCCTCAGGTTTATCTCCTACCCCAGTCTTATGCACACTAAGTCTATGCTGTACCATTGAGATGTATACCCAGTCCTAATATTTTTAATTTTGTAAGTTTGGGCAGCAACATGTTACAGCAAGGAATCAACAGCATAGAATACGGACTTTGCACCCGAATATTACCCCCAAAATAACTTCACATTAGGAGGTATTTTTCTTTTTGTGTCTTCCTCTCTCTCTCTCTCTCTCTCTCTCTCTCTCTCTCTCTCTCTCTCTCTTTCTCTCTCTCTCACACACACACATGCACACACACACAGACACACACACAAACACAGACTTTCTGATACAACTCTATGACTTAGAACATAGCTACTATAGTAATAACTATTCAAAACACAGAAGAGGCACTTTAAAAACCACATTATTCTGGTAATTCAAAAGATGTTCAGAGCCAAGTCATCTCAGGACTTTCTCTTTTCACAGTTCCTGTGACTACATTTGTTCCACTATACCTCAGCCCCTCTCTCTTTCCTTTACCTCTCTTTCCTTCCCTTCTTTATTTCCTTCTTTCTTTCTTTTGAGGCAGGGTCTTGCTCTGTAGCCTAGTCTGGCTTCAAAGTCATGGTGATCCCCCTGTATCAGCCCCTGGAGTGCTGTGATAGCAGGAGTGTGACCATAACTGGGTCGGCGACTCTAATTCCCCTTTAGAGCTCTCATCTGTGAATCTAAGATCCTCAAATAGTTTGGGATCAGGACCCCAAAGTCTTTCAGCCTTTAACTCAGTAAAGATAAACAATAAATAGAAATAAAACGAACAGTCATTTTTAACACAGGATTTCCATTACATAGTCACTTATAAGTTACTGTCTCTGAAGAACTAAAGCCCTGCTCATGAATGCAGAGAAACTTGAAACCTAAGCACTATCGAGTATCTGCACATAACAGGTCATTCTTGTAAGATTTTACAGGTATGTACAGTATTTTTAACATTAAAATAGCATATCCCAAGGCTTTTAATTTTTCACTACTTATTACAGACATTTTCAAACGAAGTAAGAATGGTATAATAAGCACCCAGGCATATGTCACCTACTCAATAATTACCGTTTTTTTGCATATTTGCCCCATTGGGTTTTTTTTTTAAACTAAATTACTCTAAAGGAAATTACACATATCACATTTTCCTCCCAAATTTTACTTTGAATATAGTACAAAATAAGTATCTTTTTCTACATAACCACAAATCCATCATTATACCTACTCAATTAACAATCATTCCCTCATCCCAGCAACACATCCCAATGTTTCTTCTCAGAATGTGAGTTCCACAGTAACGCTGATATGGCTCTGTTTGTTGTTAGTGAAGGACCCAGAAACCAGCTCTAAGGTGAGGTTTTAGCTCATTCTGTTAGCTATCAGAACCCTCAAGGCTCTGCCCTGAGTAGATGCCCTGCCTCCCAGCACATCAGCCAGACACACACTTATCTCGGCTGCCCTTAAACATGGATGAGAAATAGGCAAAGGAAACTGCCATCTCAAGTAGATCATTTCCTTAAAAAACAACCCAATGGTTCACCAAGGAGCAAAGAGCAGAAAAGGGGGCCACAGAACCTAACCAGAGTCACGTGAGTTTAAATGGGCTTGTCTCCCTGATATTTCGGTACCAGTCTATGTGATCAAGTTACACACATAAAAAAGATAGTATAAAAGCCGGGCGTGGTGGCGCACGCCTTTAATCCCAGCACTCCGGAGGCAGAGGCAGGCGGANTTCTGAGTTCGAGGCCAGCCTGGTCTACAAAGTGAGTTCCAGGACAGCCAGGGCTATACAGAGAAACCCTGTCTCAAAAAACCAAAAAAAAAAAAAAAAAAAAAGATAGTATACAGAGTCAAAGTCAATGAATCTCAAATTTGTTTTAAGTTCACGTCACCTTTAATCCGTTAAAAGATTCCTAAAACATGGTATCCTTGTAATCCACAGCAATGAAATGCCTGAGTTATTTCAAAGTTGAGTAGAGGGTGGGTAGGATTAGAGATTGACCAACTATATAAAGTTTATAGTTCATAAACTACAAACTTTATAACTAGTAGTTATAAAGTTTTTATATAAAGTTTAAATAGTTTTCCAAACAACACACCAACAAACCTAGATTTTTATATACAAAAATAAATATATAGAATTGCTTATGCTGCTATCAATAATTTATCTACAAAAAAGAATATCTAGAGTCAAATTTAACTACCCTCAAAATGAGACAGGTCAGGATAACCAGAATTTATAGGCAGTCCTCAGTATTTTCCTTGAGTCACAAAGAATATTCCAGAAAAAAATTAACAAGTAAGTTCATCATTGGCTAGTTTCCTGAATAATATCTGAAGGCAGGACAACAACAAATAAGCCAGGAGTGAAAAAGACCATCAGGGATTCAAGATCCCTGATGATCTAAAATCTAAGCGGTCCACCTTGATCATGGCATTGGCTGGAGTGCCTCCTGACAGGCAAGTACGTGGACAGATGGACTCAGTAGCATCATTTATTCATCTAATAAACATTCACTTGTGCTCTCTACATGCAGGAGATATACTGGTCCTGAAGTGAGGTCTTCAGAGAGCATCTAAGTCAATTCATGCCTTCTATCAATGAGGAAAAGAGAGGTGAAATGACTTATTAAAGTCCCATGGATTTTTGGATTCTCTTTTAAAATATTCAACAAAGACACCAAAGGAGGAAAATGCCAAATTATAAACCAGGACAAGCAAGAATAACTACCCAATGAAAAGAGGCAGAATTGTACCTTTGTTATCTGAGGCAGGAACTTATGCAGCCTAGGCTGGCCTCAGACTCCCTATGTAAGCTGAAGATGCTCTTGAATTCCCGATCTTTGTGCCTTTACCTCCGAAGTGCTGGAACTACATATGTGTATTATTATATCTGCTTTATGTGGTGCTGGGAGTTGAACCCAGAGCTTCAGACATGCTAGGCAAACACTCTAAAAACTGACCTATACCCTTAACCCAAGAGGTATACTTTTGGACAATTTTTCAGACACAGGAAGTGAATCTGGAAATTTGTCCCTATCATACCAAGCCCATTCCCTAACTCCCTCACACAAGTTGCCTTCCAGTGTCCTGACTGACCCAGTTGTGCTTAGATCACAGGGGCGGGAATGGAGAGAGCAGGGCACTGGAGGAGGAGATGAAAGTTGGTCAGTACATAATCCAAACTGAACCAAATAAAACAACAAAAACAAACAAACAAAAAACCTTTAGTTAACTCTAAACTAAAGCTTTTCTACTGGGATCTGTAACTCATTGCAACAGCTGGAGAATATCTTTTGGCTAGAGCTGCTAAAGGCTGAACAGAGAATAAATCAATGAAAGAAATGAAGAGAAGGGAGTTGGAGAGCCAGATTTTTTTTCCTCCTTGTCCTCCTCCTCTTCCTCTTCCTCCTCTTCCTCCTCTCTTTTCCATTCTCTGTCCACCTGGCTTCCTCCTCCCCCCTTTCNCCCCCCCCCCCTTATTCAGTTAATCCTGGATTAACTCTGCCAGTCTCTTCTTTTCCTCTCTGGGTTCAAATGAGCCTCCCTGAAGCCCATTAGCATTAACAGTGCTCAGGATAAATTAGAAGACACCTTTAGGAATTTTGAGGCAAAATGTTTAGAAGACCCTTTGCTAGCTTGGCGCTAGCTATGCTAAAAAGGGGCCCCCAAGAGCCCTAACTTCCTGCCCAAATTGTATTTGCTCAGAAAACCTTGCAGATTCTTTTTAAATTCTGGCTAAACCATTATCATCACATTTCTGATGACACCAAACTTTAAACTCCTTGTAAGTCCAAGTCATATACCCAAGCGACCAACAGCTCCAACGTTGTAAGACAAAGTTACTTTTAAAAGAGAGTGAGATAAAAAATTAGAAGTTTAAGGTCATTTGAACTACACAGCAACTTGGTGGGCTGTCCTGGACTACATGAGATTTCCTCAAAATTAAATAAGACCCCCTTTAAAGCCATTTAAGAAGAGATGACATATTAACGAAGGCAGTGCAATATCAGCTACCTCAGTCCTTCATGCTTTTCACCCTTTCATGACAGTCACACAGACTCTTGGAAGACGACGAACTTTATAGGTACTCAGAAATTGAGGCACTTTATCTTGTCATGCTCTGAAGTCCCTTCCAGGGACAGTGTCATCGAGAAGCCAGCCACACAAGAAGCAAATCAAGATGAGACAAGTTAACCTGGATCACAGAGAAAGCTTCATTTGCACGGGGTGTGGCGACAGCACCAGAGGCTTGCTAACACCCACCAGCAGCCCAAAAGACAGGCTGTCCAAGCTACAGGAAGTCCTAAGCACCATCCAATCCTCCCACCCAGCTTGTTTACCTATGGACTGCAATGCTATCTTTCGAAAATGGTTTCCCACATGTCACTTCACATGCAGGATAACTAACTGTCTGGGGAAGAGAAGATAGAGCACTGATACTGTTTTCTAAATAAATAAATAAATAAAATTAGTATAGAAAGTTAAACCAAGAGCCACTACCACACCCAGAGGCAAAGTTGGCTTTCCTGAAGTTGGATGATCTCCCAGCTGATGTAAAAGCAGTACATGAAACCATGACCAAGTCGGGTCGAGGAAAAGACTGCGCCAAACAGGAATGGCCAGCTCTACTGACAATCTCAGCTTCTGTTTGCACTGTCAATTTTTTTTTTTTGAGTGATTTTTCTTTAGTATCTCAATAAATAAGAAAAAAGAAAAAGAAATTGGAGATCAAAGTAAATATAAACGGTCACTTTGAAAACCATGAATCCAATGATCTATTCCTCTTTCCTAACACTTAAGAAGAATGGAGACCATACTGATTTATAAATTTCTTTCCAGACCAAACATCAAATTTTTACCACATCTTAGGCATTTTCCATTTGGTCATGTAACACAGAATGGAAGCTGCAGTCATTAGTAATTCACTAAGTGTCAGTTAAAGTGCAGGGAGTCTGATGCTAAGCCAGTATAGCTTCAATGTAGTGAGGAGGAGGTCTCACCAAGTAGGCTTCATCGCTCCTCAAAGGGGTCAACCAATGGTTTAAGCACCTACCATTAGAAACTTCTAGGCTAATCCACCATCACCTTGTGTTGATTAGAGCCATTCAATACACTTGACTGTTAGAATCAAATACCAAGGGCAAACAAAAACACAGTAATAGCTTTTTGAGGATCTATTCCAAAGTAATGAATCCTCTTCCTGTTGTCATGAAAAAACAACACAGGGTGACCACACCTTGCAGGACCCAATCAGAATCATTTGACATTGATCACTGGAAAACAGTGATAACTATATTTAAAAAAAAAACCCACAAAAAAAATGCCACATTATATTTTGCCTATAGGACAGCTTTGTTCAATACAAAGGAACCCAACCATTGTAAAGAGTTGGGTATTTTGTTTGTTTATTTGGTTTTTTTTTTTCTTTCCATATTGTGTAGCTAGAGAGGAATAAGAATGCTTTTCAGAAAGGCCTACCTTGGGTAAGTGAACTTTTATGTCTGTCAGCAAGAAGAACAAAAAACAAACAAACAAACAAACAAAAATCATAGACAGGAAGGATCCTGTTTGGCCACTTAACTGCTTTGTGCTAATGACCAACAAATCTAGAAGCTCAGTGACATTGTGTTTCAACATCACCAGGCAGTGCAAGGAGCATCTTGAAATGTGTGCTTTATCCATCCATTCAATGATGCTTTAGACTGAGCAGTCAAACGACACTGTGAAGTCCACATACTTGACTGGAAATTGCTTAGATGAGTTTCACAAGTATGGGAAACACTGTTTTTTTGGTTTGGTATGAATTTTTGTTTTTGATTTGTAACCCAGGCTGGTCTCTAACTGATCATCTTGCCTTGGTCTCTTAAGTGGCTGGATTTCAGGCAGACACCACCATGCTCAGTTAAAAATGATTTCTTTTTTTTAAATTTAAGCACAACTGACAATAATGTCGATATTTATGGTGGATATTATGATGCTGCGCTATTTCTAAGCTTTTAACGAGAGGCTGGGGATAGCTAGATCAGAAGTATAATGTCACATCACAGTTTAGCAAAAGAAATTATTAGAATAAACCTATCAAACCCTAAGTATAGGAAAGCATGCTGGTTTCTAACTTTCTTGGCTATTTTTATGATGCAGGTTTTCAATATATATATATATTATATATATTATATATATTATATATATATTATATATATTTATATATATATATATAAACTTAGCATGCAGATTATGGGTTTTATTATGGGATTTTCATGATATACACCATGCTTTGTTGATGAGATGATCTAAAAGGCTACCAGAGCCCTGTGGGCCAGTGTTCACCCAGCCAAAGCTGCACTAGGGGATTTGTAAGGAGTCCCAAATCTGTGGTCTTCCTGCCCATTTTTAACATTTATATCTGATCAAAAGCCTTCTGGATTGCTGATTATTTTCTGTTTGCAAGTTGTGAGCAAAAAGCTCATCTGAGTGCCTGGCAAACCTTGAGAAGTAAAATTGCTGCTGAAAGCAACCATCATTAGTGAGAGGAAGGTGTTCAGGAGCAGAGCGGCGAACATCGGCGCTCGGGGGACATATTTTACTTTTTTATTTTTTATTTTGTTTTGAGTAATAGCTAGAGAGTAAAAAAAGATAAGAGTTGGGCGTTGCCAAGCGAGACTGACAACCAAGTTAATAGAGATGCTTAAATTAACTGTTTTATTCTGAGTGGGTCATAAATAGAAGCTCTTCAGCAAAGTGGGAAAGAGCCCTAAAAACAAGACACAGGAAGCCAACAGAAAATAGAAGATGAAGAATTTTTTTTTTATAAGGGGAAAGTAAGTTTCATAAAGATATAAATTTCTCTAGTAATTAAAATAGTAATTACTTAGTGATATTTATTTTATTTGGTGTGATATAAAGCATGCTAAACTATAACTTTAAATTTTTTGTGTATATTTTATAAAAAAAATCACAAAGACAAAAATTTATAAACAACTATTGAGAGTTTAAAAAAATCAAATTGCTACCTATAGTAAAAGTAAAAAAAAAAAGAATTTTCCAGTGCATTTGAATTATTTCTAATAGCAATATTAAGACATAAAAGATTCATAATACTATTTAAAATCAAAACTTTAAAAAGATTTATTTACAGTGATGAAGATTTTAAGGCTCAGCATTAGACAGGAATTCTTCAATCAGGGTCTAGAGAATTTATCATTTTAAATTGAAGATCTATTTCATGAGAAAATACAAGTTTAAGCTTTCATTGATAATACCATACTACTTAAAGAGATCAAAGGACAGGTTTTATTATTATTATTATTAGGGAGTTTTTGAAAGTTAATTTAAAATTACATGGTTACTGATCTAACACCATCTTTTACAGAATATTTTTAACACCTGGTGAATGCCTAACAGTAAGCTGTAATAAAATAGCAAGCTTCCATTTTAATATCTATCTATTGCGTTTTTAAATTAAGTACCACTATCACATTTTTGCTAAATCAAGTTACTTTTATTTTTAACTCAAACATTTTTTTGCATCTAAAATGGTCATGTTTTAAAATATTTATTCTTAATGTACTTTATTGTATACAAGTTCAAAAATTATTTTCTTAGATATAGTTTACTGTAGTTATTAGTGTTTTTTTTTGTTTGTTTGTTTGTTTTAAACTAAAGGAAACCTGAGGAGAGTAACTCAAAAGGTAGGTAACAAATTCGGGAGACAGTGGGACTCACTGCTAACACCACCTTAATGTTAGCCTAGTACTGTGTATATCATCACTATGTTCACTAACACTGTTTTAATGTCAGCATAGTATTTTGTATATTATCAGTGTGAAAGCAGTCAGCATGCCTTTTGGTATCAGCTTGTCTGGGTGACGTTCTGGCAACACACAGGGCTCTGCTGCTTGTACATGCCTAACAGTCGGATGCTTGAGAACATCAGGTAGAGCTGAGTCATGGCACCTTGTGTCTCCTTCTAAAACCAAGCTGACCCTCCTTTACTCTCAAATTGATGAGATTAATTAAGTAAAGCAAATGCACCTACTTATGGATTGGGAGATTTAAAAACTGTATTAAAATGCCCTTTGGTTTGTTTCTTTCTGTAATACTTTCTCCTTCTCATCTAATACTCTCTCTCTCTTTTTTAAGCAACTTCTTAGGATGCATAACATTTATTTTATAGAAAATAAATAATTAGTTTAGTAGAATAGGATCATGAACTAGTTTAATTACATTTTGAAACAAAATTGTAACTGGCTGTACCTGTTTCATTCTAATCTAGGACTTGACAAAATGGAAAGTTTGTAGAGAATATGTTTTTTTTCTTTGAAAGTGTTATTTAAGATGCTATAGGGTTAAGATAAAATTTAGCAATTCCCTTTCTTAAAATAATTTTTTTAGAACAACAAAACAAAACAAAACAAAACCCACGTGACTGTGCTATTTGGTTTCTGTATTCTTCCACTCCTGATTCACTTATTTATATGGAAAAATAAAGATGCAGTATTTTTTAATATACATTTTCAAACCAACAAATTAGTATGTGACAAAGCCTCAGTCTATAGTTGGGATTTAGGATTTAGAAACAAATTCATAAATAGAAGTTTCATATTCCAAGGAAAGGATAAGGAAGTCTGAGGAATCAAAGAGCAAATAACCTAAGTGGCTGGTATTGAAAGTAAAATTTTTGCTATCTGCATTACAAATCTGAAAGGAGTTTAACTAATATGATTGAAAATTGTAATGTTCACTGAAGATTGCTTTTAGATTTTAGAAAATGCTCTTAAATACTGTCTCTACTTCCTCTCTGTCTTGCAAAAAGATTCAAATGTACAATTTTAAAATTCATTTTTTTAACTTTAAAGAAAATCTTAAATAACAAATCCCCTATTACTATTTTTCCCTTTCATGGAAATAAAATTTTAACTAATGAAATTAACATTTCTTTTAATACTGCAAATGCAAGTATTTGATCAAATATCAAGAATTTAAATTGCTCTCAGAATAAGAGTTTTCAAATGTTTAAATAGTTGTACTCCTAAGTAAAAATATCAAGAAATTAAAAAATTTTCACTTTAGAATTGAGAAATTGTCAATAATTATTGAGAGAGAAATACAAAATTGCTTTCTTTTTTAAAAAAAAATCACAGGATAAATGTTAAAATGTTTCCTTTTTTCTTTTTCTTTTTTTTTTTTAATTTAAAACATTTTTGTGAATTACAGACTGAGATCTGTAATCAATTGGCCTTCATCTAAATACTCCTAGTTTGTAACAATTTAAGCTGTATAATCTGCAGGATAACATAGTCATCATAAAATTTTGTCCTGTCTCCTTTTTAAAAATAAAAATAAAAAAGGTTCATATAAACATAACAAAATATGTTTATATGCTTACAATATGTATTTTTTAAAATTTAAACATATCTGCTTTTTTTCTGAACTATAAATCAATTGTATTTGATAATAAAAGCTTTTATTTCAGTTTATTCTAGAATTGCTTAGTTTTGCACTAATTCTTAAAAGACAATGAGACCATCATGTTTTTCGACCTCATCTGTTTTTATGTGTTAAACTGTTAAGTATTTTTTCACAGGACAATTAGCTTAACACATAGCATTAAGGCAGACTGTTGCCACAGCCTTAGATTAAGTTTAAGGCATGTAAGGATGCCATTGTAAAAAAAATTTTTTTTAATATTACAAAATTGTAAGGAATGTTTTGAAAAATTAAATGTGCAGAGAGTTTAATTTTTGGTCTTATTTTTCGTTTTTATGTCAGTTTAACTCCATAAAGTTTCAGATTTTCAGGATGAGGTAATAGCATGTCATGTCTCATATTGAAGACAATGTTTTAATAGCTTTGTTTGTAGAGAAATTGTTCTTTCAATTTTGTACCTGAAGCTTCCTTTAAAGCGATATTATAATGAATATGATTCTATTGAATGTATCCCACCAGTCTACATTAAACTACAGTCCAGATAAGTACTAAGTCTCCTGGATAAATTCCTGCAACTAGTCATGTTCTAAGTACTATACTTCTAATTTCCTAATAGGACATAGGACAGGTTTCAGCAGTAATAATTTCTATGATGAATGCCTTTTAAATTTTGCTGAAATTTTAATATCTGGTCTATTTAATAGACCATAAATCTACCTGATTTTGCCTTGAAGTTTGCAATCTAGTTTAATCTGATCTGACTATTTACTTTAAAAAATTAAAAAGTGTATATCATAATGTTTTTAAAATAATGGGTTTTCAAAAATATCTTCAAAAGGTCCTCTAGCTTGAGCTCAGAGTTGATGTAATTACTTCTGAATTTTAGAACTTTATGACTTCGTAGCTTGACTGTTATTTTGATATTTATCAGCAGCTACCCTTCTGTGAACTAGATTGGCAGGGAATAATTCCTTCCTTTGTTTAGACTGTTGGATTTATAGAAATATACACACATGTGATCTGCACCACAACCCATCATATCCAGTACACAGGCAGCTTAATGGGTCTCTTTTCTTGCTGGTTAAGTCTTGTCATCTCATCTGAAAAAGAAAAATGCTTAGAAGGTAAGTCTCCAGAGGGGGGAAAAAACCAACCAACCAACCAAACAAACAAAAAAACGGGAAGGAGTGAAGCAGCCACTACCAACACACCTACCTATCCCTTTCCAGAACAACTTCATATTTTTTAAAGATTGATTTTTCAACTTTTTAAAAATTATACACATTTCATGGAGGTTTAATGAAGAAGGAAAAGAAAATAAAGAAGAGGAAGAGAAGGAGGAGGAGGAAGAGAAAGAGGAAGAAGAGGAGGAAATTTTCACAAAAGTTTTCCCTGGCTCAGTTCTTCTGATTGTCTTCGAAATCGCAGCAAAGTGCACTTATTTAGGGAATTGGTCAGTGAAGACAAACAATCCAGATAATTCTGACTCCCCAGATCTTTTTTTTTTTTCTTAAACTGAGATTTCCCCCTTTGAATTATCCAAATAATTGCTTCCCCTCTTCAGTTCAATTTGCATGTCTAGACAGATAACTAGACTGAACCAGGCTGGGGAGTCCGGGGTTCTCTAAACTGCAGGATTCTGAAGTGTCATTCTTGCTGTTTCCCACTGACATCCTCACGGTGCATCCAGGAGTCTTGGAACCTCGTGGGGTTTTAGACAGTTACAATCCAGAAGTGCAGGCACCAGGGGTAAGCTTACTAAGGTTTTCTGTTCTCTCTTTCTGAAGTCCATTACAGATCTTCCTAATTAGGTAATCACATACAAGAAAATGCAAGCTATTGTCCCCTTCTCCCTCAGTATTCATGAGCACACACACACACACACACATTTTAACCTCCATCTTACAAAAACAAAAAGCAAAACAGGAAACCTCTATTTTGTTAAAAACAATGCTGACTCTTTCAAAGTAGTTATTTTTTTTCCAAAAGGAACTAGACATAGGAATGGTTAAATTTGTTAGATGTAAGATTTGTTCAATGACATAAATCTTAAAATTTTAATGACAATTTCACAAGACAAATCTATCTCTATCTATCTATCTATCTATCTATCTATCTATCTATCTATCTATCTATCTATCTATCGTGTGTGTGTGTGTGTGTGTGTGTGTGTGTGTGTGTGTGTGTGTGTGTAGTCTACCTTCTTTAAAAATCATGTCATTTGAGAAATATAAAAGAAAGAATACCATAACGCTTTTATTAGCAATTCTCCCAAATGCTGGTGGGTAGACTAGAGAGGTTGAGACATGATTGATTTAGTGTCTCTGACGTCCACTGCTTTGGCAGTTACTGTTGGTTATCTCCATAAGGAAAGACTTGCATGGACCCCTTCACTTTCAGCCATTTAAATGAACTATATTCATCACTCCTCCAGATTAAAATCTAGAAAGTATTTTAGCCACCTGATTAAAAGTTTAAAAAAAAGTTGACCTTTATAAATCAGCTGGACTTAACATATTACTTGATTAACATTATTTTCCTTCTTCTTATTACATTGTTGTTGTTATTGTTGAGGGCCGTGCGGTAGTTACTGGGAAACGTACTCTTCCACATCACAAAAGGACCTTGTTCACCATTAATCAAATTGAACAAAGAAAAAGAAAAGAAGACTCAAAAGATTTTTGTTTTTAAACCATGGAGAACTATAGACTCTGTTCCAGTGCTGAAGTACTCATGACGGCCTCTTCTTCAGCCATTGGTGAGGGCTCACCTGGAAGCGTTCTGATAACACGCCACCAAAAAAAACAAAACAAAACAAAACAAAAAAAAAAAACCCAGAAGCAAACTAAAACCAAGACAGAAAGCACAGAATGGCGGCGTTACTTTCTTCATCTCTCATGTGATGATCCTCATCCCTTCCTTTCTTCTGAAAGTGTTTTTGCAGTGGCTCACAACCTTCTTAATGCTGAAACCCTTTAATACAGTTCCCCATGTTGTGGTGACCCCCAACCATACAATTATTTCATTGCTACTTCATAACTGTAATTTTGCTTCTGTTACGAGCCATAATGTGAATATCTTATCTGATACACAACCTCCAAAGATGACGCGGCGCACAGGTAAGACCCACTGGTGTATGACCGCATAAATCTAGGGGAAGGAGGCTGAGCGTGTGAATCCTCGTCTTAAAAACTCCAAACTGTATCTATTGGTTGTAATTGCTCTCCTTATGGAAATCCTGTCATGGTACTATCACTTTTCCTAATGACACATCTTCCATTTCTCTTCAAAGCAATTCTCAATCCTCTACCTTGTACAAAGGATATGAGATGCCAGCTCCAGGCTGTGAAGTCCATCCTTGACAGGCTAGGGACTGCCACAGGGCTCTGAGAGGAGCTGTGCTGTTCCCCCTTCCTTTCCAAGTCTTGAGGAGCACATTCGGCCTGCTCGGGATCCTCCGTGCAGGTTTGGGAAAATCCATTTGATAATATTTAGGGTTCAACCCCTCTCCCACTTTTGGACAAAGGAGAATGTCTGGAGAGTCAGCTTCCAACTGGTCCTGTAACCCAACCAAACCTGAAGCTTGTTCTGTTGAGGCTCAGTAGGTTGGGCCTCACCTAGGACAACTGAGGAGAGTGGAGCTAGTTCTGTGGGGCTCCATTTTCGGTTTCATTCTTTTCAATTGTGGTGGAAGTTTATGACTCTGAAAGACTTTTGGTTTTCGAGATAGGGTTTCTCTGTATAGCTCTGGCTGTCCTGTAACTCACTATTCTGAGTAACTTCAGTCCCTTTTTACTCTGGATCTAGAATTTACATACACATTTGTCTATGCAACAACCCTCAGGGTTCTGTGCACTCCCTGAGGTCACTGACCGAAGGCCTCCTCCTCCTCCTCCTCCTCCTCCTCCTCCTCCTCCTCCTATTCCTCTTCCACTCCTCCTCTTCTTCCTCTCCTCCTCCTCTTCCTCCTCTTCTTCCTCATCTCCTCCTCCTTCTCCTCACCTCCTCCTCCTTCTCTTCCTCTTCCTCCTCCTCCTCTTCCTCCTTCTCCTCTTCCTCATCTCCTCCTCCTCCTCCCCCTCTTCCTCCTCCTCCTTCTCTTCCTCCTTCTCCTCCTGTAGACTCCCCCCCTAACACAGGAGAATTGCTCACAAGTCCCAGTGGCAAGAGCACCTTGCTGAGAGCAGGCCACATTTGAGGGGCTCACTTCACTTGGCTACCAGTCCATGAAAGAAAATTTTTAGCTTTGTGCCTCTAAGCCTGGAATTTGATGCAACTTCTAAGAAAGGCCTATGGCACTCAAAGGCCTCTTACCGCTTTTGCTTTGTTCGTTTTCAATGTAAGTCTACAAAATTTGAGCACAGTATTTCTAATACTCCACCGCTCACTGTCAAGAATATACATTAGGAAGTTTTCAGTTGTTTTACTAGATCTGATCAGCCCTGGTTCACAGGCGTCTCGAAGTCCTTTTGTCCTATCTTGCCCTGGGTTTCATTTTTGTTTTTGTTTTTGTTTGTCCCATGCTTCATTGTAACAACTAGAACACCAGGCAGCTGTATATGACGTTGGCACCTTACAAATAACATCTCCTTTGACCACCATAGTGTCAATTATGATGCTATTATTAGTTGCACTTCAGACTGAAGAACTAAAATGAGACTGAGGAGAATCTGAATCTCTTTGACTTTCTAACTATTGGTCCTTGAAGGAGTATCAAAGGCTTTGGAAGTCTCAGTGTTTTCATCTGTGAAATGGGCTTGGCAAGGGTCACTCCATGGGATCATTGTAAGAATGAGTATCATGGTTGGTGTGTGATATTCAGAGAGAAGGCAAGTGAATTATAGAGATGTTGAGAAGCCTGCTGTCTTCTGGCAGGGACCAGGTTTGCTGACTTCAGAAGGAAGGATGAACACCCCTTTCCCCTTCCCCCCACCCCTCCTCAGTGGTATTGGCCTGTTTGTCAGGTAGCTGCTTGAAAGTTTGACTCAGCATAATGTCCGGCTCCCTTCATCCTGGTCAAATGTAAGCACACGGTTCTTTTTTAACAAGTAGACTTCACAACCTTCCAGAGGTGTCTTCCTGAAGTCAGTGAACAACTGGGCCAGGTCCTGTTATGAGCAAAACCAGCACAGCAGGTAAATAAAGGCAAATTTCTAAGCTGGGCATCCACTACCACCTTCAGCAACCGCTCAGTGTCCTTACAGGAAGTTTCCAAGCGGCCTGTGAGACAGAGGGGAGAGTCTTGAGGTCTCTACATCAACCCCTCAGCCTATCTTTATGGTCCGCATTCTTAGCAGGGATGATGCAGCAATCCTGTTGGTTTAAACAAACAAACAAACAAAAAAAAATGTTGTGGGCTCGAATCTCATGCAAGGGTTCAGGAACCCTCAACGTTGTTAAGTCATCTCCATACACTCTCTGTTCTGAAAGCTTGTAAATGAGATTTACCCTAACTCTAGAGCTCCTTGACTCTTCTGCTGAGAGTCCTACGTGGGGTTGCTCTCGGAAGTGAAGTCCCTTCTTGCCTCCCCACGGCTTTGTTCCCTCTGTGCCTTCTGAGTCACTTTGGTTTAATTTATTTACCCTTTGGCTACACTCAATGCACATTGACTTACTGACGTTGGTTCGGAGTATGTCATAATCAGACAAGAAAACGATGGGTCTCTATTTTTAGCCTTGGAGCTGATGGGACTGAAGCTCAGAATTTGTTTTCTGAGGCCCTTGAGGTCTATACCATGAAGCTTCTTGACTTCTAGCCCTGGGCTCCTCAGGACCTGATGCGGATGGTTCCTGATTTCAAGTTTAACGTCGATCACATGGAACTTTGCCAGCAGCTTGCTGGAGGGAGGGAGGGAGGCATCTGACAGGATTATGGTGATGATGGCTTCTTCCAGATCACCCTGTAGCCAAGCACTGAGCGGGGGTTGGAGGGAGGGAGGGAGGGAGAGAGGGAGGGTCTTGTTTTGTTTTTGTATGAAATAAAAGGGGAAAAAAAAAGAGCCCAGCCCACACTCCAGGACCCTTCAGGAGTTGAGTCTAACCTCTGTGGGTGACTCTGAAAAAAAAAAAAAAAAAACCAACAGCCATCTGCAAATTAATTATATATAGTTAGGTATATATGATTAATATATAGTGCAGGGTGTTTTCATGTAAGGAAATGTCAGCCAGAAGTAATCTTTAATGTATATTGAGTAGAAGGTTATTTCTTGTGTGTGTTGGGTTTTGGTTTTTGATTTTTTGCGTAAGTGGTCAAACACAGTTTAAAAGTCTTCACTAAACAACCAAACAGCATCAGAGGTCTTCTTCAAACACCACCAGAAAATAACTCTAACCCAGGGTCCCTGAGGAAGGCTTGTAGTTCTCATGTAGAAAAAGTATGAATAAACAAATATAACTTAAAATTAAGTTTGGTGTTATTAGACTTAGAGGAAATTATGCAGCTCTTTAGATTCTTTCTTCAGCAGAAGATTCCTTTCAAAAAGAAAAGAAAAATAATTATACATAGTCATTACAGAAACTGTAATTGATGTGAGGGGAAAGACACTGTTCTTCTGAAACAGGCTTAGGTATGGCTCAGTAGGATGCTGTGTTTCCAAACACAATCTCAGCCTTTTGTTGATAACTCACTAACCCTGAATCTTGCAGGTAGAGGAAGGAACCCACAGTGGTCTCTCCTGTCTATGCAGACACGAGATTGTGGGACCTGGGAGGGTTTCTGTGGGGTATAGGTGCTCCAGCAAGGGCCGGGTCCCATCATCTCTTCTGACCCCTTCCACTGCTGTCTGCCTGCTGTTGTGTTAGGTGACTCAGGGGCTCGGGTTTGGCACATACGGACTCTTCTCTGATTTTCAAAGGCAGTTTAGTTAAACAGCCACTGAGTTGAGTAGTTCATGACTCAGAAAACAACTGTGTGGTGGCCAAAGAGAGATGATATTGCTGTAATAATTGCCAGCAATCCGCTAGCTCCTTCCTTCCTGCAGGCTCAGAGATCATCCAAGAGCAATCTCAACTGTCAGATCTAGAAGGGGAAACAAAAATGCTGTGGAGACCAAGTGCTTGTGGTCTGGATCCATAGCCACCATCCTACTCTTTCTCACCTCTCCAATGGCAGAAGGAAAATGAGGGTGATCGTTTCCGGATGTGAATTAATTAGGAAAACGGTTTACATCTCAAAACGGTTTACATCTCAAAACTGTCATATGGGTCACAGCACGGTCCTCTGGTTTACTCAGGACTTCCAAATGAGAAGTTACACTCTGAAAGTCTCCCCAAGTGACTCAGCAACTTTCTTCCATACTTGAAGGTCACCTGACCATCAGAGGAGAACATTGGTGACTACAGCTGACAGAATGGAAGAAGCTACAAGAGGCCCATGGGGGAGGGGGAAATGTGTGGACCAACAGGATGCCTGTCTCATCAAGTGACCATACATTTCACCCATGTCCAAATCCCAGGAAGGTTTTTCAGATCCCATAGACCACCATGTAATTTTCTTTAGTTTGATGCAAGGAAATGAAGCGCCAGACGTCAATATCATCATCTAATACAAAGACTGTATAGATGTTTAAAATGCAAATTTTTTTCAGATCACTCAGAATTAACTCCCAATTCCTATCTATGAGTCATGAACCTTAACAGAGCTATGCCATGTCTACCTCTACCTCAGTTTTAGAATCTGTAAGTTGTAACCAAGTTGCAACCACAAAGGATACTGTGAGGATGAAGTTACTTAACAGAGCTGCTGGGTATAGTGGTGCATGCTTCTCATGTCGACCCTTGGCAGGCTGAGGCAGGCAGGTCCCAAGATCAAAGCCAGCCTGAGCTACACAGAGAAACCTTACCTCAACAAATAGATTTTTTAACTACGGGAGCTACATTAAAATTTATTTAAAATGTAGCAAATTGCTAATCACTTTCCTAAGTTTTTAAATGAAGTTAATGCTGGGTATTCTTTTTAAGAAATGAAAGTTTTCCAGTACATCTTTCCTGGTTTGATACTTATTTGATCTCAAGTTCTGAAGTGGGAGTTACAGGCAGTTGTGTGAATTCGAATTCCAGTCTCTACAAAGGCACCAAGCCCTCTCAACCCTGGAGGAACTCCTGCAACTTCTGTTCTCCCATTTCCCCCTTTTCTCTTTCACACAATTTTATGAAAGTACATGGCCACACTTCAGAAGAAGCATTAAGACAGAGTTGGTAAAAAAAAAAAAAAATCTGAATCAACACAGAACCTTAGTCTTGGCCCCCACATTCATATGCTTTTCGAGACATCACATTTCTTAAGGATAAAGCTGCAGGTACCAAAATTAGTGAGGAACTGCTAACCACAAGTCATTCAGTTCTACTAACTAATGTCTTCCACTGTTAGCCATGATAAAGTAACTCCAGATTAATCCTGCTAAAAGCAAATATGAACCAAAAGCAGAACTTTTCATGGTTTAAATATAGTTTAGAAAATAAAATCTATGAGACAAGAGAGAGACACCAGTTGGAGGCTCTTCTGGACCAGTGCAGGGACAGGGGCCAAAGAGAGGACAATGATCTCACTGAGTCATGAGATACAAACAGGAGAGCGGGTGGTTGAGGTGTTGGAATCTGTGCAATAGGTTCTGAAAAGGAGAATATGTTTAGAGAAGTACACAGAAAAGTCTGCTTGGCTGGGGAGGTGTCAGTACCCCTGTCTTACATGTGCAAGAACCTAGATTCCTTCCAACATCAATTTTTTTCCCTTGAATTTGCAGCTGAACACTCAACTGTAGACACATAGGGGGAGACAGTAAGTCCTGGCAGAGATAACAATCAAATCAAAACAAACAAACAAAGGCAGCTAAGTGGAGTGATTGTGGGGGCAGAGCTAGAAAATGTGGGGGATTCCCACATGTAGAACAAGGTCTTATCACTGTACATATTGGGTATGGAACCACAACTTAATAAAGATGGATTTTAAGAGTAAGACTGTTCAATTTCCAGACCAAGAATTTCTCTACATCATGTCTCCATAGTTTTAAGAACAAGCCTTAAAAGGACAGAGCTACTTTGTGAATAAATTAATTAGTGGGCAGGACAGAACTTAACGCCCTCCAGAGTAATGCAATGTGAAATCCAAACTGTTCCACATATGGGAAAACCTCGAAAGATCTGTGAAGAGACAGAAAAATATGACCCACAAACAAAGGGGAAAAACAGTCCAAAGAAACAGATGCAGATGTAATGCAGATGCTGGAGTTAGCTTTAAAGGACTCTAAAGCTTGTCAGTTCAGGTGCTGCCATAAGTACCCCCCTGTTGTATCAGCACTTAGGATATCAAAGGCAGGAGGGTTGTGACATAGAGGCCAGCCTGGATCCCATAGCAGGAGTCTACTCAAAAAAAGAAAAAGAAAAAGTAAAACTTTATAAAATACAACAAACAAACAAAAGTCAAGAAAGAAAGCCAACCCAGACATCCTAAGAATCCCAATGCTGAAACAGAATGCATTTGAAAGTGACCAGACAAATGGATGTATCTGGAGGATATCATCCTTAGTGAGGTAACCCAATCACAAAAGAAGTCACTAGATACGCACTCACTGATAAGCGGATATTAGCTCAGAAACTTAGAATACCCAAGATACATTATGCAAAACAGAAGAAAACCAAGAAGGATGACCATTGGGTGGATACTTCATTCCTCCTTAGAATAAGGAACAAAATACTCATGAAAGGATATAGGTACAGAGTCAAAATTTAGAGCTAAGATGAAAGGATGGACTATCCAGAGACTACCCCATTCGGGAGTCCATCCCATCATCAGCCACCAAACCTAGATACTAATGCTCATGCCAGCAAGATTCTGCTGAAGGGACCCTGATATTGCGGCCTCTTGTGAGGCTATGCCAGTGCCTGGCAAACACAGAAGTGGACGCTCACAGCCAGCTATTGGATGGAACACAGGGTCCCCAATGGAGGAGCTAGAGAAAGTACCCAAGGAGCTGAAGGGGGCTGCAACCCTGTAGGTGGAACAACAATATGAACTAACCAGTACCCCCTGAGTTTGTGTCTCTAGCTGCATATGTAGCAGAAGATGGCCTAATCGGCCATCACTGGGAATAGAGGCCCCTTGGTCTTGCAAACTTTATATTACCCAGCACAAGGCAAGGCCTGGGCCAAGTAGTGGGAGTGGGTGGGTAGGGGAGCAGAGGTGGGGGGAAGGGGTATAGGAAACTTTCGGGATAGCATTTGAAATGTAAATAAAGAAAATGATAAATTAAAACTCATAATGAAATAAAAAAAAAAGAAAGAAAGAAAGTGACCAGAATTTTAAACAGGACCAGATGGAAATTCTAAAAGTGAAAACAGTTATCTATAAAATTTAAAATGTACTGAACTGGCTTAACAGTTGTTTAGACACTGCAGAGGAAGCCTAGACAGTAAAATAATGGGCGTGTGGAAAGAAATATGAATATATCCCAGAAAGCTGAGGAACAATAGGAAGATTTAACATAGGTATAAGTGAGGCCCCAGAAAGAAAGAATAGGAAGACTGAATCAGAAAAAACAAAAACAAAACAAACAATCACCCTTAGTATCCAGTGACGATCTCCCTTCAGTAATTGATAGAAAAAATCTCAAACTTTAGATTCAAAACTAAAACTTCTGAAACTCTAAAAGAAAAGTCATTAAAATGTAGGCACATGGAGAGGAAATGAAAAAATAGGAATACCAATGACTAGTAGTTGGAGACAATGGAAGTCAGAGGACAGTGGAACAGTATCATTCTCGGAACAAGAAGACTGTGTCCAGTGAAAACCCACCTCAAACAACACAAATGGAAGCCTTTTGCCTGAGAGAGGGTGCCGAGTGAAGCATAACCAGCAGATTTCACAGTAAGAAATGATGAAGGAAGCCAACTTCTGGGCTGAAGGAAAATGACACATATGGAACAAAGAGCATCCCATAAAGACATGGGCCTTCTGCAAAGTATTTATGCAAGTATGTGGTTTATAATGTATGCAGAAATAAAACATATGAAAATGTTATACTAGGAATATACATTATAGATGACATGAGAGGAACAGAGCCTGGAGGTACAAGCCTGCAATCTGAGCTACTTGGGAGACTGAGACAGGAGGATCTGCATTCAACACATCTCAGGGTTAGAGGATGAGTTTAAGGATAGCCTGACCGACTTAGTGAGACACTGCTGCAAAATTAAAGAGAAGAGGGCTGCAGATAGACCATCTATCGAGTAAGTAGAAGGCTCTGTGTTCAATTTGTATTTCAACAAAATGCATGGGAGGTGATTGTAAGTTAGGAATGCAAAAAAAAAAAAAGTCTAGTAGGTGTACCAGGGAGAATAAAGATGATGCATGTACTACCAGTATAGCTTACTACTTCTTCACAGCAGGGTTACAGTGTATTCCAGGCTGTCCTTGAGTTCCATGCCCCTCCCTCACCCTCCTGAAAGCTGTGGTTCTAAGTGTGCACTAGCACCTGAGTCTTTCAGGTGATACTGCCCTGCCTTCCATCCATCCTCCATCCATTCTCTGAGAGAGCTTAGCCTTCTCTTCCCCCAACACCTTCTAGTGGCTTCTTGAGCTTGGAATTAACCCCAACTGCTTAATTAAGAATGAGAAAGATCCCACCCGGCTCATTTCCTGACTGCTTTCTGGATTTCCTTACCCTGGCCTGGCCACTGCCCTTCAGACAAGTTACTCCCAGATCTGTGTTTGACCTCCTTGCTAATCAGGACCCTTGTAGCCCCGGAGAAGACAGGTTTCTTTGCTCGATCTCAGAGCGCATGCGTCCACCCCGAGTAGCCTCTATTGACCACATACCCCACTCTCCTCTTCAACGTTTTTTTTCACATGAGCCCTTCACTTCCTTTTCATTCTCATTGCCATCTGTATTTTCGTCTGTGTTAACCACCTCCTTTGCTGGACTCTACCTCTCTGGGCCAAAGCCTTTCCCTTTGTCTAGATAGGTGCCCAGTGTACCTCAGATGATCAGCATAGCTCTGGTGAATGGACCAATGCGTTCCATCCCATCAAATTACATATCTTGCTTAAGTTGGCACTGACCTGCCTGGCTTCTGGGTCAACTTCAATGAAACCCAGATGTTCCCACAGATTCACTCAACCTCATAATTAAGTCCACTTGTATTATGCACATACATTTACTAGACATCACCTTCTCTCCAGGGATAGAGATAAGATTCCTACTCAACAAGGTTCCCAAGATAGATGAAGATGGACCAAAATATTGTAGTAATAATTATGATAATTGTAGCCATTTAATTATTAACATGTTCATTAATCTAACTGCAACGTAATAATTGTTGTTATCAAAAGACATAAAACTTCAAAACCGTGTTAAAGCTTTTAAAGTTCTTTCCTATGAATTATATTTGATACCAAGAGAGTAGCAATCTTTTTCTGATAGTATTTTCAGCCAGAAAAGAAATAAAGTGATAGTAGGTTTTGACATAGTAGAATTTCCTGGAAAACCTACATTTATCATCTTAGTAGTAATTAAATGATGCTGCTTCTGATGATGATGATGAGGATGAGGACGATGATGATGACAATGATGATGGTGATGATGATGATGATGATGATGATGATGATGATGATGATGATGAATGTGGTAGCGCATATCTGTAACTTCATCATTCGTTAGAAGATCAGAAGTTCAAGTCATCCTTGGCCTGGAATACATGAGACCTTGTCTCAAAAACTCAAACTATTAATATTAGTAATAATAACTATGATTGCTAAGAATTTATCATGGCTTGGGAAGAAGTTGGGTGTTCTATGCAGCTAATTCCAAGTCACTATATAATGACACACCTGGGAAAGTACTATTACTTGAGCCTGAGATTCTCATCTCTGAAAGGGCAGACATCTCCACTGTAGTTGTCAGAACTTAGGGTAATAGCCAATGTGAGGTGAGCATCGGGGGAACATAAAGCATTCTTTATGGTCTTTTTGGTCTTTGCCCCATCAGGTACTGTAGAGGAGACAGCAGCTGCTTCCTTCTGACCAGAAGGAAGAACAGAGCTGTTCCTCATGCTGAGAAGACCTATCTCTTCCATAAGCTAGAAGCAAGCTAGCTCCTCCCATACACACCCCTGGGAGTCTGCAGGTCAGAATCAAAACAAAACAAGCAAAAGGATCTCAATACTGCCAACCATAAGCTTCATATGGTAAATTATTACCAGTAAATCATATCTATTTGGTGAACCAAATAATGTCATTGAGATGCTGGTCTTTGCCAAAACCCATGTGCCCACCTGGAATTGGGATATTGTTTAAATGTGATCTGGAAGGATGGATACAATTTGCCTTGGTGGAACTGCCCATAGCTGATAACTATTTCAAAAGCACATGAGGACACAGATATCTGGGCTCCATGTCCACATTTGTTAAGGAGTTTTACTTTTGTAGCACTTTGTTGTAGGAAATGATGGATGTTTCTTAAAAAAAAAAAAATGACTTCAGGGCTGGTGAGATAGCTCAGCGGTTAAGAGCACTGACTGCTCTTCTGGAGTTCAAATCCCAGCAGCCACATGGTGGCTCACAATTATCCGTAATGAGAAACAAAACAAAATAAAACAAAACATACAAAAAAACCTATGGACCAGAGCAAGTAGGGGACGGAGTGAGCAGGGCTGGAACAAGAGGGAGAAGGGAAGGGGAAAATAAGTGACTTTAAATGTAGCTGCATTCTCTATCACGGACAACATCTTAGGGGTCTGGGGACTCTCTTAGGTACCAGGAAGAAAACAGGCCAGATCCAGATCCATGATATGCTGTCTATCAGGCTGTCTTTGTGCAAATAACTACAAACCAAATACACTGAGTTTTGGGAAGGACCAAATTCAAACTCCTAGAACACCAAATGTCCTTAATGAATTTCCAAGAAAATGTGCTCATTGTCAGCCAGGTGGCAATTTCTGAAGTGCTTTAAGTATGCCACAGAAGGAAAAGCACCATGTCCCTTTACACACTCACAGTATTCCCCAGATGTCGTTCACAGATCGAGACCAAGTGAACACATAATCTGTGTGTTCACACAGGCCCACCGACACATCCCACCGCTGGACCCAGCAGTGGAAATCCAACACCACATTATGGGTGGCCTCAGCTTAAAGACATCCATGAACAAAACTTTCCTCTGGACAAAGATGGCAGTATTATTACATCAATTTTCTCCTAGGAGGAAACCGGGGTGCAGATCAATCAGCTAAGTGTCTGTCAGAATTTGAACCCATCTCTTTGCGTTCCTCCAGGCTTTCTTACAGCTTGTAGCTTCATAGTGTCCAAATAAGACTTCTTACAATAAGGAACTGAGTAATGTCACATGCCTGTCCTCTCTGAACCTCTCCCTCATCACCACCTGCCTTTAATAACAATGATAATCAGTCACCACTTTTGTGACAAACATGACATCAAATTCTGGGAATGTGTAGAGTGTAATGCACCCTTGGTTTCGAAGATCACATGGTGTGCCAAGGAACACAGTATCATGCTGGGTCTCTGTGACACTAAATATTTTTTAAAATATCTTTATATCTGAGTCATTGTATCTAAACAGTAACAAAACCACCCAAGCAGCTAAGGGGGGAGGAGCAGTGAGACACTGAGAGAAGAATCCTTTAGGAAAAGGGATGAGAACTATATTTCAATTTTTCTCTTTAGGAACAATTAGGGAACGTGGACCCCAGTTTACCCCTCACTCCCAGCAGAAGGAAGCAGATACAAAGATGAACTGGCAAGCTGGGGATACAGCTCAGTGGTACAAGTCCTGCAGAGCATCTTCAGCAGGATAGGCCATAGAGTAACAGTCCTCAGCCTGTGGGTCACAATCACAGGAGAACGGGAACTGAGACACCACTCCGCAGCAAAATTATGGAGTATCAACAAAAAATAGATTCATGGTCGGTGCTCCCTAAGACCATTGGAGATATGTGTGTCCTGATGGTTGCAATGCACAGGCTGAGAACTGCTGCCCTAAAGCACCCTAGTTTCATATTTACTACTGTAGATCTTTTTCTTCGTGCCACTAATAATTCCTATTCTGAGTATATCTCACGTTCTCTGCTGAGGATTCTGCTGGGATTTTGAAGATGGAAATTACATAGCCATCTTGTTCTTTTCAAAGTTCCAGAGAGGAGGAAGTCGCTTGCTGACGAGGTTGGCTGGTCTGGGGATAGAATGCGTGCCCACTTGCTAAGGTGGGGATCTACTCTCTTATCCTCAGGGTAGGCTCTGCAGGAGACTAAACATACACTTCACTGTAGTTATCACAGCTTACGTGGCTCAAGGTTTCTAAAGTCCTCAAATGCCTGGCTTCTCTGTAATCTCGACTTGGAAGTTCTAACCCTTGGAGGACCCCTATGAGGAAGAAAGCCGAGATACTGTCATCCCTACTTTACTGATAAGGAAACTAAATTCCAAAGAAGTTGTATGATTTTTTTCCCAATGTCACACAGCAGAGAGGAGAGACAGAGTCTTGGTGGATTTTTTTTCCACCTCAACCCACTAGTCTGGTAGCTCCTACACTGAGCTTGGACCAGGCAAAGGGAAGAAGATGCCACAGCTGCTCCTAGAGAAGCAGCAAGATCCCGCACATCTGGTTGTTTCATTAACTGGAGCAAGCCCACTTACCCAGCATCCCTCCTGGCTTTAACTCTCATTTAACTGATTTCGAGATGCTTTCCAAAAAGTACTATTTGGAACAACTTTTCTGAAAAGCAATTTGGCATTAATTTAGCCTAGGAAATAATTATGGGATGCTCATTAGGAGTTAACTACAATGTTCTCCTCGTTGTCTTACGTACAAGAGCCAAAAAACCTTTTTGGTTTTAAGTTGAAAATCTTCCAAGACTATGGAATGGTGAAATCTACCAGGATGCATGCACGCACTGGCATCAGTGACCATTCAAAATCATGTCCCAAGAGGCTGGGGATGTAGCTGAGCTGTGGACTGCATGCCTGAGTGTGTAAGGCCCTGCCTCCATCCCCAGCATCCAAAAAGAGCTGCAACGATAGGCACTCACTGAAGGGACTGTTCTTGGTCTGTAAGAGGAAAATGCATGTGTGAGTCTGCTGTGTAAAAACAAACCAAACTGTACACAGACGTATACACCAAGATGCTATTTCTGAGTGAGGGAATTGTGGTATTTAAAAAAAAAAGTGTATTTTCTAATTTTTTAAAAATAAAGTATTGTTTCTTAAATCAAGGGAAGGTTTTATTTTTACTTTACACGTTTGCTTATTTATTGTTTTGTTTTTTAAGACAGAGTCATATGTGCCCCAGGCCAGCTTCCAACTCAATGTGTAATGAGCATGACCTGTAATTTCTGATCTTCCTGTCTCTACCCCTGAGATGCTGGGATCATAAGCATGATCCTAGCATGTATGCCTGGCAAACATTCTGCCACCGAGTCACAATCCTATCCCTTTAAAAAACCTTTCAGATTGTATGTTTAATTGTGTGTGTGTGTGTGTGTGTGTGTGTGTGTGCTCGCTCGTGCTTGTGCACACACAGCATGTGACTGGAGGTAGGAAGACAACTTGTGGGAGTTCTCTCCTTCTACCTTATGGGTCATGGGAATTGAAGTCAGGCTATCAGACTTGAAGGCAAGCATACTTGCCCACTGAGCCACTTTGATGGCCTCTATTTTTCCTTTAAAAATGTACAGATCACTCTGTAAAGGAAGGCTACTTCCTCTTCTTGACAGCCTGGCCATTAGCACGACCAGACAAAAGCCACTCTCCCAGGATGCATTGCCACATGTAGAGTTTGTTCCCACCACATTCCACTCTCCACCACTGCTCCCTCTGAACTCTGCAATTAATGTAAGAGGGGAAGACAATAGCACAGTGTCTGAATGAGAACCCGAGGGGCTTGCACATGAGGAAAGAATGCACGCTCTTCTGAACCAACTCCAGCACTGATTTCCTCTTGGAGACTTTTCTCCTTTAATTTATGCTTCTCAGGCCTTTTATACCAGGTGGTTGTAACAATATTTACACACACACACTACACACACACACACACACACACACACACACACAAATGCATACTATACACACCGCACACACATACTATACACTATACACATTCTTACCACACATACACTATATACATACATACATATGCACATCACACACATATACATACACATATATACCATAATATACACCTACACACAATATATAAACCACACAATGCACATACAGGACACGTATAACTCACATATACTATGCACATAGACATACTACACACACACTACATACATACACACACATATATGCATGTCCTATACACATAAACACACTGCACAAACATACACTATGCACTTACACACACATACACCACAATACACTACCACATATACACACATACATACTACATATACATATACACACTTATCAACACCACCTTTCCTTTTGATTTCCTCTATGATCCATGTGGTCGGACGTTCATAAAAGGGAGAAGACAGTTTAGGAATGTGATAGTATTCCACTGAGGACATATCTGTGATGAAGCAAAGAGCCCAGTGCAACACTACCTCATGTAATAGATGTCATGCATCAAACCACCTTGCCCCGTCTGACCTAAACACTCTCTATTCACATAACATCCCTGCAACCGTCTGAAATATGCTTTCCTGCAGTTGTTCTTTTACAGGTTCAGGAAGTGGGGTCTGGAGAAGGTAATATCTTGCCTAGCAGAGTCTGAAACTATTCTCATGAACTCCCCAGGGCGGGGTTGGCAGGCATGGGCTTTCAGGCTGCTGTTATCTTAGGTGCATGTGATTCCCAAGAAGAGACACAGGCCAGGATGGGCATTAACTGACCGGCCTCCCCATTTAGAAGGATCTGGTGATCCAGCTCTCTTCCACAAAGAACGTGGCTATCATAATTTGGCTAAAGGACCAACGGGAGTGTGGGGAGTTCTCCAGGGTTCGTGCTTTGTGACCACGGGAGCAAATCTGTACCTGACTGCTGTCCCGTATTTCTTCTTTACAGTGACTTCACGTACACTGCAAGCATCAGGTTCTTCAAATTCCAAGTGGAGACAGTGACGACTGAGCTTGCCATGGGAGCCAAATCCCCCAATGCTTGAGAAGGTGTCTTATGAAGCCCTAATGAACAGCACAGACAAGAACGATGATTGTTCGTTGGGGGAAAGCCTCCCTATACGTCGGGGCGACAATCGAGCACTGATTGCTGCTACTGCCACAAATGGGCAGACTCAGCCATGTCCATGACTGCAACTCAAATCACAGCAGAGGTGTGTTGTTCCCAGCATCAGACTCCACAGGGCGAATTGTCTATAGCACATTCAAAGCCCCTGGGCTACAAAAAAACAAAACCATGCCTGCATTGTGGCAACAATGGATACAGCCAACAGGAAGAACTTTAATATATAGACCAAGTTGATTAACTACTACAACTTTCTCGAAAGCTCCCTTCATATTTAAAAACAGAACAGGTTTTTCTGGCTGTGAATATTTCTGGGTTTTTGTCTTGTCAGAGAGAGGTTAATGATATTGAAGGGTATTATGAAAGTTGGACTGTTGAGTGTTCCTTCATAGGTTCCCAAAGCAGGGTCACCGTCCGATGCTGTAGGCCTTTGGGTTTAGAGACTTCCTGAGGCCACTGAGGGTCATTCTTTTGAAAGTGACTGTGGAGCCCGGCCTCATCCCCTTCTGTTTCCTGGAGGAAGGGCTATCAGTTTGCCATGCTGCCATCTGGCACACCCACCAGAGGCACAAACAATGGGTCTACTCAGGTCTTGACTAGAACTTCCAAAACTGTGAGCTCAATGAATGTTTTAGAAGTTAATTGCCTCAAGTACTTTAATATAATGATGAAAATAATGTATTTCTCCTTATGTCTTTCTAGAATGTTCTGGCAATGTAGTTCACTGCTTAGAGGCTTAGTACTTCCAGCTACTCCCCTTTGGAAACACTGGACTTCCTGGCCATTAAATCAGTTGCACTTATGGTCCTTACGAATAATTTCACTGTTGTACTTTCAAGCATAGAATGTCCAAAGGAGACTTGTCCATTTGGACATAATTCCTAATCCAGGAGCAGTGGCTCTCAGTTTTCAGAGGAAATCCCATAACCATTACCGATTATAATAAATGCCTTATGTTTATGTAGGGCTTTCTGTCATCCACTATTCTCTAATCTGGTCAGCTTCAGAACACTCATGATATAAACTGGCTACTCTTAAGGTCTATATTTTTAGAAGATGAAACTGTTTAGCAGTTGTCTGAAGACAACATAACTTATTGGTAACTAGAACTTTCCTTCTATCCCATGAACCACCTAAGACAGAACTAGTGTAAGAAGGATAGCTCAAAAGGCTGTTCACTTCCTCTTCCCCAGAGAGCCCAGGCATTTACCTCTAAGCTAGACTGCTTTCCTGTTACAAGACGCTCTGCCCATGCCAGCCACATCAAAACAGGCTCTGTGTTCCTCGCCCTAGCTGGATTTTCTACACATAGCAACTCCTAACGGCAAACCTTGACATTTTCTTGAAATATCGCCCTCAGACAGATGACCTAACTCAAGGAAACTCAAAGGAATTAGCAACCTACTGTGGTTACAGAAAGACAGTTGTAAGCTGACTTGTTGTAGACAGAAAAAATATCAAATCATATCAATGTAAAAGTGTATTGTAACCAAGAAGACATTATTAGAAAAGTTCTCAATTTTAATCATTTCAAAAATCCCATTTTTTCAAGGCAGGCAGAAGATCACATAACTATATTCCAAATGTGGAAGTTGAAATTCCTCTTGCAGCATGAGTTGGTATGAACCCTGGGGTCCAAGGAGCTTGTGGAATCACCACAGCAGACCTACTCGTTAGAGCAATTCTGCATTCAGTGTCAGTAATAGATGATGATGGCAACCTTAGCTCTAACTGGTTTTCCAATTTTGTGTTTCAATTTTGACACCATTATTGTGTTAACAATGGTAGCTGCCTTCAAAATTACTTTGGGGGGCCTTAAAAAAAAGAGAGAACATTAAAAATCACAAAAACAAGCCAAAGCACACAATTTTCAGATAGGCTGACATCAACAAAATAGCAAAATTCTAACAATAGTTACTAAATAAAATGGGTCTTTACCCATATAAACCCATTAAATCCATTAATGGTATTTTCACAATGTCCTCCTTTATGAAGTAAAGAATACCTAGTTTAAATTAGACTTATTTGTTCACACGTATTCTGAGCGTCATAAAATGAACCATTGTGGGACAAAATAAGTTTCCGCTAAGTATAATAAACTATTGATAATTTGAAAGAAGAGAAATAAGAAATTATTCAATATTCAGGATTATAGTTTATTTTAAAGGAATTCATAGCTATTTTTCATGTACAATACCTATAAGATATGGTATCTGTGGAAATTAATAAAATGAAACCAGTAATTGAAATGTTACAATTCAAAATAAGCTCATGTTATATAATAATGAATTTTAAATACAGAGGTTTCATATGCTTTAAATATTTCTCAAACAGCATAATAATTTTCAAATGCTAGCCACAAAATTATAAGGTTAAAATGCATCAGTAGTATGTCCTTGTTTCTATTAAAAGGTTATATCAACATCATTAAAAGGTAAATTTGGATTGAATTCTCATACAAGTTTATCACTGTGCTAAGAATAAGTGCAGAAAAATATATTGAGCTTTTTAAAAATAGAATATTTGTATTAGAATGAGATAGTAGGATAAAGTTTTATGAAAACTTTTCCTATTTTTTCTTTTATTTATTTATTTATTTACTCTTATTTTATGTGCATTGGTGTATGTCTGTGGGAGGGTATTGGATCCCCAGGAACTGGAGTTGCAGATAGTTGTGAGCATGCTGGGAATTGAACCTGGGTCCTCAGGAAGAGCAGCCAGTGCTCTTAACCACTGAGCCATCTCTCCAGCCCTGAAGACTTTTTCCTGGTGTTTACATGTGTGTGATTATGTACATGTGAGTGATCATGTTTATGTGTGTGAGAGTGTGTGAGTATACATGGGTAGGTGTGAAGGCAGGAGTCAGCCTCGGGTTCTTCCTCGGATGTTGTCATCTCTATTGATTGATTGATTGACTGATTGATTGATTGATTGATCGATTGAGACCTCTCAGAGGGTCCTGGAGCTCCTGTGTTAGACTAGGGTGACCCTGGAGAGTGGCCCATCTCTGCCTCTCCAGTTCAGGTATTATGAACATCCACCCCACACCCAGCTTTTTATAGGGGTCTGGGGATTGAACTCACACCCTCATACTTCCCTTACTGACTGAACTACCTCCCTGCGCCTAAGTCACATCTAAGTTTTATATAAGTGTAATATATAATAGTTGGGGTGTAAATTGTTCCTAATTAAAAAAAAAGCAAAAATCTCAACAAACAAAAATGAAGTAGGTGTAGTAGTGCACACCTTTAATATTTGCACTTGGGAGGGAGAGTCGGGTGGATCTCTGAGTTCGAGGCCAGCCTGGTCTACAGAGTGAGTTCCAAGACAGCCAGGAGGAAAAAAAAAATAAAACCCAACCAACCAGGACAACAAACAAGACCAAAACAAAAGTAGGCATGTATTTTCCTTTATTTTATTTACCCTTTTCCTCCCAATGCTGGGGTTTGAACCCACAGCCTGATTTATATGTTTGGCAAGTGCTCTAATCTATAACTCAAGCTTTTGAAGGCTAATTTCAAAATATAAATGGTCATTTCAAAACCACGTCCATAACCTAACTTGTGCAATCTCCTTCCTCTAGCTGGCCAGCTTGTGTGTGCACCTCAGAAACCCTATTACACATGTGTCTTCCTGTCATGCGTACCTCAGAAAGCCCATTACACACATGTCTTCTTTTGCACCAGTTCTGCTCAGAAGTGCTTTTCTCTGTCAAATGAACACAACAACAATAACGACAACTGGAGCTCCCTAATAGAGCAAAGTGTTTGGGAACTGTATATAAACAATAAAACTTACAACCTAAGGGATTTTTATTTAAAATTAATCTTAAAAAATTAATGTGTTTGTGTAGTAGCACTTTTCGTTCAAAGCAACTGCCATAGGCTCATGGCTGTAATCCTAACCCTTGAGAGGCTGAAGCAGGAGAGTTGAAAGTTCGAGGCCAGCTACAAGGTAACATTCTGTTTAAAATGACAAAACCACTCAAATGCAAAACCCACCTAGGTCAACCATTCAACCAAAGTCAGCAGCAAACCTTAGAAAGTTAGGTCACGGGTCTCCCCTAAGGACAAGCCTGCTTCCACACCACCACAGAGTCTTCCCTACCCTCTTCTGGTCTCCCAGAATAGCCCCCACCCTTGACCCCAGCTGACTTAATTCAAATGACTAAAGAATTTTCAGTTTCTGTCAGACGTGGATATAACTAGGTCACACAAAAACATGCAAGTGGAGGAAACAGGCTGAATGGCCTGGTCATGAGTTAGCCAGAGGGAACCTGGGTGGTAGCTCAGTAGTAGAGGACTTGTCTGTAATGCGTATGCCCCTAGGTCCTGTCTTCAGCACTATGCAAAGTGTGTGTGTGTGTGTGTGTGTGTGTGTGTGTGTGTGTGTGTGTGTGTGTGCATGTATGCTGGGTAGCTCATCTGAAATGCTTGGAGGGGAACTGGGGTTGCAAGGAGTTCAGTGGCAGAGAGCCTGCCAAGCATGTGTAGGGATATGTGTTTGAACCTTAAGAAATGAAAGAGGGAGGAAGGAAGGAAGGGAGGAAGGAAGGAAGGAAGGAAGGAAGGAAGGAAGGAAGGAAGGAAGGAAGGAAGGCAGGCAGGCTAAAATGCTTAGTTGGAGCTGGAGATGTAGCTCAGTAGTACAGTACTTAGAAGGTAGAAGCAGGAGGATTAGGTAGGAATGAAAGGCCAGTCTTGGCAACATATAAACACACAAACTCACTGTTAATGTTTTTCTTGACAAGTATCTCAGAAAAGTAAATTAAGGAGAGCAAGTCCTTCAACTGAACAAACTAGCTTCCTGCCTGCCTTCATATGCTATGACTGGGGGGTGGGGAGGTGTTTCTGGGTGGGCACAAAGCCATGCACAAGCCACACCCAGCTGCTTGGAGGCTTTGATGATGAGCATCTTGCCTTTAACATGAGACCTGTCCAGGCTTAGACCTGAAATGCTGATCTTCACGGCTGAGTTGAAACTCGGGAACCTAAGGGCCCAGCTAAGGAGTGAAGGCTCTCTTCCACCTGCCAGACCTCAGACTCAAACTCTGCCTCATGTGATCTATGTTTCTCCTTGTTAGGCAGACATTGCTTTATTCAATCAACAAAATGTTGGGAGTGCTGCTGTGTGCAGGGGGCTGCTGTGGGCACCAAGGAGGTTGCAGGAGAATGAATTCCCACTTGGGCAAGCCCAATTCCCTGCTCGCATAGCACTTGAAATCTTCTCCCAGCTTTTGCTTCCTAAGACCGCACTAGGAATGTTCTGCCAGATGACCCAACTATGGAAAACCAGTCTGGTGTGTGCGCAGTTATTGGAACAGTGGATTAGCACTGTAATTTGACTCTAAAGTGTGCTTGGATTTTTATACACAGGACCTCTCACAGATGCTTTCTCACGGAAATGGAAACCGGAAGCTGTGGGTGGAGCTCTGTGGAAGAGCACTAGCCTAGCATATGGGGCAGGGTTCCATCCCCAACACTGCCAAAAAAAAAGGGGGGGGGGAGAAAATGGGACATTCAGTGCAGGGCATGCATATACACACATCCAGATAGAGTTTAACTGCTTACAAAGCACATGTACTGATTTCTGTAACTAAATATGATGCTGTAAAAGTTTTCACATATTACTGTTGCCCCTCTTCCAGTTATGTCTGAGAGATCACAACAAAACAGATGGAAATAAAGGAAGCCCAGAGGAAGAGCAAGAATCCCAAGGAAACACTAGCATGGCCTCATAGAACACTCCATCCAGTTCTGAAGGAAGCAGCGGCCGGGGTCCACTAGCACCAACTAACAAAGAGCCAGGAGCTCAGGAAGCAGCAGTTGAGGAGAGAAGTTGGTTCTGTGGCAGAGTTGGGCAACAGGGTGGCAAAGCTCCCACTGGCAAACCCAACTGTTCCTCACACCTCAAGAGCTCTGGAGAGAAGTCAAGCCCACCCCAAGAATTCTCACTGAAAATTATAAACCCTGTGGGAAGAAAACTGTAAGGGTATTGCATCTGTTTCTACCTTCCCGCTGTAAACATCTGGAAAGAGCTGCCAAGAGAAGCAGCTAAATTGTACCAGGAGGCAGAGTCTAGAAGAGGGACAGAGATCTCTAGCCAGATGTTATCTGTCCATCAAAAGGAGATAAAGCCGGGCATGGTGGCGCATGCCTTTAATCCTAGCACTTGGGAGGCAGAGGCAGGTGGATTTCTGAGTTCAAGGCCAGCCTGGTCTACAAAGTGAGTTCCAGAACAGCCAAAGCTACACAGAGAAACCCTGTCTCAACCCCCCCCAAAAAACAAAAACAACAACAACAACAAAACAAACAAACAACAACAACAACAAAGGAGCTAAAGCTGCCCCTGAGTCAGTGGTGTTCATACTGGCACAGGATAACTAAAACATCCTCCGAAGGAAAAGCAGGACCAGGATGTCCAACAAGAACCTCCAGAGAGGCAAAAGCCCATCCCCTTGTCCTTAATCAGTTCCAAAAATAAATTGGAAATCATCCCTTTGACTATGGGGCCTAAGGAAAAAGCCAGATGAGACTGTAAAATGCGGTCAAAGGTCACAAACACTGGGAACGTAAGTGCATACAGGCTTGCAGGAAGTGCCTGTAGATCTGTGCACCATCTCCAGAATCCACACGAAGGTTGAAGAAGAAAGCCAACTCTGAAACTTTGTCCTCTGATGTCCACACACATGGGCTCTGGCACACACTTCAACACACACATCATGCACGTACTCGCACAAATATATGCACACACAACTTTTTAAAAATAAAAAATAAATGGGTATAAAGACGTAAGAGAGAACTATCTGAGCATAATCATGATTTTAAAAAACAGACTGACATACACAAAGACATATCTACTCATCAACACCACCCCTTCCCAGGAACACACACACACACACACACACACACACACACACACACACGAAACAGACTAGAAAATAATTCAGGACCATGGAGATGGTTCAGTGTGTAAAAGGTGCTAGCTACCAAGCCTGGTGATGTGACTTCAATCCCCAGACTAGGTTAAAAGATAAATTTAAAAACCATATCTGGTGGTGTGCATCTTTAATTCTGGCACTCCTATGTTGAGATGGGAGGGAGACAAGAGGGTCACCTGGAAGTTCCTGGGCCAGCCAGCCTGAAGTTTGTTGCACAGCCACAGAAAGAAGAGAGACTCCATCCTAACAAGGTGGACATTGAGAAGGGTCCGCTGACTGCACACTGGCACACATCCATCCCCCAAGCAACAATAAATAGATACAATTCAAGTGTTTCACATGTGCATTTAACTGAAGAAGGGCCCCACACAAGCACAAGTTCATAAAATGACAAAATATCAGGATGAGATGGGAAACCATAATGGATCTGTAGAAACAAACACATGCCCAAGCAGGGTCATCCCAAAAATTAATAAACAAAAATGTCACAGAGTACAGTCAACCCAGTGTAAAAGGGAAATAGTCACAGACTAAGGGACTAAAACAAAAATTACAAATATGAATAAGGCAAATAAAGTAAATTAAGGAGAAGCCAGTAGACAGAAAGGATAAATATGAGTAACAAAATAACAATCATGACAATAGCTGTCATTGGAGAGGCAAAATCAACAAGCAAGGTTGAAAAAAGTATTAGAAGAAGTAACAAAAGAAAAAATGTTCTAATAATAACAATGTTTAAGTAGTGTTTCTTACTGAGCAGGCATGATTCTACAAACTCTACTTACAAAGGATCAGGCAGCTCTTTGAGTTACATATGCATAGTTATTTACATTTACAAATAAACAATTTGATCTGCTCTATACAGAATATAAGAAGGCCGTAATGTGCTGGCCTTGAACTCCAAACAAGCAAACAAAAACTTGGGTTCTGGAAATATTAAGTTATAAACTTCACAACTTCAAAATACAACATCAGAGCTAAAAAAAAAAAAAAAAAAGAACTTTTTAGGTATTCAGTCAGAAAATGTAGATGTCCAAACAAGAGAAACTTTCATGTCGGCAGCTTCCTTTTCAGGAACACTCAAAGCTGATATGCAGAAGGAAACTGCTTGAGTTTCCTCCAACTATTTGGCCCAAGAACAGTAGACTTTGCAAATACAAAGGCAACGTCTATTAATGAGCTCAATGAAACAGGACCAATGAGCTGTTTTAGAAGAGAAATGTGTTTACACTGAAATCTAGCCAGTTAAACAATAAAATGAAATAACTCAAGAGCAGAGAAGATGCAGTAAAATAATACAGTAGAAATAATGAGCCCCAGACAATAGCTATGAATTATGGGTAGACAATAGCTATGTATTATGGGTATACGCAAGAATGGAAATGACACAAAACTTGATAATGCTCAAATAAAAATAACATCAATAGATATTGCTAGTAAAGCGTCTGCTATAACAACAGAAGCAGACCCAGGAGAGACAGGTCAGGGAAAGGACTTGGGAAGTTCTTAATTTACATAGCAGAGAATAAATCAGTGTCCAGAGCCCATCATGGAGGGTGAATGTCACTCACCCCACCTGTTAAGGCATTTCCTATTCTCTGTTGAACACTAGCAGGGATCTCTTAAGAAAGGATGTGCCCTGTGGTCAAGAATGCTTACTTGACATTTAAAACATTCTCAATCCATTTCCCTTTTAATTTTAAGTTGCATCAAATGTATTTTTGTTTTAAAATAGCAGGACAAAGAACAATACTATTTTGTATGAGAGTAATAATATTTTGAGGGTTTGTATCTGTCCATAGCATCCACTCAGTCTGTGATCTGTTCATATGAACCTAGAAATAAGCAAACTGGTTAGCCTTCCTTCCTTCCCTCCCTCCCTCCTTCCTTCCTTCCTTCTCTCTGTCTCTCTCTGTCTCCCTCTCTGTCTCTCTCTGTCTCTCTCTGTCTCTCTCTGTCTCTCTGTCTCTGTCTCTGTCTCTGTCTCTGTCTCTGTCTCTGTCTCTCTCTCTCTCTCTCTCTCTCTCTCTCTGTCTCTGTCTCTCTCTCTGTGATAGGAGCTAGAACACAGGACCTTGTACAGGTACAGGATCTTCCTGGCTCCACCCCTCTCAGTGCCTCTATTATAGGCCACATCTGGCCAAAATTCTTTCTGAAACCAAAATCACTAAGAGCAACAAATAATAAGGTGACTGTCTTAGTCAGGGTTTCTATTCCTGCACAAACGTCATGACCAAGAAGCAAGTTGGGGAGGAAAGGGTTTATTCAGCTTACATTTCCAAACTGCTGTTGATCACCAAAGGATGCAGGACTGGAACTCAAGCAGGTCAGAAAGCAGGAGCTGATGCAGAGGCCATGGAGGGATGTTCTTTACTGGCTTGCCTCCCCTGGCTTGCTCAGCCTGCTCTCTTATAGAATCCAAGACTACCAGCCCAGAGATGGTCCCACCCACAAGGGGCCTCTTCCCCTTGATCACTAATTGAGAAAATGCCCCACAGCTGGATCTCATGTAGGCATTTCCCCAACTAAAGCTCCTTTCTCTGTAATAACTCCAGCTGTGTCAAGTTGACACAAAACTAGCCAGTACAGTGACTTTCATATAAACAAGGAATCACAGATCAAAGATCTGGACAGAATGTATTACTTCTTTTGTTTTACACAGTAAATGGAATCAGAGATATAAATATACAGACAGTCTCTCTCTCTCTCTCTCTCTCTCTCTCTCTCTCTCTCTCTCTCTCTCTCTCTCACACACACACACACACACACACATCAATAGGAAGAATCATGTAGGCTATTTCAGCTATATTATACTTGGTAGGTAGTCATTTCTTAGCAGGAGATTAAGCACCTTAGAAGAATATTTGTAAAAAAGGTTGTGGGTTTTTAAGTTTTTGTCTGTTTTTTTTTTTTAATATTGCATCCAGCTCTTTCATCAGAAATAAGCAACCATCACTACCATCAGATAAACACCACTGCAGGCAATTTTATACTACTATAAGAAACAGTGGATGAACTGATGGATGGAGGGTTGAACAGTGATAGTAAATGTACTGTTTTAACTAACAGGATTCTGTTTAATCTCCAAAACTATGACATTGTCTAAAGTAACTTAAATCAATGGTAGAGTTATCCATAGAAGCTAGGATTTGAAACATATAACGTAGCATCTACATGCGGACATTTAATTGCTTTCTTGAGTGCCAACTCAGCTGGGTTGGTATGTATATATACTATCACAGTTCTACCTTCATGGAACATAGGCATGACTGACCCACCATGTCTGCACACAAAGAAGGGGCTACATCACTCTGACACAGAAGGACTGATACAGGGATGTCAGAGCAAAGGAAGGGTGGATGGAGTCAAGAGGATTCAGGGAAGAAGGAGGCTTAGGTACAGTGATGTGGGTTCCAGTGTGTGGGCAGATGTGCAAAACAGGCAGACACAGACTCACAGGAAAACAAGGCTTGAAGAGAAGACGGGTGCAGGATTCTCTCACGGCAGCATCTGTTTACAAATACTTAGGCATATGCTGTTGTGAATAGACTCGGTGATGTGGTGTGTGTGTGTGTGTGTGTGTGTGTGTGAGAGAGAGAGAGAGAGAGAGAGAGAGAGAGAGAGAGAGAGAGAGAGAGAGAATCAACTTCACTCCAATCAATTCACCAGTAAAAGGGGGCCCAAAACAAGATGGAAAATCAGCTTTTAAACAGGGTGTGGTGGCAAATGCTTGCAAACCCCACTGCTGGGAAATCAGAGACCCGAGGAAACCTGGGGCCCACTGGTCAGCTAGCCCAGCCAGAGTTATGAGCCCCCAGCCCAGAGTGAGAGAGCCTGCCTCAAAGAAGCTAAGTAGATGACTTCCAGAGAATACCCCTGTGTGCCTATACACACACACACACACACACACACACACACACACACACATTCACTTGCATGTGCACACTCATAAACATACAAACACAATTTACACAGACAAAAATCCTCTTAAAGAGGCCTACATCTAATACATCTGGGACAAGATGGCACTTGAACACTTGGAAGGCCCAGGTGGCCACATGAGAAGACTCATTTTGGGAGAAGGTGATACTATTTCATCTGGGGACACTGTTCAAAAGCATCGAGAGTAGCCCACCGAAGGCATAAGACACAGAACTGTGAAGACATTCCATATTTAAAGGCCAACCTATAGATACTTTTCACACCAGGAGGGATGCACACAGAGCATACAGTAGCGAGGTATCCAGGAATTTTGCTGATTTTGAGGGAACCCAGGAGTCTACAGAGAAGCCTAAGTAATTCCTAACACAGATCCTAGCAGGAACCTGGTCAACCTACAAGAGATTTGAAAGCCTCTTCACTCTCCTAACTACACTTGAAGTCATGTGAAGAAGGGGGACAGAAGGAAAGGAATAGTAGATGAGGAAGTCCAAGGAAAGGAGGGGAGAGGAGAGGGTGGGGGAGAGGAGGAGGAGAGGGTGGGGGAGGGGAAGGAAGACCACTTCCCTTAATGATCAGGACCAGTTGGAATCACCTGCAGGCTTTCTGCTGCTTTCCTGGCCCTGCCAAATGACCTTTTAAAGGCTGGCAGTGCAGTTCAGTTGGTAGAGCACTTGCTTAGCATGTATGAAGCCCTGGATTTGATACCAGCACTGCAGAGACTAGGCACAGTGACCCATGTGCATGGAACGAGGCGACAGCATCAGATCACTGTTGAGTATATAGTGAGTTTGCATACAGCTCTGACTCCATGAGCCCCAGTCTGAGATCATTCACTTCTTTAATCCTGTCACTAAAGATCAAGTTTCCTGGTCAGAGGCCTTTGGTGGCTTTCTGTGGCCTCCTCAAACTTAATACAAAGTCCTTTACTTAGCATTCAGCTTTCTCTGCAATCTGGCACCTTTGGTTCCCTTTTGCTCCATCGTTGTCACCCAATATTCCAATAGCAACAGTCCCAGCATTTCCAGCACATACCCTGCACCCACCACTGTGGATTACTGTGGGGTTCCAACAGCCAGACATGCCTGTGCTCATTCACTTCCTATCAAAATCCCACTCAAAGCACAAGACTGAGCTCACAACACTCCCCAACCCCCTGAGCTCCCAGCAGCAGCAGCAGCAGCAGCAGCAGCAGCAGCAGCAGCAGCAGCAGCAGCAGCAGCAGCAGCAGCAGCAGCTTCCCTTGGCACCAATCCTGCTTTGACCTCTAGTTAATACCGGATTCGTGTTGCCTTGAATTAACAGCCCTTTAATTATGTTTTGCTTTAAACCTGCCCCTGTGAGTGGACAGCCAACGAACATCTACAGGCCTACTGTGGGACTTTCATGCCACTATCTAATGGATTCTGGGTTTCTGTGTTCATAAACTCTTGCTGTGGGGCCAGAGAGGTGACTAGGCAGGTAAAAGCAACTGTCCCCAAGCCTGACCACCTGAGTGCCACCACACAGAGACTACTGGGTGGAAGTGAAACTGAACCCCATGGGCATTTACACGCCTGCACCCATGCACCCAAAGAAATACATATAAATGCTTATTGTTGTACTGGAAAGAGAGGGCATCTGTTTGAAAATGAACTTGGGCAGATAAGAGATTCCTAAAATATGTTCCCTTTGAGGGACTTAGTGGTGGAAATGAGAATGAGTTTAGACTGATCAATCCAATTGGATAGCTTAGAAACAAGAGTAACAGACGTTGAGTCCCTGATCAGCCTGTCTTAGAAAACTGCCCTAGCCTGAAAATGACATCATCTGCTTTTCCTCCTCTTTTCTTTCTTTCTCTCCTCCCCCTCATTGCTACTTGTCCTTGTTGGCTCCATCCAAGAGCTCAACACATCCCATCTCTAGCCTGCATAGGGTCAGTTCTCTCTAAGCCAGAAAGCTCTTATCCCAGACTAGATATAAACTCATTGATTTTCTGTGGACATGAGGCAAGATGGGCCACTCATACTCCCTAAGTTTTCCCCAGTATAAAAGAAGGACTATAGGCTAGATGGTTTTGAGGACCTCTATCATTTCTAGAAAGTTCTTGATAGTTTATGATGAATGAGCAAAGCATTGATTCACTCTTCAGACCAACTGGAGGATTGCGTACCGAAGGCAGTGGGGCCTCTTCCTGTCCTGACTTGCTTATGTGCCTGCTAATGTTCTATGGGTCTCTTCTTAATGGAGAAAGGGGAGGAAGCTAGGAAGCTGCCAATTTATGAGAGTCCATTATTAAAAATTGTTTTTCATTTATTCAAATGAATACCTACATGGTAGCAAGCATTTCTTGGTTACTCCCAACTTGGAATTACATTTTCTTTCAGTAGATGTTAATGAGGAACTAATGAAGATTAATTTTAAATACATTCATCTTATGGTTGAAAATCACTTGAAAAATCCACAGGCCCTGAGAATCCAACAGTCAACATCAAGAAGTGAGTTGTCTGCATGAACCTCTGATATCATCCTTATCCTGTCGGATAAAAATGAGCGATGGTATGAACAGGACTGCCTGGATGGATACAGCAAGAGGAAGCACATGACAGCAGCTTTTGGTTGGACAATCAATGAAAGTATGCTTCTAGCCAATTGATCTAAATTCCGCTATTTTTTTTTCAAAACTATCAATTAGACTTTCTCTTAGACACATGTGTGCAGCATCTAGTCAGGTACACTGTGCTTTGTCTCATGAAGTCCACATTAGTGGTCTTCATAAATAGGCATGAACCTTCAGCATAATGCTGGTAGAACCCACTTCAGACCTCCACAAACCTCACAGTGCTGAACCCTGCTGGATTAAGGAACTGAAAAGAAATTCAGGGGGTGTACACAGTGAAGGTCAGGCTCAGATTCACATTCATTTACACCAGATGCCAGCTGAGCTCTAGGAGTCCACCAAGGCCCAAAGCCATCTCACAGTGGCAACAAATTAGAACTGCTGGAATAACCCCATAAAGAAGGACTGTTAGTTAGCTCGAAGTAAGAGATACCAGCCTTGGACAAAGAAAAGATTTCTTAAATAAGAAAAAAAGGAAGAAAAAAATCTATCCTGATCAGATATTTTGGGCAGTATAGGGAACAAGATGGTTATGGAATTCTGAAGAAAAAGAAAGCATTTGGAAGGAAGAAAAGCAAATGACTAATGAATTCCACAGGGTGAACCATCATTTTTAATGCAAACACAGAAAAAGCAGAGGTTAGGGGGTTAGGGTTTTTGTTTCTTGTTTTGTTTTTTGATGTTGTTGTTGTTTGGTTGTTTGGTTTTGTTTTGTTTTTTTTTTTGACAGTGAGAACCACTTAGCTAGATATAGGCAGTGCTAGCTCTTAAGAGGCCAACAAACTAACCAGATCTCACAACAGCAAGCTTTGAGTTCAATGCTATTACATTAGTACAATTAAAAAGAAAACAAGCCTTTGATTCCAGCGCTCTGGAGGCATAGGCACGCCGATCTCTGTGAGTTCTAGGCCAGCTTGGTCTACAGAGTAAGTTTCAGGGACAGCCAGGGCTACACAGAGAACCCAGGTCTCAAAAAACAAAAACAAAATCAATCAATCAAGCAAGCAAACAAAAACAACAAAAAAGAAAAAGAAAACCAAAATAGCTAATTTTTTTGCTCAAAAATTTCAATACACTATGCTTAAGACTCTATTTTCTCAAGAAATATGTATTATCACTTAAAGTTTTTTATTCTGTTAAATGCGTCTTCTAAAACCAAATACATACTTTTCTAGCATTGACTGCATTGACTTCTTAGATATTTTTGGTAGAAATTGCTAGCATTTTTTTTCCCCTGGAGACAAACCTTTCCTAAAGATGCAATTTTTAAGATTCAGGATATTAAAAATTATTACTACTTTTTCAAGAATTATGTGATTATAAAGTTATTAAGATTTTTTAAAAGTTAACTAGCTTCATGACTCAAAACATTTTTAATTATCAGTCAGAATGCACTGACCTTTCTCCTTTTATAGTTATCCCTAAATTAGAGAGAGAGAGAGAGAGAGAGAGAGAGAGAGAGAGAGAGAGAGAGAGAGATTTTTCAGGGAGTATCAGTTTGAACATTTACTGAACCCCAAAAAGGGATAACAAATTTAACAATAGTGGGTTTTAAAAATAAACTTGATACTCAGTTCAAATATTTTATGCATAGTATTTGGCTTTATACACATTTGTTGCTTCAGGAAGACAGTGGTACAGAATTTCATTTGACATATAAATTGCATGTCTAACCCTCCCTCAAATGATCCTCTAAATTCCATTTCTTATGGTCAGATTATTTTCCTTTCCTTTTTTTTTTTTTTTTTTTTTTTCCGAGACAGGGTTTCTCTGTATAGCCCTGGCTGTCCTGGAACTC
>NC_034592.1:79356789-79410182 GCF_900095145.1 Mus pahari
GAGAGAGAGAGAGAGAGAGAGAGAGAGAGAGAGAGAGAGAGAGAGAGGAGGCAGAGAGACAGACAGATGCAGAGAAATAGAGAAACAGAGACACAGATAGTACATGTACATAGTCTTACATTTGTGAATAAACAAAATAGTCATTATGAAATTAATGGCATGCAAACCCATCCTGGTCATACAATTCCAGCGTTAACATCATGTTCCTGGCCAAGATGTTGAAGTCTGCTTCCTACATCTATCTGTATTTTGTCCTTTCTGATGTAGTCTCTGACTGATGATGCACTTTCCCCTTAACCTTGGAGAGTTTTCTGAGACCTCAGCCTCCTTATTCTAGTCTCAGTGCAATGTATATCAGCCTCCAACAGTATGTAACATTAAAAAAAAAGTTCTAGACCCTTGAAGAGAAAGAATAAACAGGAGACTGTTCCCTCTCTATAAGCCATCATTTCCCCAGTAGGGATATATGAACAACCTACAGAAAGATGGGGAAAGACTCAGGTAGAGAAAGATAGTGCCCCTGCTTGCGCCTGTGCTCAGACATGGCAGTAAGAAAGGTGGAGCCAGTTTATAATGAATTCCATTTCCTAATTCTCTTCCTTTCATTTTCTCTCTTCCACAGCAGAAAGCACATTTAAGTGCAACAGGTAGTTAAACACATCCAAGGAATAAAAACAAAGAACAATCTGTAAAATTTTGGCAAAGGTTTTGAGACTTGGATTTTTATTTTGTTCTCTAAAAAAATAACTTTTAAATGTATAATCATCTGTAAAATTTTTTATTAAAATGTTTTAATTCTGTAGTATGACTTCTTGAGTAACTGTCAAAATTTAGCAATTTAATATTATGAGCCCTTTCCTGCATTTAGAGAAAACACAGCTTCTGAAAGCAGAGCTGGAAGCAATCACTATTAAGTGCCATTTGTAAGTATAAGCGTTATGCACAAAAAAATGGTTTGAATATCCCTGGATCAGGTGAAAAGTTAATATTTCATAGCCATAAGTAAAATACTTTATTACACATTTGAGTTTTGATTGAAATATAACTTTTACTAAATTATTTTTAGCATTGAACAGCTTAGCAATGCAGAAAACAAACACCAAGAAGAAGAGGAGGAGGAGGAGGGAGAAACCTATAGAGTTATAATCTATAAACATGAAAAGGCACAGATAAACTCAGAGTAAAGGCATAAAATTAAGAATTGTGATGCCAAAATTTAATATTTTATTTAGAAAAACATTTTGATCAAAATTTATATTCCTAACCCCTAATTTTTAAGCAAAACAGAAATATTGTCTTCAAATTAAAGAAATGAATATAAGCAGCAGAAAATGACACATTTTCCTCACACACGCACATAAATAAATTAGCACACAACTACAGAAAGCTGGATTTCTTTTGTATCAGCTGAAAAGTTGATATTTTATAACCATAAATAAAATATCTTATTAGGTATTTGAGTTTTGATTGAAAAATAACCTTCACTAGATTATCATTAGTATTGAACAAGTTGGCAATACAGAAAACTAACACACACAGAAAACAAAAAAAAGTAGAAGAAAGAGCAAAAAAAAAAAAAGACAATTTTCTTTTAAATCTGAGATTAGCGAAGAGGCATATTACTGTGAAACAAGATTTTAAGTTGGAAATAAAAATCAGTGATACAGTTCACTTTTCAGGGGTTCTTCCTTTCAAAAAGTGTTTCCCTTGCTCCCAGAATTTTAAAGCATAAAAAAAAGAAAGAAAAAGAGAAAGGAGAGAGAGAGAGAGAGAGAGAGAGAGAGAGAGAGAGAGAGAGAGAGAGAGAGANACAGCCAAGCCTTAAGAAAGCAATGGGCTTGTTTATTTATTTTTTCCTGGACTACCATTTGCTTGCTACTTGGCAGCTCCAGGTTACCTGAAGGCTCACATTTCGCTGCATTTATTTCTTGTGTAAAACTGGCTGAGACAGGTTTCCTTCCTACAGACTACCTCAGGGGTAACTTTGGGAGGAGGCATCTATAATTTGGCGGGTTTTTTAGCTCTCGACATGCAGGAAGATAGGAGGTCCGGCATTCATTTCTAGGACACCTTTCAATGCTTCCTTAATGCTTAAACCTTTGTTTTATAAACAGCACGCAGCAGAATTAAACTCAGAAAACTGTACAGAAAATTATTTTCTTTTCTTTTCAGAGTTTTATTACAAATGATAGTTTCTGTGCTCTGTTGCCTACATATACATTTTCTTTTTTTAATTTATAAACTAAACATAAAGTCATTCACTGCCTGGAAATGATTCTCCTTTTTGATTTAAACATTACCTCATTGAATACGATGTCAGTGCTCAAAGAAGGCAGGACCCTAACACTTCACTGCACAGGAGGTTGCTTTCTTTCCTTACTCGTCCTCCTCAGCGGACAGTGACAGGGTTTCTTGGGTGATCTTGGTTTGGTTCCTAGAATTTGCTTGTTTTATGAAGGTATTTTTTTTTGGTCGTTGTTCTGTTTTGTTCTGTTTTGTCTTGCTTTTCTCATCCATCCCTGGCCCAGTTGCTCCAGTCAAAAAGGAAACAAACCTTTTTAATGAAAAAAAAAAAAAATACCATTCCCTCCACCTTGAACGACATGCAGAATTATTTTTTTCTTAAAACAAAAACCCAAACCAAAATCCAACAAAATAAAAACAGAACAAGCAGATGTAAAACAGGGTCCTGTTACTTAGTGAAGGCCAGCCTCTCATTCAAGATTACAGCCTCAGCTGCCCAAACGTTGAGATTGCTGGGCATTGGATTCTGTAATGTAAGGCCAAAAAAGCAAGCTGTCTTCTGTCTCTCTGTCTCTGTCTCTGTCTCTGTCTCTGTCTCTCTCTCTCTTTCTGTGTGTGTGTGTGTGTGTCTGTGTCTGTCGATTAAACTCAGGTCTTGCACACGTTGGCAAACTCTCTGCCGCTAAGCTCCATTTCCAGCTTTTATTTATTTTATTTTTAAAACAGTCTTCAAATCTGGATTTTGGGGATGCACTGCCTGTAATCATGGTCTCCAGGGGCAGTGCATTCCCAAAATCCAGATTTGAACACTCTGACAGGTGAGACATTAAACATTCAGTGTGGAATAGGCCATTGTGATTAAACTAACCAGAGTCTATTTCATCGAGGCCAAGATGCTCCAAAAAAATTCCCTGCATGCTCCATCATTTAGGTAGCATAATGTGGTACATTATGGCCCAATGTACAACACTAGGGAAAGCTCGGTCCTGTCCAAACCCTGATGGGGACCACGAGCTCTGGAGTTTTCTCCTCCCTCATGACATCTAATGACTTTCCAATTACTTTTCTGGTTGCTCATTTCTCATTCAACCAGTCCAGGACCTCCCCTGTACAGAACAGGGTCTGGAGGGATCCAGCTCAACAATATACTAGTTGATGCCACACTGCAGGCTAAAGGTCCAGACTTTACTGATGTTTCACCTTTCCAGCAATCTCAGGAAATAAGTACTTTCAAGATCTGTGTTTTACAGGTGAAGACATTAAATCAGAGATGCGACTAGTTCAAGCCATGTAGTGGGTCGGGGCAGTATTTAGTAGGAAATCTAATGTCAGTCTTCAAAGCTCATATCTTGACCATGAGACTTCCCTGTTTCCTCCAGCTACTGCCTCCTCCTCCAAAAGATGCAAAGAGAAAACAGGACCACTTGTTTGGGTGTTCTTGACATGTCTCTGGGTGTCTGTTTACGATGTATAGAAAGAAAATGGATGGATAGAAGCAGTGGAGGGGGAGTGGGCTCCGGTTTTAAATGTAAGAAAGTGATAGTATGGCAAATCTATGGAGAAGATGCCAATGTGTATGCAAACTTAAATGAAGAAGAAAAAAAAATCCTCAAGGCCCCAACCCCCCCACGTATCCCTTTCCTGTGTTTGGAATGTCTTAGCCGCACTCCACAGGTTTGAGGTACAAATGATGGCCTTGACTCTTAGTTATCTAGCATTAGCCAGAAAATGTAGATGCTACATTTATTCTTCCTGTAATCACTACTACTAATTCTTAACAGCCAAAGTTTAAAAAAGCAAGGAGGACACGGTATGTGTGGATGAATGTGAAGAAAGCAAAGATTTGTGGGGAGAATGAAAAGATTGTAGAAGACACAGAGATGTCCGGGTCTCTGGAGAGTGCATTTTAGAAGAAGGAAATAAAGGAGACAAACCATGGCCAGAAGAAGACACCACAGAAAAAAGCAGAGCTTCTCTTAGTCCTTGGTGGAGACTGCCCCAACCCCTGAATGGTTAGCACTAGCATCCAGCTGTGAGTTAAGTGTGAAGAGCAAGACCCTTAGGTAGACTGGCTTCTCCTGATCAAAGGGTCTTTTGTTGTTGTTTTTAGTTTTTGTTTTTTTAAGGTGAAAGATGGGCTTGCAAAGACAATTGTGATTAAATTCAGTCATTAAGAAATGATAACAGGGAGTTGCAGCGTTAAAGGGAGAGATGGGACAGGAGAGCAACTGTCTACATGGAGGCACATAAAGGAGAGACTTCCCTGCTACAAGCCCTCTGACTTGCTCCTGGCCTAGTTAATCCTGAGCATTGGCAGGCTGTGAAGCAAATGGACAGATGCCTCTAAAAAAGATTATTTTTTTTTATTATCACTCTGGGAATAGCTCTGGTCCCATGGCTTCTGAGTCTATGGGCTAACCCTTTGTGACATTGTTATATGTGTCAATTGGGAGGGGGGAAAACCAACCATAATAATAGTGACACGAATAGAAATAGCTGCCATGTACTGAACACTGCATAGAAAGCACTATGCATAATCTCATTTAACTCTTGCCTGAATGTGATAGCAAGCAGAAGGTGCTGTTATAATCCCCATTTTCCAGATGAAGAAACTGAGGAAGTGAATGCAAACAGCTCACCTTCGAACGAATTCTTACAGTTTAACTCCAACCTATTGCTTTCTTGCTTAAGTCAAAATTCATAGACTTCACCCTACCCCCTGGTTATCTGCCACAAAGCTTTTATGACCCTCATCTGGCCTTTTCAAAGATGGACCATTTCACATCCAGGGTCACCTCCCAGCAGTGACTCCCACTGGCTATTCAAGGTCTAACATCAAATGAGAGCATCTCCCTCCTCTTCCCTCCCAAGCACAGAGTCGTCAACATCTGATCAATACCAGTGTGAGCCAATGACCCCTGGCCTTCCTCACACAAAGGCGGAATTCTGAAGGCACTAAAGACAGGGATGGAAAAAAAAATTCTTTTAAAGACCAGAACTAGTCTGAAATCTTTGCCTGCTGACCTTTCCGTGTTAAGCTGAGCTGTTAACATGCCTATTTTCAAGCTGGGGTGTAGCTTAGTGGTAAAGCACTTAACCAGCACACAGAAGGGCCAGAGCTCCATCCTCAGCACTATAAACAATCAAGCCAACAACTGCCATCCCAATATCATCTATCTTCTTCTTGGTGATACCAACAGAACTGCCTGCTGTAAGTTCTTTGCCGGAAGCTGTCAGCCCACCAACCCCACAGGCCTGCTCTCTCCTTTCAAAGAGCTCTTGAGAAGCTCTGGCTAGCTGGGACTTTACCTGGTGGTCGAAAGCACTCAAGGAAATCTATCTTTGCTGCCAGCCCTAAGGCTGTAGCTCACTGCACAGCTTCATACAAACGTCTCCTCTCCAACCCTCAAGCTCTGTCAAGAACATTGCCTAAAAGATGGATTATCTCTTTAAGATTCTCAGGACAAGGCTGGTTTGGATGATGAGATGTCATCAGCTTTTCTCTTGTTCCACATCTACTTTGCTTTTCGGTTACTGGCTGGCAGGCCAGGGCTGTATTTGCTCTAAGCACATGCACTGCTAAGTTCCAAATACTTGTTCTCCAAAATGAAAGGACCAAACATCACACAGGGGTGTGAGCAGGCAACAGTGCATCTGAAGGAGCCAAAATCAAGATTGATCATGTGCCTTAAACTCAAATCTAATACCACAAAATAAAGCCCAAGGAGACCAGACCAACATGGGGGGCCCATGGAGGCCCAAGGCATATTGAAATCCCTGAAACATTTATAAAATGTTTATGATTTTCTTTTCAGAGAAGCAGAGTCTATTGCATCCATCAGATTATTAAAGGAAGAATAATTTACTTATTATCTCTGAAGACCCAATACGCACTGTAGGGTAAGTAAATCCTTGTTAACTACAGATTCAACATAACTGAAATCAGTGTATGGACGGGAAGGATTTGAGCTCCAAAGGATCTCATTTGCAGATAGAGAAACTGAGACCTAAAAGGGGCACACATGACTCATGGCCTGCATGAGCTCTCGTAGTCTTACATGGTCACAAAGCTTTTTTCATCTTTTATCTCATTTTATTCCCCTCCATCTCTTTTTGAGCCCAGAAATTAATCTTATTTCCTAGTGAAAAGCTGTCATTAAGTGCATCTGAGGCAAACAAAGGGAATGAGAGCCCATGTAAACGGCCATGACGGCAACAGACCTGAGATAGCCCGGCCACCATAGCTGCTGGTCCCACATTCTAAGCATACAGTTAACGTGGTGGCATCAAAACGGCTGTTGTTGGTGAAAATGCATGAGGCAGGCAGTGAAATCGGATCTGAGAGAAAGGCTAAAAGTAAAGTTTCAAACTGACCATGGCAAATAGTGATCCTACTAGCAGGTAGTCTTCAGAATTAACTGAAGAAAGGAGGGAGAGAAAAAAGAAAAACAGATAAGAAAGGTCTGTGAGCTGGCTCAGTGGGTGATAGAGCTGAGAGTGAGCCCTGAAACCCACATGGTGTCCTGGGACGTATGCACACTATGTGTTTGCCTGCACCCGTATGTATAAAATAAGTAAATGTCAAAAAGAAAGAGGAAAAGCGTAAGAAAAATCAGACCAGAGGAAGAAGAAGCCCACAGGTCTCCCATTGCTGAGAAAGCTCTCAGGAGAATTCCACTGGGCCCTCAATGCCTCGTTACCAGATCATAATGTAGCTAGCCACCAGGCAGGGATTGCCAGCCAAGGTACTCTGCTTCCTGAGAGAGGAGGAAGTGAGGAAGAGGGGCATCTGCCTCATCATGTTCCTTCCTGCTGGCAGAGGCTTTGAAAATGACCAATGCTGAGCTTCTATGACACAGCAACTTTCTTGGGCTGAGACTTGCTCAGAACCTCAGAGTAGAATGATGAGTGTCTCAGGGAAGGGAGGAGGCAGTGCCTAACCTTCTGTCACTGCTTCCAGGATGGTCCAAGCTAAAAAGACTTGCTATAAACTCTTCCTTGAAACCCTACATTCTAAATACAAGCCATTTTGGGAAGGGAAATACGTTATGAAACCTCGCATTGTATTTATAAATAATCTCTATGGCTTGGTAGTGAGAGGCAACATCTAGTAACGTACAAATGAACCCAGAACAGACAAAGTGGTTAGAGCGCCAGCTGTATGCCCTAGGTTAAAAAAATTAACAGAAATCACTTGTTTCCTGACTTACGGAGAAATGGTAAGTATGTTTACATTATATGAGACCTTTCAACTTTTACATACCACCTATTATAAGTTCGACATTTAACCCATCAATAGATTCTTCCAACATCATTAAAACATTAACCCACAGGCACAAAAATCATTTCTTCCTAGCATTGTGTTCTAAGCTGTCTTCACAGGGCAGCTGGGATGTCAGTTAAGGTGGTCTGATCTTAATGTCTTAGAATTAACATAATCTATTTCCCAATGGTAGATTCCAGAAACTTCCGATCCTCATCTTTAAAGGGGGGATTCAAAGAAGTTAGGCCTCGCCAGCAATCCGAGGTCTCTACTCTCACTCTACACGGCGGGATTTATAGAGGATTCCAGCCAAATTGCTTTTTATTTGAGTTCTGCTCTCAAATGATAAAAATTAACAAATCCCTATGACCAACATTGAATTAACCTAGCATATAAGTCTGTGGTTTAACAAGCTGAAGGTTTTCTTCAGTGTAATGTGCCTCTCTGCTCTTTCTGTCTCCCTCTAAACATGTAAAGCTTCCTAGTTGGGTTCATGCGACACCCAAGGACACTTCCAGGCTTGGTAGTTCCATTTTCTTTCTTTGAGAACAGCTTCCACCCCCACTACCAGTCTCTTTCATGCTTAGAACTGAATCCTCCAGTAAGATGACTTTACAACTCTGAAGCCTGGAAAACCAGCTAAGTTAAAGCTCAGAAGCAAGGTCAATAGCAAAAGTAAGCTTGCTTTCCCCCTTCATAGCACCAAAAAAAAAAAAAAAAAAAAAAAAAAATCATTAGCCTAAAAGCTCTACCCATCCTTAGCTGAGCTCTGGTGAGATGTCACTTAGCATATTGGTGTCTTTGAAGAAACAGACCACAGCAAAAGATAACTCCTCCTTCCCTTAGGTGACCAGAAACAGCTTAAGAAATGTCAGCAGGCAAGATAGAATTGTAGGCCTCATTGAATAAAGCCACTGTCCTTCAGAACCGGGGATTGTGGGAACTTCCAAACATACCCAAGTCTTGCCTCTGGCACAAGACCACAGTAGGTCTGCCTCCTTGGTTCCTTTATTTCCATTTAACATCTCTGATAGATGTGTTTCTTTGAGGACTGTTTCTAAATGCTGCCCCCACACACACACATACACCATGTAAGAAGTATGTGTGGAAGCCTTGAGGCTTCCCAATCAAGAGCATGCACCGGCTAGCATCTCTCTGCTCACCTGGAACTCCTGTGATCTTTCATCCCAGCTTATCAGCTCCTGTGACCTCCAAGACTGCCTCCCTTGGGTGGCCACTCCTCACGGTACCATTCAGTATCAGGATGGTCTTGACCACCTAAAAGATAACAAGATGGGCGAGATTACTCAGTTGCCCCGGAAGAAGGTGTGAGATTGCTCACTGGGGTATATTGCAGGCAGTCAAGGCTCAAGGTGTCAGAGGCTGCTGGAAAGGGAAGGAAGGGGTAGAGCATGGCATCAGGGTTAAGAGCTGCCAAGGCACGGAGTGGTTCTGGTGCAAGAGGAGACCTTTTCAGAGACAACCACAAGTGTCTTGTCATTAAGAAGGCAGGAGATAATATGACACTTCAGGAAGTATGCTTGAAGCCAGGCCCTGTCTTTGCCTCTAACCCAAGACAGGCAAAACAGAAAGACGAGTAAACATGCATCCTCAGAAGACCAAAGGGAACAGTACAAGGTGTGTGTGGGATACTTTTGAAATGGGGTGGGGTGAGAAGAGGAACAGTGAAGATCACAGCATGTAAAGTGGGCCCCAAATGGGACAACTAAGCCCTGCTTGAGTCCCTGTCTCTGCTCATTGAACACAGGGGACCTAAAGGGAGCTCTGTGGCTCCTGTGCCCCATCTTATCATCCCCCTCCCAGACAATAGCTGGTCTTGATTTTTAAGACAGGCAAGAGCTACATTTGGTATTTGGCTTGGGGGACTAGGTCTTCACTGAAGCTTTCTAACTACGTCACACACGACATCCCGCCTCGCTCCCACTGAAAAATAGATCAGGTCAGAGGCTGCCAGCTTACACAGGCCCTTCAGGCTTGGCATCAAATGCAAGTGTCTAGAAGTTTCCATCAAACCCCTGATTCACTGGGTAAGGGGTTAGAAGTTTAATAACTAAAGTGATTACCCCTCCACCCTTGGCTTCCTCCCTCAACAATGGCACCCTGGTTTCAGAGGAGAAAACAGGTTTCCACTGTCCCTGAGCTGATGTTATCACCCTACACAGGAGAAGAAAAAATGCAAAAGAAGCCACTGCTTTTCACTTATTGAGGAGAAAAGGAGACTAATCTTTTCACCCGCCCTCCTCAGAATGAGAGACCCTTCTTCACAGACCCCCCTCCCCAGCAGGACCCAAAGTGAGCAGCCTCCGCTCTAGGCTGAAGCTGCCTGGCAGCAACAGCAGCAGCAGCGGCAGCTTTGAGACAGCAACAGTTGTCTGGCTGAGGCGAGGCAAGGCAAAGCGAGGCGAGGACTCGCAAACCGCACGACGCCTTGCCTTCGGCAGGGTGCTTTAGGGCCCTGGAACTCCGGTCCCAAGTCTAGCTTGGGTGGGAGAGATGAGGGGTCTGGGGGCTCAGGAACCCCAAGGAGCCTGTGTTCAGGTTATTCAAGTTCCTGTCTCTAAGGTCACCTCGATCTCAAATCTGGTGAATGGTTGGGCTTTTGGAGAGGGAAGGGCTTCCTGACTAGGGAAAGAAGGTGGGATACAGTAAGCAAAAGACAGAAGAGTAAGTGAAGGGACACAGTGCAAAGCTATTTTTAATCTAACGTGGCTTTTCTGCCTCTCCCTCTGCAGAGCTATCGCTCCACAGACGGCCCCAGGTGAGAGGCAGGAAGAAAATCCCCCCACAGCTTTTGCTCCCTCTTCATCGCGTGTTCAGATCTTTGAGACCCTTTTACTCTTTCAGAAAATACATTCGGAGGAAAAAAATATCCTTTATCTGGAGAGGAGGACCCTGATTTAGCTGTGGAGTCTGGAGTTCTCGCATTCTGTGCCTTCCTACGTACTGAGCAAGCACCGGCTGCCTCTGTCCAGCATTCTCAGCATCTGCTAGCCTTTCTCTTATTTCAGGAGGGGGTAGAGAGAGTAGAGTCCAGGTGGTTAACTATGGGACCCCAAAATGGTGGTGCAGAGTTTGTTGAAAGCAGAAAGGTTGGGATGCGGGAGGGAAATTCAGGCCCTCCCCGAAAATAGGAAGCTTTGCAGCCCTGGGGTCTTGGGCTATCACATCCCTAGACACATCCTCTAGCTGCTTTTCACCCTCATGGACATTTGTGTGTGTCTGTGTGTCCTTCTGGCCCAGTCCCTAAGGGCAAGGGCGTCTAGCACTGTTCTTAGCTAGCGAAGGGCACGGGGCACAAAACGTGTTGAAGGCCTGATTTGTGCCACTTGTAACCGAAGTGGTCACGACTGCAAGGAGTGAAGGGGGAGGAGGGGGGCCCCATGGGCTCTCTCCCCTTTGCCGCTTGCCTCCCTTCCCAGGTCTAGGAGCCTCGAGTGGCCAGCATGGGGCTGCTGCCTCTGCCACTGCTAAACAACTGCAGCTCGCAGAAGCTCTTTCCCCGCGGGGTTTTCCCTAGTTTCCGCCTGTTTTATCCTCTCCTGCGCTACTTAGTTTTGAAAAAGAGGAGATGGGTGGGTACTGGAGCCTGCAACACGCCTGAAATTAGGTTGGAAGCAGGTTCAGGAGGAAGGCTCCGGGGAGCGGGCGGTGCCTGGGTGTTTTTCCCTCTTTTTTCGGAGCTACCGGATTCACGGAGGTTCATCTCACCTCCTCCAGATTCCACTTATCCTAACCATGGATGGTTAGGGCCTACCGCCCCTCCCTCAAGGGCTTCCCCTCCCCCATATTAGATTCCAATCCTTAGGGTCAAAAAAATGACCGTAAAATTTCCTAAACTGATTCATATCCCAGGTACTGACTTGGCCCTACGGCCATGCCCCCCCTTTATTGTGAGTGGGAATATTTGGGGTGTGGGGTGTGGGGGAAAGACACAACTTCTGTAAACTTTTATTACATTTTAGCTTCTTCTCACTTCTTCGAAAACACTCGTACGCCACCCGCTCCAATTCCCCCTGTGGTACAAAGTCGACTAAAAAGTTGGGGGCGGGGGACCTGCCGCGGGAAAGCGAGTGACCAAAGCCTCGCGGAGCGCGGAAAGGACGGGAAGGAAAGAGCTGATTCTTCCGTAGAAAACGGGGAGAAAGACTGGGGAAGTCTCGGATGGAGTCGCTTCGGGAAGGTGCTGGCTTCGGCGGTCGCTGGTAGCTGCAGTCACGTCGCCGAGCGCACCCTCCGCGAATGCTTTTTGGGGTAAGGGCTTCCGGCTATTGAGTTATGTACAGCAAGCCCAGACCGCAAAAAGATTCGCGAAGGGCAGTCTACCCGCTTCTTCGGTCCGCCGCCGCCGCCGCCGCCTTTAGCCCAGCATGTCTCCGAACCCCGAAGCCGAGGAGACTGGATCTCCCCGGCGCGCTCCACCGCGGCTCAGCCTCCCCACCCTGCGCGCCGCTCTCCCCTCCTCGCGTCCCCAGACCCATCCCTCTCTCCATCTCTCTCTCCAGATCCCCCGACTCAGCCTTGCACAACCTCGAAGAGGTAGTGGAGGGCGATAAGGGTAGCTCGAAGGGGGACCCCGGATCCCAGAGCCCTGCCTCCACCCCTCTCGCTCTAGCACTCCAAGCCTCCGATCCTATCTAGTCTGTCACCCAATTCCCCCATCAGGGTTCTGACAGCCCTGACTGCAAGGTCGTGGATCTCTGAACAGGTACGGTCCAGATTTCCCCCGAATCCCCTCCTATCCTCCCTAGTCCCCCAGCAGAGGTTCCAGCCGTGACTACAGGCGCTGCGTAAAGAGAAAAACTCCCCCAGAGCACTAAATAAATACAGACAAGGCCGCCAGCTCATTGGTGTGGACTAAAATCGTCACCCACCAATCAGAAGAGAGCTCACATTTCTTTTTTTTTTTTTTTCCAGAAGGGGGAGGGAGAAAAATATTTCCATTTCTAATTATTCAACAAAACCTAGACTAGAACACATTAAAATATTGTTGTTGCAAAAGCTGTCCATGACTCCCTCCCATTCTAGCCCAGGTGAGGGGGTGGCAGTGTATATTGGGAAAGAGGGATTCAAGAGAGCGACCTCTTCCATCGGGACCTAAGCCAGAAGAACCAGACGGAAAATGACTGGCAAAGATGAACATAAAACAAGCTCAAATCCCACTCTAGTTGGCCTATTTCTAGAAAATTAGACCTTTTCGAGTCCCCCACCCCACTCTGCCCCCCAAAGTTCTTAATGTTCATTAAGAAGGGTGAAGTTTCCCCCTCCGCCAGAGCCCCCAACCCGTCCAGATTATGGTGTCTAATGGCCCATTTGCCTCAAGTGCCCTTCTTTGCTGCAACCCCCCCATTCTGCAAAATATTGGGGGAACAAGAAAAGGTGAGCTGGGCATTGACTGTCACAGTGACAGGAGATTCCAGCATCTGCAGGAGGGAGGGGACAAAGTCTCTCCTCTCCCCACTCCTCCCTTCCCTTTAAGTCCCTCCCCCATTCCATCTAGCCTAACTTTAAGGGGATGCCCTCTTCTTTATGTGCAGGGCCATCCAAGTCCCAGTGCCCTTTTGCCTAGCCCCAGGGATGCCAAAGTGTGTGATTAAACAAACGCCTGTCTCCCTTCTAGTGGGGGGGGGGACTTAAGTTAGGGTGGTTACTACAAACATCACAAGAACTTGGGGGCAAAAGTTGGGTTTTTTGTTTTGGCTTTTTTCACTTTCTTTTCTTTTTTTTTTGTCCTCCCGGAATGGACCTGCAGGCAGGTGCGCGCGCGCGTGCGCGCGCGCGCGCACACACACACACACACACACACACACACACACACACACACACACACACCCTTGGCTCATCATACCCACAGAATGCATCTCTGGACCTGGAGCCTTAGTCTCCCAAGTTCCTATCGGCCCACCCCCTCCGCCCATTCATCACACTCCTACAGCTCTGTGACCCACCCACCCTCCCACTGCATCCCCCTCCGCTTGGCTCGGTTACGGAAAGACGCAAGCACACACCCTCCCCGCGTCTCAACGCCGCGCCAGAGGGGGCTCCACAGTCTGCGCTTGCCTCTAGCGCGGGGCAATTGGGGAAAAAAGTTCTGCTCGGCCGACCGTTGAGCCTACCACCACCAGGCGGCCAGCGCTGCAAATTCTTTCTCCTTACCTGAGTCCGGGGGGTCTTGGGTATGCATTGGTTCGGTGTGCTCTGCAGCGGTCTGGAAGCAGCCCTCTCTGGCCAGCCCGCTCCCCTCCTGCCCCTCCCCAACCCCCATGGGTGTTTGCCCAGCGGCAAAGCGGGCTCTTCCAGGTAAGTATATAAGTTACTGTACTGTGTGGGAGGGTCACGATCTTGGTAATTGCAGCTTCCCGAGTTTAACCCATGAGCTCCTGCCTCCCTCCAACTTGTTGAGGACTCGTTGGGGAGCTGGAGAGGCAAGCCAGCGCGGCAGAGAGAGCGCTGGCCCGGAGAGGGGCGGGTGTGCAACGGGCAGAGAGGGGACAGCAGCACTGCGCGCAGTGGAGTTCAAATGCAACACCCCCTGGCAGAGGTTTTCATTGGATAGGTCTTCCCCCCACCCCCGTTCACCCCTGGTTTGCACTCCCCCCCAACTCCATGTAGGGGACGTCTCCAGGCGAAGTCACGATTCCTTCTCAGTTCGGAATGAAGTGTGACTAGAGCCATGACGCAGCCAGCGCGCATTACTCACTTTTTGCAGTCACGACTTGGGAATCCGTGCTGGTTCCAACCAAAATTGCACCGCTACCATTGAATTATTTAATAGGATCCAGTTTGGGGGGTAAACTTGTGCATTGTGCCAGGCAGTGAACCGCAAGGGACAGAGGGCTGGAGGGACATAAGGACACGGAGTACCCCCCCCACACACTTTATGACTCTCGGAAACCCCACTGCCAAGGCTCCACGTGTTGCAGGTGCCTTATTGCCCCCTTCCTCTCCTGGCAATTTCCTTTGCAAAAGAGGCAGAATTTGTAAACACCACAACTTGGAGGGGGGGGGCTGAGAGGGGCGAGGCTTGGGAAAGGGAACTGGCATATCTACTCCTTGAATGAAGAGGAAGCCTAGGGGTGGGCCACGAGACTGCTAGCAGCAGCTTTGCTTTAAACTTGGGTTGTCAAGACAAAGTGTGGGTTGCAGCGTTATTTGGTAATTCTGCACCTCAGTAACAGCCCTTGTTACTATTAGGAGTTGAAGTCTCAGCCTCAGCCTTTAGTCTCAGCAAAGAAATCTGCCCAGGAAGGGACCGCTCTGAGCTAAAATTAACTCGACTCACCACCCTCTTTTCCCTTCAGGGACTGCAATCCGGTTGCTCTGTGTAGGTCCCTCACTCAATGCGGGCCGTTTCGAGGTAGATAGAACAGGGGCTAGCTAGTCTCCCCCTCGCTATCCTGTGCCCCCCTCCTCAAAGATCTCGACGTTCCTGTATGCACCTAACCTCATGACAGACTGCAAGAGTGCTTTGTTTTCCCCATCGTGTACAGCCCACTCTTGTGGGTCAGTTTGAAGATGCACTATTACTCTACTCCAAGGAGTTAATCAGTAATGAATGTCTTTGTGTGTCTTACCCCCCATCCTGCACCATGACATTCTCTTTTCTCACCTGTCTGGCTAAGGTTCTGCCCAAGTATCTGAAGCTGATTGTAATGAATCTCATTCACAACTCACCCACAGGGAGCTGGTGGTCTCCCCACTAACATTTGTCAACCTTGAGAACAATCCTCCCTATTTTCTCCTGATAGTGGTTTGCAACATTGCCTTAGAGGAGAGCCTGGAGTCTCTGTGCATAGATAGCACCAGGATCCGGTCCTTTGGCTTGTGATACTCCCATTCCAGTAAGTGATTTAGAGATTCTGTAACTAGGATGCAAAGGACGTGGGAATAGTAAATGATATAACATACGCCCTTAAACCCCTCCCAGGAATTGCAGAATGTGGGTGTGTGAGAGGGCACGAAGTGGGAGGGGAACAGGGTCGAAATAAAGCAACCTATAGCCTCTTATTTTGAGAATCATCATCAGGGAGAAATATTTCAAATCCACTGGCGGGAAGGTGGTGGAGCCTGAGGCTGGAGACCCAGACAGTTGCCAGCCTTTGCAGGAGAAGATGGTGAGCCTCCGACTTTGGTCTTGGGTTCCTGGAGCGCACGGCCTTAGCTCATCCTTGAATCTAACACTTAGCTCCCTCTCCTTTAATTTTTTTTCCCTTCCCTTCCCACTCACCCCTCCTTTTCCCAAAGCTCTCACCGAAGTCACGACTATCCCCTTTGAACATCTTTAACCCCCTTCATTCCGGATCCTGTTTGCATCCAGGGCGGGGCTAGCTTCTGTTGGAGCCAATCCTGCCCCCTGGCGCTCAGAACTGAACTTGCTGCGGACCAAGGAATTTTCAGCACCTATATCCGTGGACAGCTACCAAGGGCTGGATCAGTCAGGACCACTGTCAAGGTGCCAATGATCGCCCCCTCTCTTTTATTCCCTTTACCCCATGCAATTCTGGTTTACATCCCACAATCTCCATTAATCTCGCATTGAAATGGGCCATTAAATTGTGTCGGGCCACCCTTTAAGACAGAGAAAATAGGGAGGGGAGAGGGCAGTAGAGAGAACCCAGCTCAACAGCGCCGACTCATAACTAGAGAGTGCGTTGCAGCTGCTATCGATTCAAATTTGTCAGGGTGATTCCCAACTCTGCAAGAATTCCTTCTTGGTTCCTTTGCATGCAGCCCCCAATTCATTATATACACACATCCACACAGAGAGAGTTACACCCTCCCCCTCCCTTCCCCCTCCCCCCTCAGTCTCATTCTCCCACTTAGCAAAGGGCAAAAAAGGCAGCCAAGAATGCATCCTGAGCATGCACAAAGTAAGCATCGGTTTGTACTTACAGTCTGCGGCATGCACATGACATAATATTACTTACCCAAACGGGAACTCCTTAAGAGAAAGAAACATGGGGGAGGGGGTAAAGAAAGGAGAGAGGAAAGGAAAAATCCAACAATTAATTTCCAGACATGGGGGTAGGGAGGAGGAATGTGGTGGTGTCCAGGTTTTCTTCCACCCTCGCTGGCTTTTTATCCCAGTACAGCCCTCGGTCTATTTCTGGAACACGATCAAACCCAGATGCTATTTTTAGCAAGTACTGAAAAAACCTGCACACAAAAAGGCATTTCGCTGGAACGTTGAGTCCAAACATTAAATGTGCACCAAGTGCCCCCTCCTCACTTGTTTCTGCATCACTAGACCCTCTCGAATTGCTGCAGGTGTTTTTCAAAACAGAAAAATACCCAAGTATTTCTGTTCTCCCTCCCTCATATTAACTCTCATCTGCCTCTGCCTGTTGCAAGCGCCACACAGTCTCCCAAGCTGAAGGCGTTGGAGTGGTTGTATCCTTAGAGCTGCAGGTTTCCATTGACCAGATTTCCTACATGTTGGGGAAACCGGGGTGGGGATTATTAGCCCCTTTCCCCAGAAGAGCTTCCCAGAAAAGCTCAAGAGTCCAACGCTATCCTCGATGGACATCCCCAAATGGGGGGCGGGAGATTCATCCATACCCTTCCCACATTCTCCACACTCGCTTTGCAAAATCTCTTGGTGTTTGCAACACGCCGCCTTTGGGAATGTAAATTTTAAAAGCTGCACGTGTGTGTGTGTGTGTGTGTGTGTGTGTGTTGCGTTCTAGTATTTCACTATGAGGGGGATGGAGAAAATAGACTCATGAAGACAGCGCGGAGCAGCCGCCTCGAGTCTCCTTAGTCTGCCTGCGTCAGTCATCAGCTGCTGACGTCACGTGCAGATTCTCCTCTTTGGTGGGTCTGGTTCAATCTAGAAGAGGCTTCTGCTCAGAGACAGCGCTTTGTGTTCAGCGCAGCCACTGAGCAGGCGAGGCAGCCGAGGTGGGCGCCACCCCAGGCTTGGGCTGGCCATCAGCAGAAGAGGCACAGACCGTGCTGAGGGCTCCCGAGGGGCGTGCCGATCTGGACTGCCCCTTCCCCAAACACCCAACAGCCCATTGCAAACTCGGTGCACAGACTCCTGAGCGCGTGCCTTCTCCGCCCTTTCGCATCTGGCCACAGTAACAGAGCAGGCTATGGCTATAACTCGGATTAATTCTCAGTTTGTTGGCCAGATAGCCCCGGCTCTTCGAGTGACGCAAATAACAGATTCACGGTTCCCCCGCCTCTCCCCAGCTCTCGAGATCCCTTCCCCCTCCCCTTTCTTTCTCCTCTTCTTTTTCCTGCGCCCACGCATCCTGCTTGGTCTCCCACGGAATCAGCTAGCTACAGCATCCCAGAGAGCAAGGATCTGAGTTACAGAGAGACGGGCAGACACAGTACAGATAAGCCTGAAATTGACCTCTCGTGCGAGACACACACACACACACACACACACACACACACACACACACACAGAACCAGGCACACTTTCGCCAATGGCCAGCATCTCTTTGGGATGCTGGTGATGGGAATGCCTAGAGGGGGGGACCTGAGCTTGCTTTTGCAGTTTTCCTCCTTGCTTCTAAAGCGGGAATCCGCCCCTACAAATAGCAGGTTATTGGTGAATATGCAACTTTCCCTCCATATGAGGCAGAAGACATTCAACAAAGGCTGCAGGTGCTGCCTCAAGCTACATTATCAGGCCTATTTGAAGCCAGAACCTTTACTCTTAAATACTAGCAGGTTTTTTTCTTCTTAAAACAATGACCCATAAAAATGAGCTCAATGATGGGCATTATTTTCAAACCAGTCCGAATAGCCCTTGTGTCATCATGATAATCTGTGTCTCAGAGTGTGTGCCTGAATGGGATGGTTTCAGAAGAAATGCCACACCTCAGCATGACAAAGGGATTCTTGATAGATGGAGATGGAAGGAATTCTTGCATATTGGAAGATCTGCTCAAATGACACACACATTCCCCTCCTCAGGTGCACACAGCACAGGATCTCTCTGGAATGATCTTTGCCTTCAGAATGGGAAAAATTAGGAAGTCAGAGGCTACACACAGATATTTCAGGCATGAACCATTTCCTTTTGTAACCCTAATTATCAGCTTTCCTTTACTGCCCTTTTGTTGGATGCTCATAAACAATTATCCAGAGGTCACTAAGAGGATTTGGGCTACACTGTCTGGAAAAGTAGGATCATGAGACTCAGGCTATTATATCCCTCCCCAGGCCCTCCTAACCTTTGTAAGTTGTCTTCCAAGGTTTCTGTTTAAGTTTAGACCCCTGAAGTATCTTCAGTTTTTTTGTCTGTGGCTTAAGCTTGCCTGCTTGAGAGGGACAGAGGACATCTGCTCCATTCAGAGGACACCCTCCGGCAGCCCATCAGCAGCTGTTTATTTTTAGCTCTCTGAATGCATGCATGTATGTATGCATGTGAGAATGTTGCTGCGGTGGGCTGGTGTGCAGTCAGAAGAAGCATCAATGAGAGAGGGGACAGCAGTGGCCCTGGTTCTTGTACTGGGGATGGCTTATCACATGGGGTTATCAGATGTGACCAAGCAGACATGAAATGGCAGGCAGTATTTCAATGAAGGATTCTTGGATTAATGAAATGTCTGGCTACATGTCTTTAAGGGCAGATAGATGTGTTTTTAGACACAAGATATAAGCAAAGACTGGACTCATTCACAGAAAATACAAGGTTTCTACACAGATGGCACTCACTTTATAGCAAAGATATAATTTAGAATAGTGTTGTGTTCTCTATTCTCTGTTTGGTGGTGGTATGCCACCATGCTCAATTTGAGATCACAGAAAACTCATGATTCCCAGTAGCTCTAAGGAAATCCTGAATAATTCAGAGTTGGGGATGGCTGAAATGTTCTTAAGCCAGGCCCACCACAACTTTGGGGGCAGCAGCAGAAAAGCAGAACCTAACTAGGGCCACCTGGTGGAGTCAGGGGCTCTGCTTTCTCTCCCAGAAGAGTGTGACTCTCTGCCTTGTTATCACATGCTGCAGTCACAAGACTGACTGGTTAGATTGCCTGAGCAGGAAACAAGAGCACACACCATTGCAGAGAGTCAGCCCTCTTCAGCCCCTGCTTTTCCATGTTCTCTTTCCCTCAGTCAGGTTCTCTAGTGCATGCCTGGGTTGGATGGGTGACCTTGCCTTTCCCCGATGTCTCATCATTCCTTGTTAAGGGCTCTGGTGCCCAATTCCCATCAAAGCAGTCAAACTAAGGACTCGGGGAATTAATAGACTGACATGGAACCTGTCCAAGATGAAAACCACGCTCTACATTTTCAACCGATCTCTGGGATCATCAGCTCCATTTCTGGGCTCCATTTCCCTGATGCTCCTCTCAGAAAGCATGCAAGAGTAACTGTCTGCCAGGTAGCCCTTGAGAAGAACCAACTCTCCTTTCTTTCAGGATCAGTGAAGCCAGAAAATACCCTGTCTGAGTCTCTTCTCTCCTTTTCAAACACCAAGGGAAACACCAGTAGGTAAAATACTGTGTATGGAACAAGAGAGAAAAATGCAGGTCACAGAAAACCCAGGGATGGATGATAGCTTTAAATACCAACTATACACCAGACACTGTAATGGGTGCTTAAACAGAAATGATGGTATTTAATCCCACCAGAAATGCTATAGGTATTATAATATTGACAACTTCCTTATAGGATCATGGAGTAAACAAATCACTCCCAAATCATTAGTCATCAATTTTCTTATTTTGAAGTCAAGGAAATGGAGGTCAGACGTTTAAATGACTTGCCTAAAATCCTTATAGCTTGAAGCAGCAGAAACTAGGGATCACATCCAACTCCCATCCATGTATTGCCCATGTCACTCTAATATAACTGCTCAATTTCAACGCTAGTCTTCAGTATTCAAGTTCTAGACTCCATCATTTGGAGGTGGATGTATGTGAGGCTTTCTTAGGAGTAACTGCATTCATAGAACTGATTTACTCCTACTAAGATCTTTAGAATCAAGGGATGCCATCTTACTTCACTATAGCATGCAAGGCTCTAGTGGGAGGAAAGAACAACGCCCATAACAATAATGGCTCTTGCTACCTCAGATTCAGCCCAGACTCCAAGGGTTGTCTGAAACGAAATGGATGGAGACCTATTAAATTTCCTATCCCATCTAGACTCCTGCATTTATATCTCTACACTGAAAGAAACAAGTCACTTGGGTGGTACCCAGGGAAGGTGGGAAATGTCTTCCAAGAGAGCCCTCTTGGATGAGACCCTTGAGTTGACTAGTCATCCCAGCTCCCCTTTTTCTCCTTTAGAAACTGGCCTCCCTGATTATTTTTTCTGATTCTGAAGAATGTAGAGACTGAGCTATTAGCCCAGTATGGGGAAGAGGGGATAAGCCATAGCATGCATAATATATGCTGTTTCACGATCTTCTTCCCTTATTTAAATACGTGTTTTCATCACTTAACCTGGTCAAAAGGTATATTCAAGCCATGGGAGACACTTCTCAGAAGCCAATGCATTTGAAGGTTTGAGGGTGAATGGTCTAAGGATCACTTACTTGGATGTTGAGGATGACTGCAATTCCCTGCCTCCTCACCTGCCTTTTTTTCTTGTTACCAATAGTAATATTCTCTCAGTTTTCTAGTCACATAAAGTATTTAGCATCATTCAACCCAAAAAAGTTAAGACAGTATCTGCACACACCTCCACTATCTAGAAGTAAGCTCCTCCCCACCCTAGCTAATTCTAACTACAAGGCTCCCTGAGAACCAGATAGGGTTTCCCAAAACTTGCCACTGAAGGCACACGTTGCAAAACGAGAAGCAGAGGGGGATCCAGGGGGTTGTGTCTTTACTATATAGAGACTATCTGCAAGTTCTGTGACTCTAGAGAACCCTGACTAATACAAGTAGGTTTCATGGTGAGGATCTGAGGATCTAAGCAGAGATGAAGCCAGAGCAAGCATAAAGATAGGGAGCAGAAGCTGAGGGGGTGGAGCTCAGGAAGCCAGCACACGTTAGAGGCCAAATAGCAAGAGCTTCAGAAGCATAGACCACAGGAAGAAAAGAATGACCCAAGGGAAGTTTAGAGGCAAGTGTGGGGATTTAGCTTGTGATGGACAGTGATCTATCTCCCATAACTCAGGAGGCAGAGTCAGTACTATCACGAACTAATGGGGCTTTAGTGGATCAGAATTAGCAGTACACTATACCCATAAGGCATCGTTGCCATCATCTGTTGAGCTAGTAAGCTTAAGTCTGATAGGCCAATAATAGTGAATGTGGGTTGTGCTTCCGTAGTTCTCATCCCATAGATCTATGCTGTGAAACACAGAGGAAGCACTGGCTAACATACCTGACACGTATTTGCACTTCTTGGCAAGTATCTATTGATTTTTAAAAGGCATATATTGATTAATAAATTGTTTTTGAATTATGTTGTTAAGAAGGGAGACTCAGCTTACATATAAAAAACCTAGTATCTCATCAACAGTACTTGGTAATAATTCAATGTTACTCCTAAATGTGGAAAGAAAAAGGAGGGAATACATTTATGTTTTGTCTGAGTATTGAGGAGAGAACCCAGGGTCTCACACATACTACATAAGTTCATCACCACTGAGCTGTGGGCTCAGCTTTCTTTTATTTTATTCTGAAATATGTCTTACTAAGTCACCTGGGCTGGTCTTGAATTCATTCTGTTGCCCAGGTAGGTCTTGAAATGACAATCTTTGTGCCTCAGTTTTCCATGTGTAGTTGGGCTTATAGGAATGTGCCAGTAAGGCCTGTCTGATTTTTATTTTATTTTTTTTTAAATCGAGAGAGAGAGAGAGAGAGAGAGAGAGAGAGAGAGACTAGATGACATTCCCAACTCCTGATGTAACCAATCTTCAGCATCAGCTCTGCTTTCCAGAGTAGCGTGGAGCCCCACTAACATTTCTCACTGTTCTGGGGTTCCCTGTAAGGGCTCAAGTCAAGAGGGACTGAACAGGGGACAAATCTTGCTGTCTCCTAAGGTGGGTTTTCATCAGCACTGGATTTCTGAGGTCACTACAAAGGACCCCAGACACTGTCACTTACCTCATCATCTGGTGGCCTGTGGTCTTGTGACCCATGAAGAAAAAAGCCTTGGGTCTCCAGGGGAAACATCTACAGTGAAGCCATCACAATGTGGTAGAATGAAATGCACATTTAATTGGAGGAAAAAAAAACCTAGGGGATTCCATTCTGTATTGAAGGGTGATCCAATTCAGAACATCTTCCTCCCTGCCCCCATATTCTTAATCAGTCCCAACAGTCACGAGCAAAGCTCCCTCACTAGGTCTGACTGGGATTAAGGGATTTCTGGTCTTTCCATCTGGTTTCAATGACATCACACTCAGCTGTATTTTGGGTCTCTTCCCTGAGCATGGTGGCCCCAGCAGAGCATGCTCTGACTTCCTTTTCGGAAGAGGGAGCTTTTTCTCTGGCTTTTCCTGACCAAGTGTTAGCTGACTGAGTGTTAACTGAGTCTGGTGTGAAGAGGAGACAGAGGAAAAGGAAGTAATGGTAGCCATCTGGATATGATTCGAGGGGAGCCTGCCAGAGATAAAGCCATGCCCCATGGGAGAGACACCTCAGAGAGAGCTGAGTGGGTGATTAATGGAGAAGAGGTGGTGTCAGGAGGGAATCGTTATGGCGAGGGTTAATAGAAAGATGAAGGTGAGCAGCCACATTGCAGAAAGCACGAGGCAAGGATGACATGCGTCCTGGGTGTCTGAGAACTCATCTGGTCTCCTCTTGGTCCTTGGTGCTCCTACAACAAGTGAGAGCAAAGGGACATGACGTCAGCAGTCCACATTCCATCACCCACAATGCCCTGCAGCATCCGGCTCTAGGCCAGCCCCTCCCCCTCCATTCCTGGCACTGGTTAGACTTTCCTAGAAATGAGAGGAATCCAATGGGGAGGAATATTCATGGCTACAGTTGGGGAAAAGGATGGGCATCCTCACCAGCAGGTAGCCAAATATGTCTTCACTTCCAACTGGCGAAATCTGAAACTGCTCATCAAGAAGCCCCATTTCTGGCAAAGTGGAGTTTGTGGTATTAACAATTTCCTCCCACCAGCAACTAAAGGCTGGGGGGGCGGGGTTTACATTATAGGCAAATATTTTTAGCTTACCCACTCTGTCTGGGTCAGTGATACCCAACCAATCACAGAGAAGGCACCACTGAAAAGCTGTCTTGCTCGCTCTATACTCTCAGTAGGCATCATTATGACCCTATTATGACATCATGGCCAGTAGGGAAAAAGACAGCAATGGAGAGGTCTTGAGCTGGAGGAAGGAGGGCTGGGTGTGATTTGGAGGCATAGTCTCAGTGGATAGTTGAGACACACAGCAAGTGAAACTAGAGACCAGCATCTGGCCCAAAGCAGGAGTGAGAGCGCTCTCTTACTTACCCATATCTCAAATCCCTGGGAAGAATTAGTGTAGACACGCTCTGAGGTTCTCCTGGGTAGGTTGGAAATATTTACATCTTCACACTCGAATGGCCAGGAGCACTGAAGTAATAATTGGCCCAAGATTGCTCCAAGGCCCTAGATAGCTCCTAAAGTTGGACTGGTAAGAGATTATCCCTAAGACAAGTGCCCAGTGTGCGTTCTAGTTCAAACGCTAATGACAGGTAAACGATAAAGCAATCTAACATGAGAAAAGAGAAACTCGGGAAAGCCTCTGCATGTACAACAGGAAGGTATTTACAATGTTTTTTTCCTGTAATTAAAAAGCTCAACTTATTGCAGCTCAGAGCACTTTTGCTTAATCAGAGAATGAGAACTCAGATCCCATTACCCATGTTTTGTGGCTTATGATACTTCTAACTTCAGCTTCTAGGGATCCAAAGCCTACTTCTGGCCTCCACGGTTCCATATACACAGCTGCGGAGACAACACACATGTGTGAACACATGCATGCACGCACCATTCTTTCTTTTTTTTTTTTTAAAAAAAAAAAGCCAAACTTAGAACTCAGCCCCAACTAATACCAACCAGAAAGTCAGGACTTAAGCTAATTGCAGCATTCTGATCTTGAGGCTGCCACTGCATCCCAAAACCAAACCCCGAAGAGATCCCTCAGAAGTTCAATTTCTCAGCTTGCTCATGTACTGCCATGTGCTACACCACCCTCACAGACATTTACCTGTGAGAAAACTGGTGTGAGCTTGTCCCCAAGTTGGGAGAAGCCCATTCTTTGTCCTGGAAATTCTTCCTGGTCACCTGATGTCTGCTCTCCCTTCCTCGATGTGGGTATAAAAACGTGAACTCAGTCATCTGACAAATCGGCTCTTGAGCTGATTCTTTTTTTTTTTTTCCTCCAAAAGCAGAGTTGAAATGCTCTGGGCCCCCGAAAGCTCATGGAGCAAGCTTAGAGCCAAGGTGACTGAGGTGCTGTGTGCATATCCCACCTCCTACATCACATTCCTCCTTAGTTCTTGCTTCTCTTCCATTATGAATTCTAAGAGAATTCTAAGAGAAGTCATAATAATAAGAATCTCAAAGATGGATGTGCCAGGGACTTGTTTTATAAAATGTCTGGTCTCAGTCACCTCCCATGTATGTATGGAGTTTTAGTGTATTAAATAAACGTATGTTAGCAAAACACTTATCACTGTATTGGTGCCCAGTAAACATCAGAATAAATTATGAAGGAGGCAGAAGAAATCAGACCAAAAAGCTCAGGGGCTTCAAATCAATACCCATGGGGCAGGGCAGTACGGCTGCAATAGAGTTTTACCATCGGGCCAGTAGAGGGCACTCCAGAGTAAAATGGATTTTGTCTACATTTTCTTCAGTTCTACATAAAACAAATCTTGGTTCATAGACTTGTTCTCCCTAGAAATAATAATCTGCTTAGAGAAAATTGGAGGTTTAAGGTCTCTGACCCAGGCATGTTTTCAGAGAACATGTGGGTTCTTGAATTTTAGAGACAAGTTCAGTTCCCTGTCAAGGTTCAACTATTGTATTGAGTGGAATGAAAAGGGATCGAGAGATCGACCTGGACTGAGACTTGCAGCTAGCACATCTCTGGCCCCTGGAGTTCAGACAAAGCTGTCATTTCCTGCTTTGTCCTCATTCCACAAATACTCAGATTGCTGCCACAAAAGCACATTAGTAAAATTGCCACAGAGGAATCATAGAGTCTAACCATCCCTCTGCTCCCCAAAAGATTTAGACCAAGGTGTCTGTAAATCTCAGTGAGTAGCAACGAAGTGAAGGAAATGGCCACCCCTGCTTTGGTGAACCTTTAAAGAGTAGACATGGATCTCTTTTAGACAAGAGACCTAACATGACCATCCAGAGCAGAGTGAACTCTCCAGAGGCTCTGAAACGAGCTCTTCACACTTGTTTCCTTGCTGAGATCAATTGGTTGGTCTACCTACCCCAGCAAGCCATTTTCCCACACTTATTTTCTAATCCACAGTTAATCAGTTCACTAGTAGATTCCCAAGAGATGAGGAGAGATCTTTCCCATCTCTCTTATAATTAACATTTGCTCACCGACTGAGTTTGATTAACGGTAGCCTCATTTCTTTTAGGGTACCCGAGAGACTTGGCTCCTCACCTACTTCCAGGATGATAAGTAGTTTAGAAGGGACTCTGAATAAGGCAGACATGCCATTCACAAAGGTTGAAAAGGTGACATGTGCAGTCTTTTTCTGCTGGCACATCAAAAGTAGTGATAGCCACTGAGCACCTGCTTACACCACCGGTCTATGCTAGACATGGTATGCACCATGCCATTCAAACCTTAGCCAACATAGGGATTTCAATACAGTGTACTTTTTCAGTTGAAAAAGAGAAGTACACAAAGGTTAAACTGTTCGTTTAAAGTCAAGCAGATACTACTTGTAGTGCTGGTATTCTGAAGTTTGAACCCTGGCTGAGTTCTCTAGGACAGACAACAATGGGACATCCTTCAGCATCCCTTAGGAAAGGTTTCCAAGGGCCAGAAGATGCTGTGCAGGTGAGGACACACTTGCTTGAGGTCACACAGACAATGACAGAAGCACGCGATGCCCTGTCTTGTTCTAATAAAGCAAATGCAGCCTATCTCAGAGGGAGAGGTCACACCAGGATGAAGTGTTTTCACCCCTCCCCCCCTCTGAAAGGTGGTTTCTGAGATGCCAGGCAAAGCATAACATTACATTTTGGTTTTGGAAAATGCTTTGTATTTTCATAATTTGGGAGTAAGCTAGAAACCTGACAAATGGGCCCTAATTCCAGAAGAGTTTCTGCTGGACCCTAATGCCTCAAAAGAAAAGATGCTCATTTAGAGTGCCATCAAACATAGCATGGGGGCAGGTCACTGACCATGTGAATCCTTGTATCCTTCTCTGCATCTTTCCTGTGCTCTGCTTGCCTACTTCTGGTCAAGGGCAGTGTGGACTTCTTTGGTATAGGGACTTGGATCACTCAGGGGAAGCAGAGGTGACATGTCTGACACCTGAGGCATATCTCCTTAGTCACAGATGACAAAGAGCCTGTCTTCCAGCCTCCCCCCACCCCCGCCCCAGTGGGCTTGGCTGCCTATACTCAGCCTCTACTTCCTGAAGTCAACAGAAGGAAGAAGATGATGAGTCCTGATAGCATGGAGAAAAAGAAATGAACAAATGCCAAAAACCCGAGAGCTACCGACTACGGGAAGATCAGGACTCAGACTCAGGCCCATCCTGGCCTGGCCTCTCATGTCCTCATCTGCGCAGTCAAATGGCTGTTCTTCAAAACAAGTCTTCCTGGATTCGTTCCCCATCCTTGGGCAGGACTCACTCTGATTGCATTTTCCATATATGTACAAGTCAAGTTGGCATAAGCATCACATATTTTAATCCATGGGATACTTTGTTGCCCTGGCTCACCAGTGTCAGTTACTGTATGGGATCTACCGAATTGAAAGAACAGTTAGAGAACAAATCAAATCACAACTTTGGTCTAGACTCTAATTTAGGACAGTGCTTCTCTACCTTCTAAATGTCACAATCCTTTAATATGGTTTCTCATGTTGTGGTAACCCTAACCATTAAATTATTTTTTGCTGCTACCTCATAGCTGTAATTTTGCTACCATTATGAAAATGTGATGTAAATATTTTTTGGAGATTCGGGTTTGCCAAAAGGGTCGTGGCCCAGCATTGAGAACCGCTGACATAGGAGGATAGCTGTTGTGACAGGATGGGGATTGCTCTGACGAGGGACGTGCAGTGCAGTAGGCATACGGGTTCTTATAGGAGTGCAGCATGCCCTCAGCAGGGATCAGATTTCATGATGCTGTAGTTTGTAAACTAGAGATGGTTAATATTTTTTTAAAAAAAAATCTGAAAACTTGGGTTGGTGAGATGAATCAATAGGGACACTTGCTGCTCTTCCAAAGGATCCGAGTTCAGTTCCAGCACCCACACTGGGTGGCTCAGGACTGTTTATAGCGCCAGTTCCGAGGGATTTAATGCCTTCTTAGGGCAACCACACACATATCTGGGCATACACACATGCATGTGCACAAACAAACAGAAACATATCCTTTTAAAAATCTGAAAATTTACAAGCCAGAAAACTATTGTAAAGAAGAAACTCTTGATTTGGTGGCCATGTCTAAGAAGTTTATGAAGGACAGTAACTATTTTTGATCTCTTCCCCTGATATTACCTCTCCTGATCATTCCTTAAAAGCAATCAGTCCTTGCCCTACCCTGGGATGCAAAATGTCTCAGGCAGATGCATAGTTGAGGCCACTCTCTGCAGATGAGGTTTCTGACTCAGTGGTTCTAGTTGTATTGAAAACTGTGTGTGTGTGTGTGTGTGTGTGTGTATGTCTGAGTGTGTATTCTGAGAATCTGTGAATGTGTGTTTGTGTGTGTGTGTGAGAGAAAGTGTGTGTGTGTGTGTGTGTGTGTGTGTGTGTGTGTGTGTATACACATGGAGATCAGGGCACAACATCAGGTGCCATTTCTCTGCAGCTGGCCATCATGTTCTTTTTGAGACAGAGTCTCTCATTGCCCTGGAGCTTGTCAAATAGTGAGCCTGAGGGATCCTTCCTGTGCTGCAATTATAAATACATGCCACCACCACGCTCAGTTTTTCTGTTGCTGTTTGTTGCTGTTACATGAGTGCTGGGAAGAGTGAACTCAGGTCCACTCTTACGCTTCATCCTTATGTTTGCAAAGACAAACACTAACCAAGCCATCTCCATAGTCTATGGCTCTGGGCCAAGATCTAGGGTCAGAAGAAACCCTCTATTTCTCCTAACATAATGAGACTATGGGCTTTTAGGAAGAATATCATCATGAAAGTCTTGACGGTTCACTGTGAATATTGCCAAGACTCAGTGGTCTTAGTGAACGGCACTTGCTCGTCTCTCCCCATTGGCACCTACACATGCCATACACATGCTCACAGCGGCTCAGGAATGAAAGGAATTCCAACAGAAAGGAGAGGTCACAGCACAGATAAATTTGGAACAGAAACAGAGGCCTTTGGTGGCTTGTGGTCCACACAAGGACTTACTTATTGAACTCAGAATCAGTAGCCACAGGTTTAATAGTAAAAACAACACTGATAACAATGTGTCAGATACTTGATAATCTCTAGGTACTGTGCCAAGTCAGCAAATGCCAAGTTAATGAATTATCATAGTTATTCTTTGAGATAGGTACCTAGTTTAACTTTCAAGAAATGGAAGCTTAAAGAGTTGAAATAACCCATCAAAAGCCACATACCCAACCAAGTATGGGAGTCAATATTTGGCTGCACAGTCTAGACTGTTCATCAGTATACAGCATTTCAGATACTATTAGGAGTCTGCATCTACCTTCATTGAGTGAGCTGAGGAAGAGACGATGGTTAGATTTAAAGAGATCTCCACTTCTGTACACACGTGCATACAAACATATACATCTTACGTACTAGAGTGACATCATATGAGCCACCTCGTTCTGTTCTCATGGGGATAGCATGAGGAATTGTGTTAAAGGTTGGCAGCATTAGGAAAGTTGACAACCACTGCTCTAGGGATGGATTGGAGGTGAATACTCCCATTGTTCAGGCCAAGTGAGTAATGCAGCAAAATAATATGCTTAAAACCATGCACATCCGTGTGGCTGCTTAGAACCTACGTCGTGTGTACCCACCTCCACTGCAGGATCATTAGAACAATGACAAGCCACACTCAGAGCCACTACAGCTTATTAATTACCCACCATGGGTCAAACGCAGTGTTAGGCTCATTCATAAACAGTAAATAATAATTCACTGATTGGTCTCCCAGCCCATTAACTGGACTATCTCGGTAGTTGCCCCAAATCTGGTAAAGGTTACAGAAAAGAACAAACAAGAGCAACCCCCTTTCCTTTTTTATTTTCTGACAGTCTCGGCAGATTAGATCAAACCAATTATTCACAAAAGGGCCTGGCATAAAAAGAAAGCCAGATTAAGGCTGAAACACACAACCCTCAGAGTCTCTGAACCAATGTCTCTGTCAATACCATCTTCATTCTTTAGGTTGGGTGCATTTTAAACCATGTATTAGTTTCTCTCTGGTCCATCATATCATTTATGCTTTGCTGCTTAGAGGGTTAGAAATAGGAGGGAAGTTGATGGAGGAAGGAAAAAAAAATCATTTCTTACTGAGATCCATCAGTAACTCAGGACCACCTTCCCTTGGTCCCTTTAAGCCTCAAATTCTACTCCTTCATGTCAATATGAGTTTTGACCGTACTGCCAAAGTAATGTCTGAAAACCTGTCATCCCAAGCCAGGGGATCTCTGGCTAGACTTCAGAGTGATGACGAGATCAATAATGATTAATAAGCATTAAATCACCAGCACAATCATTCATGGAACATGTTGAGCATCGTTTACTTGCTTTTGGTGGTCAAACCAAAGGCACATCTGGGCAGGGTATCTGACCGAGTCAAGCTTGTGTCAGATAGGGACCAGAGTAGACACTTCATTTCCATCAGTAGGCCTGGCATCAGCTGGGTTGGGAGAGATCAGCAGGTGGAGTCTGTCTTCAAAGCTGAGACATCCACAGGAAGTAGTGGGGTTTTCAGGGTAGAACTTGGTTACAGAAGAGTCCTCCAGCCAATCAGTAATGGAGTATGGTGAAGTTTTCTGCTGCAGATGGAATTATTTGCTTGATGGGGGAAGATGAGCAATTGAACTCTCAGTCCCGGATCAAAGTCAATTCTCATCTCTTCCTACCAAGGATATCTTCAAAAGTATGTGACAGGTGTGGTCATCATGTGAGGTCCTGTGCTCAGAAGGGCCGAGTGCTTGGCATAAGAACCTAAGACTTGTGGCTTTGACGTTCTTAAATTATCTTTGGAGTTGTAGTCTGTAAATCTGTAGGGCAGTGGAGCATGCAAGTGGGAGAGACAGGTGAGATGTATTTCCGGTCTGTTTTCTGTTGTCAGAGCCCCACATGGAATGCCGGAGAGGGCTCAGTCAGACTCCAGGCAGGTTGAGGAAACGGGGATCTCACAGTCCCGAGAGGTGGAGCTGGAAAGGTGCTTTGAGTGCTTTGAGACAAGCCACGGAACTCTATGCATCCCAAATGCCACGAGGAACCCTAGTACAGCATTTCTCACACACGACCCTTTTCCTAGTCAGGGATACTATTGCCGTGATGAAAAACATCATGACCAAAAGGTAAGTTGAGGGGGAAAGGCTTTATCTGGCTTCTGCTTCCACATCACCAGAAGAAGTCAGGACAGAAACTCATACAGGGTGGGAACTTGGAGGCGGGAACTGATGCAGAGGTCATGGTATGTGTGTGTGTGTGTGTGTGTGTGTGTGTGTGTGTGTGTGTGTGTGTGTGATGGTGGTGTTGCTTACTGGCTTGCTCATCATGGCTTGCTCAGCCTGCTTTCATATAGAATACTGGACCACCAGCCCAGGGGTGGCACCACCCACAATGGTCTGGTCTCTCTCCCATCGATCACTAATTAAGAAAATGCTCTATAGACTTGCCTACAGCTAGATCTTATGGAATCATTTTCTTATTGAGGTGCCCTCCTCTCAGATGACTATCACTTGTGTCAGATTGACCTAAAGCTTGGCAGCACAGACCTTCTCTGTATTTGCCGCCATCTTGTGAGGTACTGAAAACCATGCTTAGGAGAGGTGATGACGCCAACCATACCACTTTTCTTCTCAGACTTCCCCTACACAACAGCAACTCAGAGAGCACATGTGCCGGACACCCTTACCACGACGTGAAATAAAAACAGGAACGTTCGTTTTACTTGGTGTATTGTTGTCCTGGTAGGAATGAAACACCTATGCTTGCACGGCCTACAAACCATTGTAGTTGTGTAATTTCTGGGATTGTGCAAAGAAGCTCGATGTTCTTTTGTCTGTCTTTAAAGCTACCATTGCACAATGTAAAGATGAGTAGCAAACTTCACACTAACAATTAAAATAATGTTTATTTAGCACGACATTGAATGGCAAGCAGTCAGCTCCATAGTGAGTTGAGAGAGAGACTGTAGAAGAGAGAACCTTTTATTTCAGCATCATTAATGGTACTTTCTTCGTGATTTTTAAACAAGGGATTTTACATTTTCATTTTGTATTGGGCCCCCCAAATTATATAGCTGCCTCTGCTCATCTCCCCTATTTCTGAGGAGAGGAGAAACACCAGGGTTATCCAAGGCACTGGAGGAAGAAAGATGGAACTTCATTCTTTTCATTGAGTGGATCTTTGCTTGAGGTCACTCTCTCCAGCGTCGAGTGAAGAGGCAGCTGACACTCCTGAATGGATATGAGGAAACCCAGGGCAAGTTCAGGTTCACCACATACACTCAGGGATGTCAGGCCCACCTCCAAACCTTGTGTAGCATTCCACAATCTCCTGACTTGGCAAAAGAGGAAGGAGGTAGCTTTCTGGTATGTTGCTTATGAACTCCTATGTGGTGAGAACTCAGGACACACACATTTGTTCATGTGGTCTTGATACACACACACATGCACATATACTTTTTGTACATGTCAGCATATGATATATGCCTGGGCATGGAGGAGGATGGTTAATGGACAAGGAACTTCTTTAGTGACAAAGAAGTGACAGAGCATATCCATTGCAATGTCTATTGTCCTTCTGGAATTCGGTCCTCAGGAGACCATAAGGGTAGAAGTTCAGGGGATGATAAAGGTCAACTGAATTCCAAAGACTGGATTACTTTCTCTCTGAACCAATCTAAGGGAAACATCTGTTAACCTAAGAGGGCAATTTCCCTCTGAGAAGTGCACCTCAAGTCACCTTAATGCCTCCTAGGCTGTGAAGACTATTGTTGTTCTTCCAGTGGCCAAGAGGTGATGGAGCAGTACCCTAAGCAGTATCCTTAGTGATGCTGGGGTGCCTATCAATCAGACATACTGGCCTGGTTTTACTCCACACTGACAAGTTATGAGGGATGGACTCTTCATCCCTCTCCTCTCTCTCCTCAGAAGGCACTGCACATTAATACAGCCTGTACCCAGCTCGCTCACTGGCTCACTTCCTCCCTCCCTCCCTTCCTATGTTCTTTCTTCTCTCTCTCTCTCTCTCTCTCTCTCTCTCTCTCTCTCTCTCTCTCTCCTCTCTGCTCTCTCTCTCCTTCTGTTGTCTGTCTGCCCATCTGTCTGTCTTTTTTCCCTTTTTCTAATGTAGGTACTCATTCTGCAGTCCAGTTTGGTCTCACTCACACTATCTATGTTTACCAGGCTGGCCTCAAACCTGTGGCCATTCTCCTGCCTCTGCCTTCTGAGGATCAGTTTACAGCCACACCTGACCATGCCAAACATTCACATAATCTATGTCCCTCTCCCTGCCTTCTGTTTTTTTTTTTTTTTTTTTTTTTTAAGTTCCAGAGGGTGAAGCAATGGCTTGCTGGTCCTAATTCCCAATTTCCCTCCCTAAATCTCCCACCTTGTTGATATTTCCTTATCAGTTCCTTTGGCAGTGCAGCCACTTCCCTCCCCATTTTGGGAGGGGGAAAAATCTCACAGACCATCACCTTCATTTGACCTGCCATCCAGCTGGTCCTCTCTCCCACTAACCCAGTCCAAACCTATCTTCTCCTTATTTCAAGTGCAATTTAACCAGACATCCAAATGGCAAGCTCAGGCCAGGTCAGGCGGTGGTGGGTGGTGGCAAACACCTTTAATCCCACACTCAGGAGGCACAGGCAAGCAGGCAGATCTCTTGAGTTTGAGGCCAGCCTTGTCTACAGAATGCCAGGGTAGCTAGGGCTACCTAGAGAAACTGCCAAAAAGGAAATGGCAAGCCCCTATGTATATTTAAAGATAGCTGGGCATCCCACTCCCCCTAGCCCCCTACACATTTGTGTTATATCTCCCAGAAGTGGCTGTTATTCAGAGAACTGGATATCCAGGGACAGAAAACACAGCTCTTGAGCTGACAGTGCTGCCTGCTTCCCTAGATGGAAAAAAAAAAAAAAAGCCTGCTTTCAAACACACGGAATCCCCATTGATGAGGTGTGGCCAAAAGCAGGCACTAGATTTCCTCTGGGTACATACACAGCTCGGGATGAAAGATGAGGGTCACGACCCTTGTTCTGCCTTTTCAACACTCAGGAGGATTTGAACTGTGTTCCCCAAGGTCAAATGACTGACGTTAAAGCCCCCTACTCCACCCCTCCACTTTTTAAAGCTCCTTCCTAACAATGAATGCCCTCCTCTACAACACACAGTACAGTCTGAGGACAGACCTCCGGTGAATTAGAAAACCCTCCAAGTCCTTTTCAAACCTAATCTTGGGAGAGACACTTGTTGATTACCACCTGGCTTTGTGCCATGGCGGGAGGGAAACCCCCCCGGACTCAGATCTCCGCAGCTCCACAAGGTACCTGACATCACAACAACAGAGCCTCCTCGGAAGTTCCCCCACCCCGCCACCCCACCTTCGAGCCCCCTTGGCGCTTCCCTAGCTCAGGCTTGCCCACGTCAGCGCTCCTCCACTCCCACCCCATTCCCCACCCCCACTCCAGTGCCAGGGAGGCCAACTTTGCAGCTTCACAGACGGCTCCTGTGAGCATCTATCCTTTCCCTCCCTCGCTGCCGCCCCCGCGATTTCGCCCTTCACCCTGCCTCTCTTCCTGCAGCAAAGTTTGCCAGGCGCCTTTCCAGGCGGTTTTCCTCCACACAACCGGCCTTGTGCATAAAGATTTCCCTCTACAGGTGGTTGTGAGCTGCAGCAGTTTTTTTTTTTTTTTTTTTTTTTCCTCTTGCAATGGAAACATTTTTTTTTCTATTTCACCTACTAATCTTTTTTAAAATCATTTTTGCTTATACCCATTAAAGACAGCATTTTTTTCCCAGACACTGTGAGGAGAGATTAATTTCTCTATTTAGGAAACATCCCCCACCAGCATGCTCCAACTCTCTTTAGCTCCCTCTGCTCCCCTCACTTTGTTCTGACTTCATGAAACCTTTTTGGAACTAGCTTTTCATGTGCAGAATCATTACAAGAATAATGAAGACATTTAGTGAATGAGATCAGTCCCAAATCTGGCAAACTGGAAGGTTCAGTTGCCCACTACAGAAGTCCCCTCCGCTCTGCCACCCCCAAACCCACAACATAGCATCTCTTCCCCCTGTTCAACACCACAGGACTGTCTCTCGATTGCCATGCCTCTTGCAAGAACCACACATACAAGACCCTAGCTAAGCCTGCTCACAAAGTCTAGGCGATTTGTACAGATATTGTTCAATGAAAAAAAAAAAAAAAAACCAAAAAACCCCCAAAACAGACAGTAATCACGGACAGTCATAAAGAGCTGCTCTCCCGAACATTCACCAACTGACATCATAAACTTTGCCAAAGCCAAACACAAGGCAGTGCACAGTATAACCTACCTTGGCGTGCTCCTTCACTTTTTATGCAAATGTTTTCCCCTCCACGCTTTACACAGATTTCTAGGGAAATTTGGAAGGGCTGGTGAGGGGGTGGGAGAGGGGAGGGGATGAGGGTAATATAAATAAGGAAGCATTTTAAATGCACCACGCAAAGAGCTCCGGATTTCACGTCGTGTCTGCACTCTTCCCGGAGCAAAGCAAAACAGTTCTCCTTCGGTGCCAGACTTGTAGGGAGAGGGAGAAGAGAGCGGGAGGGGGAGAGAGGGAGGGGTGAGAGGGAGAGAAGAGAAAGAAAGGGTAGGGGAGATGCTGAAAAAGGGAGGGGAGGGAGGAAGGGAGGGGGAAGAGAGAAGGGGGGAGAAGAGGGGAGGAGAGCAGCCAGAGGGAAAGCGAAGAGAGGAGGCAGCCCCCTCCCACATTCCCACCCCCTCACATTCGGGCACCTCCTGAGTAACTGATCAGAACACAGAATTCATCACCCACGTTCAAAAACCCCCGACCAGGGACTAAGTCTCAATGCATACACATTGGGGTCTATTTATAGACACACCCTAATGATATGCGTTGCTTTCTGAGTGTAAATGTGTGTGCACGCTGCCCGAATTACATATGATTCCTTTGAAAGGTATGATTTTTTTTTTTTAATACTGCAGTGCGACTGCTTCTGTTTAGCTTTTCTTTGAGTCGGGAAAATATGCAATTTTGAAGAGACTCTGGAAAAATGATGGGGGTCTCGATGTTTACAAAACCCTGGCTCCCCCCGGTCCCCTGCAAAGCTGGGATATTTGCAGAGTTGGGGCTGTTTGGAAAGGCTCCAGCCCTGGCTCGGTGTAGCACGCCCAGTTCCAGCAGCGTGTGCTATTGACCTGCATTGACGTCAGTGCGTCATTAGGTCTCCCTTAGAAACACTGACTTTCAAAAATAGTATCAAATTAATTCAGCTGGAGCCTGGTGAAGAAAGGCTACTAAGCTAGAATCAGCCATAAAACTCCAGAATTTTCAGCCCTAGATCTCTTCTTTGCTAGGAGCCAAATAGAATCCGATTGTATGGAAATTGTCATCGATGGGATTTTTTTTTTTTTCCTTAAGAAAGGGGACCAAATTAGATTGCAAAACCAGAAGTGCTTCCTTTTTTTTCCCTCTCTCTCTCCCCCACCCCCTCTCTCTTTTTTTCCCCCCCGGTCTAAAAATAACTCCCTGCCTGAGCTGACTGCGGTATCTTTTGTGTTGCAGCCCTGTTTTTTTTTTTTTTTTTTCTTTTCCCTCTAGTCTGGACCCTGTGAACAGTGGCACACAGTATATACATTGGTCTATTGTTATTTGCAAAGTCGGGAATTCATTTTAATAAAACAGGTGTGTCTTAGGATGGTGAGGGGCGTTGTGGGGGAGGGAACTCCACGGGAGAGACTCCTGCCATTCATAGCTGTTTCCTTCTTCCAATTCATTTTTTTCCCAAAGACACAATTCCCACCCCACGTGTCTCACGTGGCCTCTGACCAGCACATGCAACCCCCATTCATACAAACACAAAGTGCCAGCACATTCATGCTTTGTGGAGACAGTACATTCATAGACAAGGACTCTGGGCTATTCTTCCTCTTGTGGTTGCTTGGCAGAAAAGACACAGAATCCATGCCTCAAAATAGAAGGAGGTTTCATCGGAGGGGAACTTAAATACGCAACCTGATGCCAAAATTGCATCATTAAAATTCTGCATTTATTAGGCATGTGCTTGCTGCGGAGGACACTTGTGTCCTTTACATAGCTAAACATTGTAATTTCCAAAGGTCTCTTTTGCATCCAGACATTTCATATGTACCTGTGACTTCTTTATGTGACCGCCGAGCACCTTCACCAGAGATATGTCATCTTCAGATTTTTGGGGGGTGGGGGTTGTGGCTTTTTATTTTCGGAGGAGGGATTTAATAATTATCTGGTGGTCTTCATTTCTTACAAAGTTGTTGCTCCTTGGCCCCTCCTCCTAACCCACCCCGCTCAAATAGGCTACGCTTGTGCCTCTAGATGATGAAAGATTTTTGGTTTCCCTGACCCATTTAGTTGCTAGCGTCTGCCAGACTGTTAATGAGGAGACTAATTATGACCATTGTGTGCAGGGGTGCTCACAGAGACCAGAGGTCTTAGGCAGAGGAGGAGAGCCCAAAGTATGTTTAAATCATATGACTTAAAATTAAGTGGACCTCCCTTAATTTTTAAACATATTCATTAGGTCTGATTTACAATTCCCAATTGATCTCCCCTCAATCAGTTTTGCTCATCACTATATGCCAAAATGAGGAAGTTCTTCCTTCCTGGAGAGCTGGTTTGGGAAGAAAAGGGCATTGGGCATAGACCTCAGCAGTTCAGACAAGAACAGAATCTGCCTAATTTTCTCCTGCTGGGCTAGTAGGTTCAGGGGGTACAGATGAGAGAAAACCCTACTCAGCTACTGCCCACCTGCCCCTTGCTAAGCCCCAAGAAAGCACATCAGGGGCTAAACAGGAGACTGTGAGGCTAGAGTTTATCTAAGGACAATTCTTAGTGGCCAGAGGAGCCTTCAACTGATGACAAACATGCTGCCTGTTTCCCCTTCTCTGGGACTTCTGGGAGGACCATACAGTTGCTAATAGATCCTGTTTTTAGCAGCAGCAGAAACACCAGAACAAATGGCAGATGCTATGAGCAAACCAAGTGTTTCCCCTACATACCTGCAACCCAACCTCCCAGACTTCAATAAGGATGCTTATCCAGGGATGCTTTCAGCAAGCCAGGCACCTGCAAGCCTCTACCCCAGCTTGCAAGGGTTCCCATACACCCTTCATCACAAATGCATTCATTCATAGAAACTACAGTCATTCATGCACCTGCACACGACCATATTCATTCATGTTTTAGCCACAACTGAAACCACGAATTTTGCCTGCAAAGTCTGAAAGTGCACACAGCAGGAACACACCACTGGAAGGCTGCATTCTATCCCTCTCCTTTTATCCCCTCCCTCATCCTTTGCCCCTGCTTCTTTGTCCTCAAGGGGGTTCAATTCTGAGGCATATGAAATCCTGTCAGGAATACATTTCTGTCATCCAGACAATCAAATCCCCAGCCTGTATAAACCCACTGACCTCAGCCTTGATTAGATCATGGACAAGATGCCAGAGTGCTGACAGGCAGCTGATACCTAGGTGGATTGCGGGGGGGGGGGGGAAGGGGGGCTCTTTTCCTGGCCTGATGTTGTCCCCTTGGGAGCCCAGTGACCAAGACAAGGCCAAGGGAGCGGCTCACAGTGTGGCCCAAAACAGCACCATGCCCCACTTGGCACATTCTGATCTTGTCCTTTGGGTAGAGGGAAGAGCTGTGGAGAGCTGTCAAGTCCCGCAGGAGTCAAGGCTTGGCATCCCAGGGCATCCCTGGAGACTCCTTGTAGGTTTTGGTAGTGTGAAGGGTAGGAAGCTGAGAATTCTGTACTGACCCCTTAGATTCATGCTACAGTCTCTTCCTGTTCTGTGCCCCCAGAAAGTCGACTTCTAGGCAAAGTATCAGCAGACCCTCTTGATCCCTGGCTGAGCTGATAGGGGTGGGAGGCTCCGGTAGAGAAAGCCACAGACAAGAGGAGAACGTGGTAAGAGATTCACTCATCCCCCATCTCTCTCTTTGCCAAGCTAGGGCATGCCTGCACCCATCTTCCCTCCCTACTAAAACTACAGCTTCTGACAAGTTACTCTCTTGAAAGTTATAGTTCTGGGGGGGGGGAGGGGCTCCAATGTGAAGGGAGGGGTGTGTCCCTGCGCCTTGCATAATCTAGACAAGTGCTTCTCAAGCTCTGCTATGGAACTCTTTCTTTTTTTGTTTGTTTGGTTTTGAGACAGGGTCTTACTAGAGAGCTCTGACTGTCCTGGAATTCACTGTGTAGTCCTGGCCTTGAACTCAGGGTGGGGCTAAAGGTGTGCACTACCATGCCTGGCCATCTGTGGAACTCTTAAGCAAAGGCTATGCATGTCATTGACAACTACTGGGTACCTAAAGTATTTCTCCCATTACAATACCAGGTAAGTAGTGCTTGATTTTCTTTTTTTTAAAAAAATATTTATTTATTTATTTATTTATTTATTTATTTGATGTAAATACACTGTATCTGTCTTCAGACACTCCAGAAGAGGAAGTCAGATCTAGTTATGAATGGTTGTGAGCCACCATGTAGTTGCTGGGATTTGAACTCAGGATTTGAAGAGCAGCCGGTGCTCTTAACTAACCCCTGAGCCATCTCTCCAGCCCTTTGATTTTCAAGCATGAACCAAGGGAGAGCTTTCTCAGTGACTACATGCCACTGTACTGTATAACAGAGTGTGTTAGCAGGGATCTAGAAGTAGGGCAGCTGTTTAGATGTTTACTGGCTTTGTGTTCACAGGGAAGGAATAATAATTAAACGACAGCACCCTGATCTTAGACCTCCAATGAGGTCTGTATGACATGATGTTTGGAAGGCTGTGTAACACGGTGACTGATACCCAGGGACCCACCCAGTACATGCTGCCTTCCTAACTGTGAGGAATACACACATTCATTCTGCAAACAACCATCTATGAGGCATTGAGATCTTCGAAAGCTTCTGAACAGTGGCCAACGTTATTTATATCATGTTATGAAAACACACACCCAACTGAAAGCCATGCTTAGCTTTCAAATCCTCGGTACACTCTGAATTTCCTCAGCCATTCTATCCCATCAGAATCTGTGGGTTCAAAACATGTTAGCAAGCTAAGACACGCGGGTGGAGAAACCCAGCTGGTGGACCTTTGTGGGGGTCTGTGATTACAAGTGGCTCATTTCAGAAGTGAATGATAGTTTAAGAACATTTCCTGGCGTCTGCATTTTGCTTTCATTGGGTTTCAGTTATCCACAGCCAACTTTTTTCTGAAAACAGTAAATAAACACTACCCCTCCCCCAAATAATTTATGACTCACCGAGTAAAGAAAGACATCTGCCATCAAGTCTGATGACCTGAGTTCGATTCCCAGTACTCACTTGGTGGAAGGAGAGAATTGATTCCTGAAAGTTGACCTCTTAGCTTATGCACACATGCCTTGGCATGATATCTACTGTCACCCACACCCTCATGCAGATAGTAAATAAATAAGTCACAGGCTTTAAATGTGTAGAGCTATTCATTCTGGGCAACATGAGGAAATTCTGCTCTAGATAGGAATCATACTTTGTCCAGTGAATCCACACCATAGATGCTGCCCTCCTGTTAGTTACTCAGCCTTGGTGCTCAGCGTCACCGTCTCTGTATTGTGTGGACTAAGCTGTGTTAACACATCTACATCATCTTCTATGCTCTCTCATCACCCAAGCAATGTGCCTTCCACTCACACGGGTGTGCCTCACATCATCACAAAAGGGTGAAATATTTGAGGACACATAAACCTTATTACATGGTACATTGCTCTATTTTGTCATTGCTGTTATTAATCTGTGTCAATCTACAAATCAAATTTTATCTTAGGTATGTAAGTATGATAAGGAACACACAGGATTTAGTACTGCCCATGGTTTTAAGTGTCCACTGGGGGTCTTGGACTTTATCTTCCTCAGGGAAGGAGGGACTACTTCAATTATGTTAATGGAGGAAGTGCAATGGACAGGTTGTCTTTAGACTCTGAGAGAGCAAGCTTTTGAGTAGATTTGCCTGTAAATAATGAGGATGGAGAGAGGAATTCAAATGCCCAAAACAAGGTACCATCTTCAGGGAGCTTATAGCTTAATCCTAGAATTAACATTTATCTACTATTTAACAACTGAAACTTATATGTGAGGAAGCTCTCTCTATCCAAAAGCAGGACAGAAGCCTCTGGCCTCATGAGGCTTGCCTTCTAGGGTAGTGACAGAAAACAACTGAATGATAACCAGTAAGCACTCTGTGTTCAGACTGGTCAAAACCATAAAGAAAAGGAAGAAAGGGAGAGTGGCTTATTCCAATTGAGACTGTCAGAAAATGGGTCTCAGGGAAGACATTTGAACCAGAGGACCTGAATGCAGGAAGGGAGAGAGCCACATAAAATTTAACACAAGTGCTTCATTACCAGGTCCAGCAAGCCCAGAGTCTCCAATGCAGACATGAGTTGCAGAAATAGGAAGGAAGCCATGTGGTCAAGGAAGGCACAGTGGTATATACCTGAGAGGTGGATAGGGCCAGAGGTGGTGGATGTTTTTTCTTCCTCTTTCGCTGAGCGTAGTGGCGTACACCTTTAATCCCAGCTCTCGGAAGGCAGAGGCAGGCAGATTTCTGAGTTTGAGGCCAGCCTGGTCTACAAAGTGAGTTCCAGGACAGCCAGGGCTACACAGAGAAACCCTCTCTCGAAAAACAAAAACAAAAACAAAAACAAAACAAAACAAAACAACAAAACAAAAAAAACCAAAAACCTTTCTCTCCCTGTCTGTGTGTGTGTGTGTGTGTGTGTGTGTGTGTGTGTGTGTGTGTGTGTGTGTGTGTATCATGTGCACATGTACATGCTACAGGAAGAGTGCAGAGGTCAGAGGATAATTTGTCCGAGTCAGTTCTCTTTTGACTCAGGCCATCAGATTTGGCAGCGAGTGCCTTAACTGGCTGAGCCATTTCTACAGCCCCAGATGCAGTAGGTTTGACTAACATACTCAATCTTTTTTTTTTTTTAAAGATTTATTTATTCTATGTATATGAGTACACTGTAACTGAACAGATCGTTGCGAGCCTTCATGTGGTTGTTAGGAATTGAATTTTTAGGACCTCTGCTCACTCTGGTCAACCCCACTTGCTCTGGTTGGCTCTGCTTGCTTAGAGCCCAAAGATTTATTTATTATTATACGTAAATACACTGTATCTGTCTTCACACACGCCAGAAGAGGGCTTCAGATCTCATTATGGGTGCTTGTGAGCCACCATGTGGTTGCTGGGATTTGAACTCAGGACCTTTGGAAGAGCAGTCAGTGCTCTTACCTGCTGAGCCATTTCGCCAGCCTGATACTCAATCTTGAATCATATCTAGAGGTGATTATGGGATCTGGAGGAGGAGGAGGAGGAGGAGGAGAGTACCGGTAAGTATTTTAAAAGGGTCCTTATTGGGTCCAAACATGGGATGATAATGGCTTTGAACACAAAGCGAGGAGCCTCTGGGCTCTCTGATGGGAAGTGGGGGACAGCCATCTCTTACCTACAGGAGTTCACTGTCCTCTGCACACCCGTAACACAGCGTATGTACGTAATGCGTGAGATGCCAAGACAGAGTACACGATGCTGTGGGAACTCAGATCCTGTGGGAACTCAGATCAAAACTGCATGTGACTGGAAGATGAGCTGGCACTTGAGAGAGCTGTGTTTTCAAGGATGAGTAGGCAGAAATGGAGGCAGAGTGGATACTCCAAGGAAAAGCATGTGCATGAGGACGGGAAAGCTGGGTTTCAGGGGGCATGTCTGCAATCTGGAGGTCACCCCACGGAGATGGCAGGACTGAAAGAATGCATGGGAAGATAAAACTGAAGAGGGAGGTTTGGGGGAAACCATAAAGGGCCTTCAGGCATCATGATAGATGTGGGCAAGGAAGCCACTGTGTGTACCTATGTCACTAGAGCTAAGCTTTAGGGTACCCTGGGGCTGAGGAACTTAGAAGCCCATCCCTCAATACTGCAGTAGGCTCATTTGTTAACCATGTCCTTGGACCTCCCTGGTCATAAATCCCTTGCCTTTGTTCCAGACAAACCAAACGAAAATGCCTGGTCAGTGAGTTTTTCTCTGTCACCCATTCAGCCAACAGTCCCCATTTCTTTCTGTTGTTCTTTCTCTTTTATCAAAGCCCTTGTCTAGTGCTTGGTGTTGGTTCTTAGCATCACATACTGCATGTAAGACTTCTCACCCCTGACACACAAGTTCCTTTGGATGGGCGAGCAAGCTTACTTGGCTACTTTTAATTTCCATATAGTATCTGGCACTTGATAGCTGTTCTGTTACACTGACCACTTCCGTACTTGAGTCAAGCAGTTGAGCAGCCTCTTCGGGGAGACAAGAATAAGAACCCACTCGCACAGACACACTGGCATCCAAACGCATAGCCAAGTGGGGCTCATGACACTGGTTCCTACGCCTTTCCTCATTCACTCATTTCCTGGCTGTATTGGAAACAAAGAAACTAAGATGTGGACACAATGAAGCTTTGCCTTGTGAAGAGCTGTTGGCCCAGGGGGACAAAAGGCACAAGCAAACAAGCACACCCTGGCTGGGAGGTTTAGGGAGACAGGGAATTGGACCTGGTTAGGTCAGTGTCCTCTCCACCCCCCCAACCCCCCCCCCCGCCCCCGTTCTTCTCCACAGCTTGCTTATCTGATCTACAAATGGTATCCATCCTTCCTCAATTCCAGGCTCTGTGTTTCACCAAATATGGCTTTTATTTGATTTTAGGAACTTCCGGTTCTGGTTCTCGCATACTAGTCCCAGGTAGCCCCACTTTCTCCATTCCACTGGCCAGTGAAAACACCAACTAGAAGACAGAAGTCTCAGGATAGCAATAGGGCTGTGTGGTCTACCTTGGCATCCAATACCTCCCAGATAATGGGTCACTTAAGGACACCTCGCCGAGGCACAGGTGATGGGTTTCCATCCACTCCGTTGCTGTGGATACTCAATTGTGCTTGGCTTGTTACTGTTTTCATTCCTAATTGATTCTTTCCAAACCTGCCTGCCACTGTGGGATGGGGTTGGGCGACAGGGGTGGGGATCAGTGAGGTCAAGGACACAGGAGAGATGAAGATGCTGGATTCTCGCTCATGCACTGAGCACAGTACTGCACCCCGGTTCTGGTAACTCGTGGTACTAAGTTCAAAGAAGGACGACCCTGGTGGGCCAAGATCAACCCTAGTGAGGATGCCAGGTTAATGTTGCAGAAATGGAGGCCGATGGATTGCTGGGGACACCATCTCTAACCTCATCTCAAAAGCTCTTCTCCCTCTGTCCCAAGCTTCAGCTTCACCTTGAAACTAAGTCTTCCCTGAGATAAGAGTCTCCTTTCCCATCTCCTTCTCCCACTAAAAGGATGCAAGGCCATTACAGTATGTGGAAGGGAGAACAAATCCCTTCCTCAAACCTTGGCAGGTACACACCCCAAGACCTGTCACCCCCGCAACCGCTGGGCAGAGGGGAGGGTCCCAAACTGGGGAGATCGTGCGGCTGCAGATAGAAGACTTTTCTTCAGCTGCAGCGGCCTCCCTCCCACGCGTGGAAGCGGAGCTGCAGTGGGGGCGGCGGTCACGCGGGCGGCACGGGGCCCTGCGCCGCGCGCACGTGAGGAGGCGGGGCCGCGCCCAGGATCCCCTCTCGCGGCTGCTGACGTAGCAGCCCGGAGCCCGCCCTGCCCCACCCGGCGCCGCCGCTGCCTCTCCCGCCCCTAAAGCCCGGTGCGGGGGCGGCGCGGAGCCCTGGAGCCCAGTCGGGGGAGGCGGGGGCGAGACACCCGCTGAAGTGGAGAGGGATGCAGGGGAGGAGGGAGGTGGGAAGAGGGATGGGGGCTCCAGGCTGCTTCAAGCCCCCTCCTATCTCATCAAGTCCTTGTGGGGCGAGGGGAAAGCAGGAGTGGGGAGTGGAGGGGAGGGGAGGGATGCAGAATGGAAATGCGAGCCTCGGGAGGCGCGAGGAGTGGGCGGCTGGATGTGAGGCCCCTGCCCCCGTCCGCCCACGCGCGCGTGCTCTCCCGGAGCTGACGATGTCCTGCTCCCTCCGCGCTGGGGCTCGGCTCGTGACTCTGCTTCGTGCTGGCAGAATTCCGCAGCGCAGCGTGCTCTGGGCGGAGGGGGGGAACAGTGTTGGCTTCCAGGGGTGACCCTAGTCTACTTAACCGTCAGCCACTCCACTTACCTACCCCCCCGCCCCCAATCCTACTGTGTTTTCCCAAAGGACATTGTGTCTTCGCCCCTCCGGCTCCCCTAGTCGTGGTCCACTTCTTGAGATTCCAGTTCGGTCTCTCTATCCTTTATCCATCTGCTCCCTAGACATTGAGAGTGCTTATCTCTGGGCTGAGGATGTAGCTCCTTAGGTAGAGCACTTGCTAGTTTAGAATTCAAACCCTGGGTTTGATCCCCAGTGCAGTAAACAGGTTGTGGTTAGTGCTGTAATCCCAGCAGTTGAGAGGCTCAGGAGTTCAGGAGTTCAAGCTGGTCTTTATTGGAAACCAGAATAAAATTCCTGTTGAGACTTTGTCTTAAAGGGGTCTGGGGAGGATGCTCATCTCCTTTGGCTTTACACACACACACACACACACACACACACACACACACACACACACACACACCGCCCACCTCCCATCTGTTTGTGCTAACAGCAGAGGACCATGGTAGGGGTCTTGAGACTGTGGCCAGGGTTGTACAACTGGTCTACCTTGGACAGGGCAATGGAGCCGCTAAGCCTAGCCAGACACAGCAGTGATTCTCTCAGTTCTTTTTGTTGGTCCTCCCTTCGGGAACGGTGGTTTAGCCGAAACCCAGAAGATGAGCTCCTGCCCTTGGTATCTGGATAGCACACTTGATCTGGGGAAGAGGAAGGCTTCTTAAGGATGCAGTGAAGCAAGGTGGATGCTGAGAAAAGGCATTTTCAATGTGTGGAAACACACGTTTTCCAGGTAAGAGTACGTACGTACGTACGTACGTACGTACGTATGAAAAGCCAGAGAGCCTCAGAAATCACACCTGTTCCAGTGCTCTCCTTAGGGGCCAGCAGCTTTGAGCTAGCCTGGGCATGTGGGATGGGGATGTGCCTTGACAGAAACTCCTTGGGCCCTTCTGTCCAAGCTGTAGTGGCCAGGATGAAGTCTTCCCAAGGAGAGAGGCAAGTGGGCCCATGCCTCTGAGCTGAGCTGTGAATTTCGGGTTTCAGTAGAGGCTGGCCTGCCTTGCACACAAGCAGGGTCGGCTCTCACAAGACACAGCCTGTAGCTCAGGGTCCCCTGCCTCCTCCCATCCACAACATTGATGAATATGTTGGATCCAGTCTTTAATGGAGACTTAGATGGATCATTTTGAAAACCTTCTTAGAGAACGCCACAGCACTGGCTTCTGTGAATTTCTGTTACTCTGGATTCTGATGCCATTTAGCAGCAAACAGCGTGTTGTTGCTGTTGTTGTTTTAGACTTTAGTTAGCTCTTATCACCTGATGTCATCTCAAAGACAGGGATCTGTGTGCAGTCTGAAGCGGGTTACCCTCCTGTGTGAGGACAGGACAGAGCATTCAGATTTTTGGGCCATGCGCTTGTTTTCTTGTTTCACACCTTGGGCTAGGGACTAAGTGGAAAGTCTTAAAAAACATGGGCTTTGAGGTTTGGATACACCAGGAGGAGACAACCCCAAAACTCTGAGTTACATCACAGCAAACAGAGAGAACTGGATTGTTCAAGAGGAGAATGGGAACATAGTGAAGACGCTTCAGATACCTCACCTTGGGGAGTGTATCAGTCAGCTTGAGCTGCGTATGCTGCGGTAACGAGTGAGCCCAACATCAGTGCTTACAAACAAGATTTAAAACACATATATATCTTTTTTTCATTACTTTCCACCAAAGCCGAGGTTCTGCTTCATGTTGCTTTCCCTCTGGAAGGAAGAGTGGCGGTACTGTCCCCTTCTCTTAGCGTGAGGACATTTAGTGGAGGTGGAGCCACAAGATGACTTCCTCGAAGTTCACTATATCACTCCCATGCACATTTTATTGACCAAAGCAAGTCACAAGGCAAGTGGATCAGAAAAATGATCCTTCCACACGGTCCGCAGCCAGGGAAGGCTGGCATAGATCTTAACTAGTTACACTGTTTACCTCATTCTCCCTGGAGGGGGTGATGTTTATGCTGATCTCACACACACAGACTGAAATAGAAGGAAATTCCTGCAGAGGGAGCCTTGTTAGCTACAGTCACAAGAGACTTGGCACATTCCCCTCACACTGCAAAGTCTTTGCTCCCAAATCCATGTTGTCCACCCTTGAGCACTATGTTTAGTCCCTCCTTCCTTTTAAAGACTGGCTCCTATGTAGTTCAGGCTGCCCTCAAACTCACTTATGTGGCTGAGTGTGACCTTGAATTTATTATCCACCTCCCAAGTGCTGGCTTTACAAGTGTGAGGATAGCAAGTTTTCTAAATGGCATGCTTAAGTGCCCCGGAATATCCCTGACAGACAGGTATTTTTATGAGGCAAGGATCACCTGGTTGTCACAGTATTTTAATCCTTGAAAACCTGGGGCCAGGCCCGTAGTGATACTAGATTGCTGTATGTGGGTCACCTGTAAGTGACCCCAGCAGGCATTCTGGCTTCTGAAACATCCCATCTGCTTGGAGCAGCTGAGCTGAGTCGTCTGCTCAGGCTGAACTGACTACCTGGCCTCTGTCATCTTGTAAGCCTGGTCAGGAAAGGTCTTTCCCCATGCCCCCATCCCCTCTCCTTTTACTTTCTGCTTTTCTTTGGGTGACAAAAGAGAGCCATCTCTTGACCAAGATACTTTCGTGACAAACGCTACAGAACATAATAAACTTGCGTTATTAAGCGGTGAGTTGCTAGACACTGTGCTTGGCTTTCCTGCAGGGTTTCTCCAGGGTCTGGGTATAATGTCCTCCCCTTGTGGTTTCTCAGATGCCCCAGGATGATTGGTTAGTGTGTCAGTTCTTAGTGAGGATTCCTATGTGACTGAAATGTCTCTTAAGTTCACATAACTAAAATGTCGGTATGGCAGAGAGGACTTCAGGTGTGGCTTCGTAGCATCTTAAAGTGCACATACACAGGATCCCTGCCCAGCATCTGTGCTCAGAGATGCTGGTGACATACGCTACTCTCAGCCTTCACCGGAGAAAGTTGTCTTTGCCGTGAAAGGCAGCGAGTACAGGGCACATGGCTGCTCAAAGTTTGAGGGCAAGTGAAGGCTGTGGGTTCTGTGGTTTACAGTTATAAGCCTGTGCACAGGAGTGTGCCTGTGCCTGTGTCTACGTGCAAGAGGATGGTCACGTGAGTGGAGAGCAGTGGCCTCTCACTGAGTTCGAGCTCACGGACTCAGCTAGACACGCTGTCCTGAGCTCCAAACGTTTTCCTGTTTTAGCCTCCTCCATCCTGGGATTATAGGCATGGCCTGCGGTGCCCGTATTTTACATGTAAGGATAGAATTCAGGTCTCCATGCTTACAGTGCAAGACTGAGCCATCTTTTCTGCTCAAGGAGTAGATTTTTACTGAAGGCAGTGGTGGCACATACCTTTAGTCCCAGCACTCAGGAGGCAGAGGCCAGTGGACCTCTCTAATCTCTGCCTGGTCTACAGAGTGAGTTCCAGGACAGCCAGAGCTACATAGAGAAATTCTGTCTTGAAAAGCAAAACAAACAAGTAAGACATAAATACAAGTAAGTGGGGCTACCGAGACAGCTCAGTGATTGAGAGTGCTTGCTACTGTCCCAGAAGACCTGAGTTAGGCCCGTCACGACCATCTGTAACTCTAGCTCCAGGGAATCCTGCTCTGTCTTCTGGCCTCTGCCAGCACCCATACACCTGCATATGCACACAGAGTCACACATACATACAAGTAAAAATTTAAAAACATATTTTTTTCTTCGGAGAGAGCAATGAACGCCTTCATCATCAGACGTACTCAAGCAAACCCAGCGGTCACGTGTCAACTGGAAGCACAGAGCTAATGCTGGCTCCAGCTGGGTCTTACCCACAATAGTACTTTGTTAAGACTGTACCATATTAAAAACTAAACATTCAAAAAAAAAAAAAACAAACCCACCTCACCCCCAAAAGAGTAAGAGACTGGTTTGGTTTTTTTATCTAGATTTTGGGCATCTTTGATTAGTTTGATTTCTGCAGTGCTGGAAGATCTGATAACTGGGCGCTGACGACCCTGCTTGTCTTCTGTGGGGCTGTGCCGTGCTGCTCCTTGAGGTAGAGGTCAGAGCCTTTCAGGTTTAACTTGGCAGGCTCAGCAGTGAGGGGCCTGATGCTGCTACGGAGCATAGCTTGGCCCATTGCTTTTATTAGAAATGATTCTTGGACCATGGCCTGGGGTGAGCCCAGAGGACACTTTGTTCAGTTTGGTCATACAAGAAGGTGGGTGCACTGTATCTTTGGACACACAGAGAGAGCATGGCTTGCACAGAGGCATGAGTTGGGTTTGGTTTTCTTCATGAGAGCTTCAGAATGCACCACAACAAGAAAAACAAATTATTGATGGAATAGGGATCCATGTTCAAGCTTAGAGACTAAGGTTTTGCAAGACAGTCAAACATCTGATAAGGAGGTGAGATGACTGGTATATAGTCCCTTAAATAAACATAATTGAGGATTTAATACTCAGAGGCAATTTTAAATGTAGCTGTGTTTCCTGCTCTCTTAAGGGCTCATGGCTGCCATTCAAGGTGCTCATCCTGGCTCTTCTTTGGACTTGAGTTTGCACCATGTGTTGCAAGAGATTTGAAGATAATGGAGGACAAATGAAGATGTGGCTCATCTTCCAGATGACCTGAGACAAGATCTCCTCCTTATTTTAGGATTCTGGGCTTGTATTCTGCAACACTTTCCATTCCCTGGACCTAGGCAAGTCCTGCACACCTGCTCCTGGATGATCTTGAGACAGGCCAGGAGCTCCATTGAGCTGAGCTTTAAGACATACCACATATATGTGCAAGTACACACTTACATATTGACATATATTGATAGTATGTGATAAATACATATAGTAAATTTAACTTGTGTGTGGGCATGAATATGCCATGGCACATTTGTAGAAGTCAGAGAATGATTTTTTGGGAGTCAGTCCTCTCTTTCCATCATTTAGGTTTTGGGAATTGAACCCAAGTCTTGGCAGCAAGTGCCCTTTTCGTCTTGCTAGCCCCAAATAGGCCATAGTGAGTGCAGAATTCAGTTGCATTGAGTATGTTCTCCAAGTTCTATGCCTCTTCAGCACTCTCCACTTCCAGGATGTGTCCATCCCTACCAAAACTCTGTTTCCATCAAACACCAACAAGGTTCAGTCTACTCTACATTTGCATATTCTAGGAGCCTCATGTTGGAGGAATCATTCATCTGCCCTTTCATGTCTGCATGACTTCACTCAGCACAGGGCTTTCCAGAGTCATTCATGTTGTAGCTCGAGTCAGAATCCCATCCCTTTTTATGGCTGAACATCTTACCACATGGACACACATGTCCTTCCTGGGCTGTTTCTGACGTTGGCTAGTGTGACTAGTGCTGTCATGACAGGGACGTTCAGATGTTCCCTGGAGTCTCACTTTCTACTCTGAGTGTGTTTTCTGCCACACTTTCCCTTGGGTAACCAACCTTCAGCTCTCTCTCTCTTCTTCCTGGTGCTCTGTGGTGGTGAGGTGAACCCGGTACTTAGATATCCCTAAGCTCACTGACAGCAGTTGGAACCAGAGTCAGGTTGGTGCTCTTGTGCATGGGCTTTGATGCTAGGATGTCACCTCCTTGAGGACAAGGGTCTCCTCTGATGACATGCCTGATGCATCTTCAGGACAAGTAATCGGGGATGTGGTGTGTTTTAAAAGAACAAGCTGTGCGAGCATTTGAGTAAATACTTTGCACCTGCTCCTCTTCCTTCCCCCTCCCAGTTCTTCCTCTGACCACCCCTGTGAGATGGCTCTGGTCCCTGGCTCAGCCACAACTCCAGCTCAGTTAGGCTTTTGCTTCTCCAGGACTCTGCCTGCCATCCTTGAAGGACTCTTCTTCCCTGTCCCTTGTCACCTCCAGCACGCTGGCTTCTGTTTAGGGAGCAGCTGACTCCGGCTTCTGGAATAAGGACCTGAGGGACAATGGAGGGGAAGAGAGGGATCAGACTCTCCTCAACAATTTGGTCAGAAGAGCTCTTCAGTGTGCAGAACTGTGCTCCTCATTCCACAGTGCATGGAAGGGGGGGTGGGTGCTTCAATCCCTATCCCCCCCCCTTTTTTTTTAAGTGGAGATTAATTTCAATGTGTCAAGAAGGCTTCTCTTGTTAAGTCACACTTCGTCCTTGGTTTTGGAAATTGGAGCTCTGAGAGCTCTCTCTTCTTCCTTTCAGGGGACCCGATCAGGGTACAGCTTAATCATTGGGATCTTTTGTCCACTAGTTTGTGCCTATCAATAAACACTGTCATGAGCAGAGTTAATGATGCGAAGACATGGTAGGATACCTGCATCAGGCATGAACACCCAATGTAGGAGGAGCAGCCACTGTCTCCACCTCCTGGGGAGAGACCATGCAAGGAAAGCAGGCAGCAGGAGAATACCCCAGGCACCTGTGTCATCTGCTCCCAGCTGCCAGACAAGGCAAGCACAGGGGGAACCCACCTACAGATGGTCAGGCTGAAGGCAGCTGATCTTCCCTCTGTCCTTCTAAAATGAGCAGAGCCAAGGCAGAGGCCCAGGTGGAGGAGGGAAGTGGCTTTCCTGGGCTGCAGAGAACTGGCCCTGGGGCACCTGACGATGTCAGAGCCAACTTGGGTCTGTAGCTTGCACTCTCATTGTGTTTTTATTTTCAGAATTTAGTTATTTATTTTCAGAATTTAGGTATTTATTTATTTATTTATTTTTTGAAGACAGGATTTCTCCCCAGGGTGGAGTCTGGGACAAGGAAACAAACTGGTGGCCTGAGGTGGGGTGTTGGAAGGATCCCTGGGAGTCTCTTCTTTAGCCCAAGAACAGGGCAGTCACCTTTCCTGACTGCCCCTGATCACAGAACACGTCTAGGTGCACCTTCCCTTGCTCATCCACTAAGGCCAAGGCTGTCATTCATGAGGGCCAGCAGCAGACCATGGGTGCACCTATGATACACAGCTCCCTGTTGAGCAGCATTCTGAGCCTCCACTGGGCTTTGGGATGGGAAGATCCTACCTGCTGAGCCTCCTTTTCTCCTCTATTGTTCCCAAAGGGCTTGGTGGGAGAGAAGGATGCTGGGAACTGAGAAGGGGATGGAGTGTCCCAGAGGAAGATGGGATCAGGCGAGAGAAAGGACGATAGAAATTGCTTGGGTACTTAGTGACAATTTAGAGTAGGAGTTTGCCCTTGGTTTAAGTGCTGGGGAGATGACTTAGTAGGCAGACAGTTGAAACACTTGCCCTACGAGTCTGAATTGCCAGAGCCCTGTAAAGCTCCGAGCAGGAGCCCACCTGTAACCCAAGCTTCCTAAGGAGAGATGGGAGGCAGAGACAAGAGGATTCCACAGAAGCTCTCAGTTCAGCTGGCCTGTTGTACACGATGGTAAAACCCAATGCAGAGCCTGTCTCAAAACAAGGTGGAAGGTGACAACACTTGACATTGCCCCTCGATTTTGTGAGTGGTGACACACTGTGGCTGCTTCCTTACATATACTACACCCCTCACACCCTACACACACATACATACCAAAAATTATATATAAAAAAAGGAAGTCCGTGGTCATATGGTAGCAATGTCAAGGGCCCCAAGGGTTGTTAGTTTGAAGCATACACCCTTAAGGTGGGAAGGAGAAGAGGGGAGGAGGTGAGAGCAGAGAGTCCTCTTCCAGGGCTGAAAGAATGAAGAAGACAGAAACTATTACAAGTATTGTAGTAGAACTGAAACCTGTGTGACAGTCTATCATGAGTGACGAGGGAGGGGGAATTAAAACAGTTCTTATAGTGTCTGAGTGGATGGTGGTGTCATTCACAGGACAAGGATGTAAAAGGAAGCATTTGTATTGGGAGATTGGTTCTGGGATAGTCATATTGGGAACAGGATGCCTGCTAGGGTTCTGGCAGGAATGGATGTTCAGTTTCTGGGAATGAGCAGAAAGTTACTGAAAAAGTGGAAAGTTAATAGATACAGTGTGGAAGCTGAGCAAGAGTCTGGGTTACAGACAAATACCTGGGGGTCTCCAGGAATTGAGATGAAGGGTTTGGATAGATTATTTAGGTTTAGCCGGGCGGTGGTGGGGCACGCCTTTAATCCCGGCACCTGGGAGGCAGAGGCAGGCAGATTTCTGAGTTTGAGGCCAGCCTGGTCTACAGAGTGAGTTCCAGGACAGCCAGGGCTATACAGAGAA
>NC_034592.1:79410817-79420630 GCF_900095145.1 Mus pahari
CTTACACTTCCATACTGCTGTTCATCACCAAGGAAGCCAGGACTGGAACTCAAGCAGGTCAGGGAGCAGGAGCTGATGCAAAGGCCATGGAAGGATGTTCTTTACTGGCTTGCTTTCCCTGGCTTGCTCAGCCTGCTCTCTTATAGAACCAAGACTACCAGCCCAGAGATGGCACCACCCACAAAGGGACCTCCCCCTTGATCCCCCTTGAAGATGCTGTGCAGCTGGATCTCATGGAGGCGTTTTCCCAACTGAAGCTCCTTTCTCTGTGATAACTCCAGCCTGTGTCAAGTTGACACAAAAGTAGCCAGTACAGAGATCGAGAGGTGTGTTTCTGGAAAAGGACCGGCTCCAGAGCTAACTAAGATGTTCCGACTCAGGGAAAGGATAATACAATGTATGATGGCGATGCTAGCCACAGAGACATCGAGAGGCAGAGGTTGAGAAATTCCCAAACAATGTTATCCATATCATGACCCTGAGATATAATACTCTTTTCTGGGGATCAAAAGGAAAAGTGATCTGATAGCATATGTGAACTGTAATGAAGGAAAGCCTTGAAAGGCAGTGTGCACTAGAGCTTGGCTGCATATAACAAAAATCCCAGACAGTGAATCTATGTGGGACATATTTAATGCAGAATACTGGGCACTCACACGATCACTGGAAGGGCTGGAAGGGCCAGAAGGCCCTGGAAGGAGTCCAGGGGGTCTTGTCACTGACTTTTTGAAAGAGTTCCTTACATCCTCAACAACCATTAAGAACAGGGAGCTTGGAACCTGCTGAGACAAGTGCTGAATCCAAGGAACCTTCCCTTGACTGTGACACAGGAATCGGGAGCTTTGACTGCCGCTTCTGGATACAGAACCACGGTTTCAGATTCAAGTCTCATTGAGGGTTGTTTGTAGGAAGAACCCAAGTCACTCTCTAAACTGTAATGCAGCGGAGCCTGGTTGTTCAACATCTACATTATAGGAATGACCATCTTCATCCCCTATTTAAATCCCAATTAAAAAAAAAACAGCAATCACAGCAATGTGCTCTTGACGTAACCATCCCTCTGCAGAAACAACCCCCTCCAATGATCTGTCCATACTTGTGCCCACTCATCTAATAATAGTGGGTGTCAGAGGCTATTTTGATAAGGCTCAGTAAATAGAGCACATCTGGAATCTGAGCTATAATTGAACTCACAATCTGATTACTCTTTCTCAATGTCATCTCCCTCCAGGTGCAGGACCGAGATGCACAAAGGTTCAGCAGATGACCTTGTGACAGGGGTCATCAATGGCTTTCAGGTAAACTGACTCTCTGGAAAGGGGAACAAGAGTGTCAGATTTTTGTGTTTCCCGTGTCCTTGGCTTAACTCCCAGCACCATGTTAGATGGCAAACATCCAAGTGTGACCACTGGGCAAGGCACCTGCCTTCCAAACACGAGGAAATGAAATTTGGAAGCTCGGCATTCATGTATATGCCAGGTAGGTGTGACCAAATGCTTGTAAATACTGTGCTTCTGAGGTGGAGACAGCGGATCCCCGGGGAAAGCTGGCTGGGTAGACTAGCTGAATAGTGAGTAAGAGACCCTGGCTCTCTAGATAAGGTGTGCTGTCCACACCTACCCTTCAAACACATGCACCGGCTCACACCTCACGCCACAGGCACACACTCTCACACAGGCACACACACACACATGGATACACATGTGCACACAATGCATGCATATGCACCCATACATACATACACATGCACACACAAGACACACAAGTACACACGTGTGCACGTATATGCTTACACACACACACTTGAACACACACAGGCACACCACACACGTACACACATTCCCTTATGAGAACTGTTCTCAAGAGTTCAAGTAGGCTGATTCCAGTATAACCCCCCGGGCCCGAGTGTTCTGTGATGGGACTAATCTGTGATTGTCCTCAAAGCACAGCACTGATATTGGTTAGCTTCTTTGTTAGGGACTGAAGTCAAGGCATGCTCTTTTGGTCTTTCCTATCTCAACTGTCTATATTCCAAAGGTCATATTCCTATCTCAAGTGTCTATATTCCAGATGTGTGTATTTCCACCCTACATTCAGGGCCAGAAGGAACAGACCCCGGGTGATTATGAGTCTGTTTGTTCTACTCTCATTTGACCCACACTCAATGCTTTAATTTCCAGGATCCTAATTCCTTGCTCAGCCCATGACCAGGGGTTCTCTTTTAGGGAGAGCTGTGACAGGCCCTGAGAATGCTGGTGTTTCTCACTTCTCAGTGCACAGTCACTCCACTAAATGACCACAATCCCCTTGGGGGGAATTTGGGAAGAAGAGTTACAGCATCTGCTTGCAATGTCATATGCTGCACAGTACACCATTTTTTCCTCCTAACCTGATGTGGTTTGGGAATTTAGTGAAGATGTATGCTGCTCTGGTGTCCTCAAACAATTTGTCAGTTCTCTAGATCACTAGGCACCCTCCCTTTCTACCATTCACATAGGATCTTGAGGTAATACGCCACGTATTTTAGTTTTTGCTATCCACAATCTGTTGGCGACTTGACTACAGATCCCTTTATCTGGCAGTCCCTCTGGTTCTCTTGCTGTCTGTGTTTACCATAGTTTTGTCTTACATAGCCAATGCTTTATTTGTGGTTTTACAGCATAACCAATGCTAATCCTCATTACCCAGGGACAGGACTGGGGAGACAGCTCAGACAGTGAAATACTTGTCACATCAGTGTAAGGAACTTACACCCCCAGAACTCACATAAAAAGACAAGTATGGGGCTGGAGAGACCATTCAGCACTTAAGAGCGCACATTGCATTTGCAGAGGACCTGGCTTTAGTTCCCAGCTCACACATAATGGCTCACAACCATCTGTAACTCCAGTTCCAGGGGATCTGACCTCCACAGGTACCAGGCACGCACATGGTATACGTGCCTACATCTAGGCAAACACTCATACACATCACTAAGAGACACTGAACACTTGCAATTCCAGCACTGGAGTGGAGACAGGAAACTCCCTAGGGCTCACTACACAGCCAGCCAACAGCCCAGTCTGTGAGTTCCAGGATCATTGAGAGAGCATTGTCTCAAAACGAGATGGAGCATGACTGAGAAAGGCAACTGACATCTGCCTTTGGTCTTCTCATACACATGCATACACATACACACTACCTTCCCACAATGCACCACAAACACACATGTGCATGCACCTGAACACACATGTTCATGCATATACACACCCATACATGCACCTCCCCCCACACAAACATGGCTTCTGTTCTTCTCTTCTCTTCCCTTCCCCTCTTTCTTCCCACTTTCCTTCCTCCACTTCCACCTCACTGACATATATTACAAATATGGCATTATATATGTTACAAATTTTATATACATGTTACAAATGTTATATATGTTATGTATGTATATATCACAAGCTTTATATATGTTATATATGTATATCTGTTACAAACTGTATATATATTTTATATATGATATATATGTTTATACACACACACACACACACACACACACATATATATATATATATATATATATCAAACTTTACAACTGACCCCCTGAACACAGAGGTTGTCTTTAAGTGGGTCTGGAGGCCGAGTCATGTGTTGTCTCTCAGCAAGCAGGACTAGCTGCCCTGGGTAGGGTGGTAGAGGTGGTCAGTCCCTGCTTTTGTGAGATGCTCGATGGAATTGTGGGGGTTTCGGGTGATTAGATTTACCTAAAGTCCCTCAGATGCCATCTGATTTGGGTGGCTGTGATCTTAACCAACAGTTGCCCTGGCTTTCACATAGGAATTCTGCTGAGGCTGTGAGTTCAGCCAACACTACAAGTCAACAACCTGGAAAATAAAAAATAAAAATAAAAATCTCTCTCTGAACTTGGGCTCCATTCTCTCAGCAGCTCTGAGGTAATGATACTGGTTTAAGGCAACCCTGGGGCATTCTTGGGACAGTCACTGGAAACCCCTGGTTCCCTGACAGTGTCTTGAGCCCTGATTGAGCACTCTGAGTTTGTCATTACTCTGCTGTTAGCTCTGGAGTTTACACCACGTTCTTAATGTTCCTTGTGGTCCTTACGAAAGCTCCTGTTGGTGCATCAGGTGGGCACAGTTTGGGAAGGTTGGGTTGGAGGAGAGCCTACAGACTGACAGACAGTCCCAGTGACTGAACGGTGGTGGTAGAGATAACGATGGAAGGCCTGGTTTTATAAGGAGGACACCCTAGCAGAAACATCTGGGAGTAGAACAAGAGGCCAAAAGACGCGACCATCCCTCAACCTCTGCACAGGGTAAGTGGGTGACCTGAATCGGTGAACCTTGTGCATAACCCGCCTCACTATGGAAGTAAACAAGGAGCTCTCGCCAAACTCAAAATCTGTGCTTAGCAGATGCTAGTTCTGATCATCACTGAAGTAAGTTGTGGATGGAAAGAAATGAAGAGAGGATGACAGGGCCGGTGACAGAAGTGGGCAGGTCTGACAACTGTAAAAAGACCCAGGAGAAAGAGCCGAGATGGAGGTTGGTGATGGGCCCTGCTCCCCCCTTCCCTTCCTCGCCCTCCTCTAACCTCATCTGTTGATGAGCTTCAAGGTACAATTCACATCCCATACGGTTCAGCCACTTAAATCAGACAACTCTAAATAGTTCTGGCTATATTCCCACAGTGGCGCAGACATCACTACAAGCCACAGAAGGACATTTCTGTCGGCTCAAAACTGAAACAAACGTTGGGGGGTTCAGCTTGGTGGAAGAGCACTTGCCTAGTACACAGCTTCCATTGATGGCTCTTCCAGCGAGCAAACAAGCAACCCCTCTGCCTTCATCAGCTGTCACCCCCAACTGTCATCATCCCAATTTAGGGAACCCACTAAAATCTATTTCCTATCTCTATTTTCCTAGGTTAGCCTAGTTTGGCGATTTCATATAAATGATGTAAAAATGCCAGCCAGAACAAAAATGACTGTTTATTTTATCTGGAAGAAAACTTCCAGAGCAGTCGTGGTAGACGGTCAGATATCAGTGACAGATGTGCACACGTGTGCATGTGTACATGTGTTTCCATGTGTGTGTGAGGTGGCGAAGGGGCACAGTTAGCAGGCTCAGATTTTACATCCTTAGAAATAATCCCCGGCTTGTTTTTCCACTCGAGACGTGCTTAGAAGGGAAAATGCCGAAAGCCAGCAGAAAACAGAATCCAGGAGGTTGCCAGTGAGTCACTCAGTGGCTCGGGCCCTGCTGCGTAATGCAAGGCTGGGAAATCTCTGTCCTTGGGGCTCCCCTCTCCAGTGAGGACCAGCTGACAGAGTGAAGGCGCAGGAAGAAGGGGACCACACAGCACTGATCTGGAGGCAACTGGTGGAGTGGAGCAGATTGTCACAATGAAAATGTCAGTGGAAGGGATAGAGGACCACACAGAAGACTGTGTAGAGAGGCCATGGGAAGGGTTCTTGCCCGTGGGGCACACAGAAATGCACAAGGAGGATCCTGGAGACATCTGTGTCTTTTAGTGTGGGTATCACTGGATGGCAGGGAGATGCAGTTGGGGCTCTCGAATGGCAGCCCTGCGATAGAATTAAATGACCTATCAAGGACAACTTTTGCTTTTAAAATTCTTCTCGAAGCCTTCTGAGTCAAACAGAGAAAATCAGCCAGGAGTGTCAGGGGCCCACCACACTCTGTTTACTCCCTGCAGGAGACTTCAGCCGGGGCTTTGGGCATGCACTGCAGGGTCCGGGTTCTCCCTCCTCAGGCCCTATTTTTAGTCCTTAGTAAAGAAAATTATTACTTGGATAATGGTAGGTGGCACACAGATGTGACAGAGACGGTGGTGACTGGATGAAAACTGAGCTAGAGGAGTGTCAGAATCACTGTCAGCTCAGCCTGTGTGTGACTCATGGATTACCACATGGGAAACTCCATTGAACTCAGTCTGAGTGGCTTCCAACCCCTCAGACCTCAATCACAGACACTACGTGTGGGGATGCCTCTACTTCCTGGACTTCCTGTCGGGGTGGAAAGGACAGCTTACAGATCTGTCCCCTCTCACCAGACCTAGTATCTGCCCTGTCCTCCGCTCCTCGTGGCACACAGGACCCGTTAGTACTTATTAACTAAAGGCAGGAAAGGATGGTTGAGTAAACAGTTGTCAGCTCATTATTGCCCCCACACAGTAGGTAGCTGCCCTACACATCTGTTTACAAATTCATTGCAGAACCAAGCACCCGAAACAGTGCCAGGTGCCCTGCCCTTAACTTCCTTGAGCCAGCTTCATTTTTAGTCAATAATCAATTTGCTTGTTGCACACAGCAGAATCAAGATGCTGTGGATGGTGGGGAGATGTGATCTCTCTTCTCTTGGCTTTCAAGTTGGGGGGGGGGGATGCTGGATCCAGCAGATCCCAGACTTCTTCCTCCTCTGAAAGGTCGATTTCTGGGACACTTTGGGCCATTTACAGTTTGGAGAGTCTCCCCCAGGTGTAAATTGGTTTTGATAGTATTTTACCAACAAGGTGGTCCTGAGTCACCTTGGTAAATGTGAATGGATGAGACGGTGAGGGATGGAGTAAATGGGTGATGTAATGCCTCTCTAGCTCAGGGGGATGTGGTCTGGCTCCTTTGCCTTAGCTAGGGATCGTCCTGCCTGAAGGTTAAAGATTCAGGTCTGCCAAGGGAAGTCCTAAGCCCCAAGCTTTGTTTAACCTGGCAAACGTGGACAAAAATACCCATGCTAGGAAAATCCTCTCCCACTGGGAGCCCCGCCCCCGGGCTTGTGGCTAGGTCAGTAGCAGGGGCCTTTGGGCAGGTGACCCAAGAGGCTCTCTAGACTGCAGAACACCCTGCCGCTCCCTCCCTCAGGAATGTGGGCAGTGCATTGTTGGCATGGTGACCAGCCAGCCTGTCTCCCCCTCCTCTGCATCCCGAGAAGTAGAATAGGGGCCCTGCCAGCTCCACTGGCTCCAAATGGTAGGGAGAGCCCAGTCCAGGAGCTGAGGGGGCCTGGAGCTCAACACTGCCCTGGAACAATGAAGCTGTTGCCCTGGCAACAGAGAGTGGCCTCTCCCTGGGCCTCAAGGCTGAGTCTGGGAATAGGTGTCTTAAGAACAGGAGGTGGGAACAGAGGGGTCCGGGTTGTTCTCAGAGCTGCCTGTCTCTAAAGAAGGATGCAGAGATTTTCTCTAGAGGAGATGACCGGAGCCTTCCGGTCCATTCTTCAGGACCATTGTTGGAGGTGTTGCTGTGGTGTCCTTCATTAAGGGCAGGAAACAGTCAGGCTATCTGACGAGGACCTGTCTCTGATTCCCACTCCCCTCTCACAGATTCTGGTCGGGGGAGTGGGTGATAAAGTTTAGCACATGAGACTGACTGGATGACAGCTGTAACCGCGGGGGCACCCTGAGAACTGTAGACTGTGGGTGCTGAGGCCACGGGGTGGAGTGTGGTGCTCATACACAGTACGGCCATGTCCTCTGCCCTCTGAGCCTGAAAGCTAACAGACCCTTTTCCCAGAGGCCTTTGGAGGTTTCGGAAAGCGTTTACTTCTTGAACAAGACAGTTCAACTTCACAGTCAGATGCAAGACCCCAGGGAAGTTATCTCTATCCGTGGTGTGCAGTCCCCTCCGTTGTAAAGCTGGAGTCGTACCAGGATGGCGTGTGGGCATTGAACGGGCCAGATATCCCTAGACTTGGGGACATAGGAGTGTCTGGCTCCAGCGTTTCTCCCTCCAGAATACTGGAGCGCAGGTGTTTCCTGGCATTACACAAACTGTCCAGACGCGTGTCCACAGTGGCCCCCATTCTTCCTGAAATCCCTCCCCCATGCTTATTAACCTCTCGGGAGATCGGTGTTCAGGAAGAGCATCCCTGTCTTGGTGATGGCTGTCTTTGAGAAGGGGTGGTTGCAGGTTCCCCTCATCTGTCTGCATTTCCCCATTTCTCTTTTGAATTTCAGTTGATTTTTTTCTATCAAGAAAAATGCAGGAATAAGGGTGAGGTGCTCCTTGAAGAAGGCCCGCAAGCTCAGAGGCATTGGTGGCATCTTGTCCCAAAGGTGCCCCTGGCTTTGTGCATATTGCATTTGACTGGAGGGAAGTGGCAGGGGTACACCTGCGCAGCGGCTGGTCCACGCACACCTTGCATCCTATGGCTTGCCCACCTTCATAATCAGTACCCAATATCACGATTAGGAAGCCTGCGTGGGCGTTGGGGGAGATGAAGGCGGGAGACAGGCTCATAGCCACTGTCCCCTTTCAGAGCTCGTGGCTCCCTCTTGTGGCCACGAGGTCTTATGACCAGTGGATTTCCATCCCTTGGTGGCTAGTTGCTGAGAGCTATCCTCCTTAGGAAAGGACACACCAGGGCAGACTGGTTTCTGAGTTGGCCTGACCTGACCCTTGTGCAGACACATTAAATTCATATCTAGAGCGAGTCTTCTTGGAACCCCAGGACTCTTTCCTGCTCCTTCCTAAACATGAACTTTGGTGAAATTTAATGCTCACTGGAAGACTGCCTGCAGACCGCGCTGCTGAGCTGCTGCCGGATAGAGGGCCAGGCTCTTCCCAGGGACCTTGTCCATGTCTGAGAGCGAGGAAGATTGCCTGAGAAGGACTTTCCAAGGGTCTCTGTGGGTCTCAGTATTAGGCTGTGCCTGTCAAAGTCTCTGGGGCTAGACACTTAGAGACTGAGAGGCCGACTCTCCGGTGCTTCCACTCAGAACCTCACGCCCATTCAGATCTGAGGTCCTCCTCTCGGACCCACGGCCCCCCAAATGATATGCAGATTATGGACTCATCGCACTTGGCTAGCATCCGTATCATCTCCAAGGACTCAAAGACTTAAAAAACAAACAAACAAACAAAAAAACCCACCAGCGAAAGCTACAAGGAATGTTCTTCAGCGCCCTGTGCAGCTCCTTCCCTCCTCCATTGTGGGAGGAGCAGGTGTTGTCTTTGGTTCTGTCTAGGGCTCCTTTGGGCTGTCCTCAGGGACTGATTTAAAAACTACAAAAGAATTTCAGGCTCATCCCCCCCCCCCAGCGCATTCCATTTCTGCCCCCAGAGTGAACCAGCTCTGTCACCCTCCTTAGTCACCAGTGTTGGGTCCAAATGAGTGTTAGCCATTTCCACGATCTCCTTCCCCTTGCAAGGCACAGACACGTCACCGTGGGAGTATTCAGTATTTGGATGAATGTGACTGCCGGTGGCCAGGCAGTACTGCTGCAGAAACTTTTGAGTCTTCCCTCTGCATTCACAGGGGGAAGGAAGGGAATGCCAGCGTATCATTTTCTGGGGTGACTAGTTTGTAGAGGTTGATGGTTCGGTAACTGGATGATGAGTTATGAGCAGCTGACCTAGGGGACACCCACAGGGCTAAAAGATGTAAAGGACAGAGCAGGTGTGGTGGCCAGGAGTATTAATAAACTGGAGAGACAGTCAGGACTAGGGATGTTGCTTCATTGGTCCAGTGCTTGCCTGATGTGTGCTAAGCATCACTAGGTTCCATCCCTAGTGCCACATAAGCAGAACGTGGTGGTACACGGTCTAATCCCAGCACTCGGGATCTGGTAAGATCTGTGATGACTGCCATTGGATAAGTAGTGAGTTCAGGGCAAGCTTGGGTTCCATAAGGTAAGATGGGGTGGTTATTAAAGATAGTGGGGCACTTGATCTGGAGCTGGGTAAGACAGGAGCTCCAGGTACAGACTATAGAATGTTACAACTGAGGATATACAGGGTGATGCTTGGTCATCGATGTCCTTAAAGTTCCTCCTCCTCCTCCTCCTCCTCCTCCTCCT
>NC_034592.1:79420865-79422445 GCF_900095145.1 Mus pahari
CTTCTTCTTCTTCCTCTCCTCCACCCCCTCTCTATCTCCATATCTCTGTCTGTGCATATAGAGGCCAGAGGTGGACATCCATTGTCTTCCTCCATCAACCTCTGCTTTATTCTTTGAGATGGGCTCTCTCACAGCCTGGAACTCACCACTGCTGCTATAATAACTAGCCAGTGAGCGCCAGGCAGCCACAGGATCCTCTTGTCTCTGTCCCCAGTGCCTGGATTACAGGCTTACAGCCATGCCCACCGTTTAGGTGGGTGCTGGGAATGGAACTCAGGATCCCCTCTTTGCACAGCAAGCACTTTACTGAATGAGTCACCTCCTCAGAGCCTGGGTATCCATCTCCTGAAGGATGCGTGGTTTGCAGATTATTTTCTGCCATCCTTTGGGCTGCTTTTGACTGTTGACAGCACCTTAAACACAAACATTTTAAAAGCAGATGCAGTCCAATTTGTCTGCTTTCTTTATTTTTTTCCTTTTATCAAATACATCATAGTTATTCTTAATACTGTCTCTTGTATTCCATCTGTGATATCCCTTAGTTCACAACCTTGGGCTTCACCCCTCATCCCCGAACCCAGTCCTCTTCCCTCCATCACCCATTCAGCTATAGATCAACTGTTCGCAGCACCATATAAGGAAACTGACTGCGAACCAGCCCCAGTAAGAGAGGAGGATGTATCGATGACTTTGAGCAGGACAGGGTCTGTCATTCGGGACGTTTTCTTCTTATGACTGGGTATAGCCGATAGGTACAGGTAGGTAATGTGAAGGTGGTTTAAAAACACTTCCAGTGTTCCCTGTTGCCAGTGGTTGCTGAGTACCTACGGGTTGTGACCCCTTTGGGGATGAACGACCCTTTCTACAGAGGTCATGTGTCAGATTTTTACACTATGATTCATAACAGCAGCAAAATTACAGTTATGAAGTAGTAGCAAAAGCAATTTTGTGGATGAGAATCAACACGGCATGAAGAACTGTATTAAAGGGCCACAGCATGAGGAAGGTTGAGAGCCACTGCTGTACATATGGGCAGGTTTGATCCACAGAGGGGGAACTGTGGGGACGGGGGGGGGAGCACCCTAGCAGGACTCCTCAAACACTGTGGGTGGGAAGTTGGACTCCCTTGGTGCTTCTCATGGGACTCCATTTGGTTTTGAGATGGGGTTTCACTGTGCAATCCAGGCTGGCGCTGAACTCATGCTGGGTTCACGGAACTCCTCAACTCTAGAGTACTATTACAAAGAGTCAAATTCAGCCCTGCCTGTTCTCACTCTTCCTCATCCAGGTCATGGTGTGATGTGACCCTTTCTTCCTACACAGGCTCCCGCTATCATATGCCACTGTTTGTTGTACAACCTGGGACCAGACCTCCTGGTCTTAGACTTGAGCCTTCCAAATGATAATCTAAACACATATTTTCCTCAAGAGAATAGCCTAAAGCTAGGTGATGGCACTTGCCTTTAGTGCCAGCAGTTGGGAAGCAGGCAGAGGCAGAGGCAGAGGCAGAGGCAGAGGCAGAGGCAGAGGCAGAGGCAGAGGCAGAGGCAGAGGCAGAGGCAGAGGCAGAGGCAGAGGCA
>NC_034592.1:79422790-79435843 GCF_900095145.1 Mus pahari
GAGGGAGAGGGAGAGAGAGAGAGAGAGAGAGAGAGAGAGAGAGAGAGAGAGAGAGAGAGAGAGATCAAGCATTTTGTTGTAGTGGTGTAAAGCTGATTAACCATGTGTTCCTTTCACATCTCACCCGCTGCCACCTTCCATCATGAAGACTGAGGCATGAAGCCCATTGGCATGGTGAAGGTGGTTGGTACTTCCCAGAACAATGTCCTCAGAAAGAGAACGGAGACATGCTGCAAGAAGGATCCTTTGCACATAGGAAAAGGATGTAGAGCAGCAGTTCAGAGATGAAGGAGAGGCCAGGAGTCTGGACCAGGTAGTGATGGCAGGGTGCACAGTAGCCAGCAACAGGAGCAGGTCTTTCCTGTGAGGGTCAGACTTGGCAGAGAAGGAAACTCAGGCGGCACCAGAGAACACCTACCCAGCTTCCCCTCTGCAGCCCACTGCCATCCTCTGTTGGGATGCTGGCTTTCCTCTCCAGCACAGACCATGTACTAGAGGACCTGACTGCCAGGGATCTGCTCCCTACGGAACTCTAGGGATGAGAGGTCACTGAGGGCAGATAGCACAGAGCCCCAGGCAGTGACACATGAACCCAGAATCTGGAGTGGGGAGCAGCTTGGAGAAGTGAGGAACAGAAAACATTCCTACGCAATATGGCTTGGTGGTGATGAGGGAGGGGGGCCTCTCAAGAGCCAGGACCCTTTTTACCTGGATTGCTCGCCTCACAACTGTCACTGCCCTGGCCATCTCCTGTGGCTTGCTAAGCCACCGCTCTCCGCTCCTCCAGTGCTGAAGTTCCTGCCTGCCCACTCTTGCCTTTATTATTTTGTTATTTTGTTGGGATCAAACCCAGAGCATCACATGAACCAGGCAAGCACTCTACTACCATCAAGACACAATACTAATCTTTGTGTATGTGTGTGTGTTATATGTATACATGTGCTATATGCACATGTGCATACATGTGCACATACGTGCACATATGCATATACATGTGCATGTATGTGTGCTTTGTGTACATGTGTGCTACATGCATGCATGTGGTGTGTGTGTGCATGTGTTTGTGGAGGCTTGAGGTTAAATGCAGGGGTTGTCCCTTGCGTGGTTTCCAACTTGTTTTTTGAGAGCTAGGTCCTAGTACTATCGTCAACTCTCTTCCTCTGCATTCTCCCGGCCGGTCCTCAGCACAGGAGCCCTACTTCCTTCATGCGTCCTCTCCTTATCAGTACTTCCGCACCAGTCTCCTGGATCCATTCTCTAACAGACCTGCATCTGTACAATCGCATTAACCAGGGTGTGGAAAATGGCACTGGCTCCTTCTCACTGTCTGCCGGAGGGCTCTGTCTGGAGCTCTCGTCCTTGTCAGCCCTGGGCTCAATTAGCTTCCCCTCTCACCAGGATGGCTTCTGTTCTTCTCCTACCGCAGGCGGTGCTGGAGTCTCACAGTCTCCAGGCTCCTCTCACCTGCCCTTGCTTTCTCCAGGGCTCCTAACCCAGTCTTCTGGCCGTTCCCTCTGCCTGCCTGTTTCTCTGCAAACTGTTTATTTCATGAGGTAGCAAGTGAGTGCAAGGATGCTCAGACAGGTGCCACCATGTGAAGCTAAAAGGAACACTTGCAAGAGTCACTTCTCTCCTCCCAGGGGGGCTTCTGGGGACCAGCACAGCAAGTACTTTTTACCCCTCAGCCAACTCACCAGTAGCAGCCACTATTATCATTGTTGTCAACTTTATTGTCATCGTCCTTGTCTCCACCATTACCACCGCCAGGGCTTCTTGTATCCTAGGCTGGTGTAACGTTCACTCTATAGCTGAGGCTGGCCTTGATTCCTACATGCTGGGATTATAGGAATGTACCATGTCACCTGGTTAATGCAACAGACATTAACCTGACAACAGAGTGCAGGACTTCATGTGTGTTAGATAAGCACTCTACCAGCTGAGCTACATCCAGAGCCTGATCCCTTCCCTTTAAAACACACACACACACACACACACACACACACACACACACACACACACACACACACCAACTCCCCCCAAAAAACAAAAAACAAAACCGAAAAATCAAAACTAAAACCAAAACCCCCCAAACCAAACACCTCTTCTCAAACTCTGAGCTTACTACTGTGTCTGGCAAGCACAAGTCTTTCTGGAGGGTTTGGGATGTTCCAGGAGAAGACTAAGAATTCATGCAAGTCCTTTATGCTGCCAGGTAGTCCCAGAAGTAAACCAGCATCTTATGTCTTATCATTGTACATCCACGCGGTCCTCAGCCCTCTTCAAAGAAGCTTCTGTCCACATCAGATGATGTTCAGCACAGAGACCCACAACCGGCAAAGCTCCAGAGAGCGAGAGACTGAAGAACGAACACATATCCTGCATCCATACCCCTCAAGATTCAGGGGTCGCTGTGGAAGAGTGGAAAGGAGGGGTGTAAGAACTAGAGTGTGGGTGACTTTAAAACTGTGTCTCAGACATGGGTGGGCAGCTCTACGCACGGACACCCAGTGGTCATGACAGCATTCTCGAGACCTGTTCAAGGCCAAGCCAGACTAAATCCCGGCATGGAGACAGGAGTTAGGCATGATATCCCACCCTTAGTGGTGCGCCTATTTGTTAGCTGCTGGGGGAGGAGTTTCTCTAAGAGTGTTGATCACACTCCAGTGGAAGATGACACACCCAAGAGTATTCGGGTAGCACAAATCGATCTTGAAGGCTTAAAAAAAGAAAAAGAAAAACTACACAAAGTTGGGTGGACAGGAAATGGGTGTTTAGAGATGAATGAGGGGAAGGGTATGTTCATATCCTCCATGGATGGGAACTCCCGACAAAGCTCATGATGATAATGAAGCGGGATGTGAAGATGGCTCGGTGGTTAAGAGTATTTGCTGCTCTTGCAGAGACCCATATGGGGGCTCACATCTGTCTGTAACTCCAGTTCTACGGTTACGGTATCTTTTGACTCCATGGGCATCAGGTACACAGGTTCCCAGACATACATGTAGGCAAATCCCTGCCCACCCCCAACAGGGATAGAATGAATTGTCAGTCCAGTGGCCTCCAAAGCTGAACATTGTGAAAGGGATTCAGAGAGAAAGATGTCTGCTTCAGTGATCTCACTCAAAGGTGTTGTGACAGAGGGTTGCTCCTGCCTGTGCCAGTGTGCTTTGGCCGCGCCTCCCCTGGGGTTTGGGGTGAGGTGGTAGCCCTGGGCATATGGCAGGCATCTTTGGTATCTGTGGCTGGCTGGTGTGTAGATGTGAAAGGTGGGACACACAGGAGAGGTGTCTGCACATTCAGAGGCACTGTCGTTTGTGGGGCTGTGGGAGGTTCTGCCACTACCCTCATCACAACCTCCTCACGTTCCCTTAGCCCGAAGAACCAGAATCTGCTCCACTTCACAGGCAGAACCTTCTGGAGTGCCTACATTTTACAGTCTAGAGAGATGAGCGATGATCATTTCCCAGGAAGCTGGGAGAGGTTGGCAGGCCTTGGAAGTGGGCATCTGCCAGCATGACTCTGCTGGGGTTGGACGGAGTGCTTTTGGAGATGGGGTGAAATTCGTTGTCTAATTTGGTGCTAGCCTGTGGGACTTTGATTTCTAATCTGTGTGTTCTATACAGCAGCCACTGTAAATTCTTGTGGTGCGTTCAGTGCAGAGAAAAGAGAATTATAAGTGCAATTTAATGAATTTATGTGCAAATGTCAACAGGACGATGTGGTTAGCTGGACAGCCTTCGATCTTAAGTCTTCTGTGCAGCCAGCAGCTGTGAACACTTCGGTGCCTAAGCCTGCCTAAGGACCCTAACTGTGAACACCACCACACATAAATATACAGTCACCAAGAGCAGAGAACTTGGTTCTCAGATTCTCAGCCTTGTGCCTGGCTGGCCCTGCAGGACCTGGAGAACAGACAAAAGCGCACTGATCCCTTAGCCTAGTCAACTGTCTTGCTCCACAGAAGCCACTGCGTGTACCTGGCTGTCATGAGGATGGCTGCTGAGACTTGACTCTAGACTCAGATTCAAACTCTCAGAGCGATCTTAGCTAACAAGACTAGCACTTCAGCACCATTTTTTTTTTCGGTTTTTCAAGACAGGGTTTCTCTGTGTAGCCCTGGNTGTCCTGGAACTCACTCTGTAGACCAGGCTGGCCTTGAACTCAGAAATCTGCCTGCCTCTGCCTCCCGAGTGCTGGGATTAAAGGTGTGTGCCACCACGCCCAGCTCCATTTTTTTTTTTTTTTTTAATGAGGCTAGCATGTGCTAACGTGTCCTACTGGGACTTAATTTCAACATGATTTTGGGATGGTGATAAATAATTTTATGGGTCAACTTGACAGAGACTGTCTTAGTTTTGTTTCCTGACATTTCTCTCTCACTTGTCAGTCCAGACCATGAAATGGTGGTGCCCACATTCATGGTGGATCATCTTACTTCAATAAATCAAATTAAAAAATCCCTTATAGGTAAGTCTAATATAGATAATTCTTCCTTGAGGCTCTCTTCCTAAGAGATTCTAGACTGTGTTCAGTTGACAGTTAAAACTAACCACCATAATGGCTAACAAATGGCTTATATTTTCTTTGTCTCTGAGGATGCTGAATCAGGAAAGCAGTGCAGTGGCCTGCCCTCATGGTTCCCAATCCTTGGATTTGGGGCTTGAATTTGAGTCAATGTTGGGACTCTGTGGCACACAGCTCTCTCCAGTTTACAGAGAATGGATTGTGGGACTCTAAATGCCAACAACTGCATACATTAATTCCTTGTCCTAAATTATATATATGATCTAGAAGGATCACAGAGAAACAAAATGGTGAGGTGAGCTAATTTGATGAGTACTGCAGGCAAAGGGAACAGTGAACAGAGGTTCCCGAGGCTGAAGCACAGTGGGTATTATATTACTGTCAGGTTAGTGCAGCTGGTGAGGATTGAGAGTGAGAGTGAGGGGACAAGGGGAGCAAGCAGCTCGAATTGGGGGGGGGCAAGTTTACATTATCATTTTTAATTAAGATTTATTCAATTATTTTATGTATGTGAGTACACTGTCTTCAGACATACCAGAAGAAGGCATTAGATCCCATTACAGATGGTTGTCAGCCACCATGTGGTTGCTGGGAATTGAACTCAGGACCACTGGAAGAGCAGTCAGTGCTCTTAACTGCTGAGCCATCTCTCAAGTCCAGGTTTTATATTTTATAAAACATATATGCAATAAACAAAAGAACTCACTCATGCCTAATGGACACGAAAAATACCAATTTGAAACATAAGGATGCTGAAACTGTTCAAGTGGCTAAGAGATTATGCCCTGCAAAATGAGATTATATAATATAATCTGGTGGATACAGTTCAGAAAACTAGCTAAAAAAATCTTTCCAGTGCAAAAAGTGCCATGAAATAAAAATCAGATTGGTTAAAATGGTAGACTTGATACAGCTGAAGAGAGAGTTAGTAAATTGGAAAATAGAATGGAGGAAATTGTGGGGGTTTTTGGAGCAAGTCTCACCTCCCAAGTTAGAGTTATTATGATAAACAGACACACTTCAGAATCAGGATTAGCAGGAAGGTAAAGAGTTTCTAGAACTGGGGAAATCCTAGTAGCAGAGTGAAGGCCTGTGCTAACAACAAGACCTAATACTATTGACAGCTTCATGTGTGGCTATCTTTACTCCAAGGGTTTACCTGGGTCAGGAGCTGCACATGGTCAGAGATGGGTGGCCAGCATCCTTTCCAAGCCTCTGCTGTTCCTGTTGATTTAACCTCCCCAGTTCTTTCTAGCTCCTGTTCTCAGACATTTCTTCTTCCTGATGTCACTATTGTGTGGTCTGTTTAACACTAGTTCAATAGTTTTGAGCAACAACTTAGTTCTGGGCCTGTTTGTTGTTAGAAGAGAATACAGACATTGGTTACACACAGGAATTAAGCACCTGGCAGGAGAAAAGGGGATCAGTTCATGTCAGTGCCATGTGACAAATGTCTCAGTAGAACTAAATGGGCACGAAAGAGGAGACTGTGAGAACTGGCAACCTGGGTAATGAGAGAAGCTGGCCTCAAAGGGGGATGTATACCCGATGTAATCCTATTTCCATGACAGAAATGGAAACAGTACAGAAATGGCACAACTATAGAGACAGAGAGGAGGCCAGTAGTTGCTAAGGGTTAAGGGCAGAGGCGGTTTGCCTACAAAGAGTATCAGTGGGAGAATATTTTCTGGGTGGTAGGAAACTTAATGTTACTAATTTGTGGTGCGAGGGATCAAGCCCAGGGTCTCATACCACTGAGGCACACTCCCCAAGCCCACAATGGACTTTCATATTCTGACTGCTACAGAACTGCAGGACTTGTGAGTTCCCACAGAGAACTCGCAGAATTATACACCACGTCAACTTCATCGTAAGCTTCAAAGGCCAACAAGCAATTTTTGAAGATTTCTGGAAAACTGACAAAGTGCGGTAGGGTAGGGAGGCAGGATGTCGCTTACTTACTTCAGGATCCTTCTGAGCAGAGCCTTTCTTACTTTACCAGACACAAATGAGCTTGCTGGTTGGTCTACAAACACTGCAACTTGCTGGACTGTGCCTGGACAAGGTTGTGCTGAGCCAATGTTAGGGATGGCCTGACAATGTTGTGGGAAACCCTGCAGAATGCTGCCCTCAGTGGGCCTCATCCCAGGGGTGACCAATTGGTTTTGTGAGATGTTTATTAGATGGATGTGAGGCTCAATGCTGGCCCAAGGAGTCGGGAGTCATAGCTCTGGCTTTGACAATGCTTCCTTTTCCAAGAAGGTCAGTCATCCCGTGAGTTTTGCTGCTACTGCAGCTTCCGGTCAGATGTTTCAAGCTCAAAGTTTGCTCACCAGTGATGGATGGTGTCCCTCCTCACCTTGATGCTGTGGGACAACCCAGGAATTACATAACCAGAGGCAGGGTTACCAGAGTCCAGATTAGCTCATAATGGAAGAAAAATTACACCACGGAATGATTTTGCTCATAAACAATTTTTATTTTTGTTCTCAGGATGTGCCCGTAAAGAATCCAAAATGTTGGAGTTTTTGATTCTCCAGGGACCAAAGGTAAGGGCACTGTATGGGACACCCAACCCTGGCTCCTGGCTCTCTTCTGAGGAGCTGGGGTGCCAGCTTCAGAAAGAGGGCTGACAGTCATGCCTAGTCCAAGACAGGAAACACAGCGAACAAGGAATTAGTAACACAGACTCAGTCTGCGGAGGGCTTCAAATACACATATTCTCTATATATAAACCTGTTATATAGGGCTTCAACGTATTGGTTTCCTTGTGATTGGCAATTAAAATACAAATGATAAAGATGTTGCACACGGCTGACTCCCCTGCTCAGCCCCCCTCCCACCCCAACATAAATAACTTACAAAGGTCAGCTGACCCTAAGAGTTTCTGCTGTGGTAAATATTTCGTTTGTAAAGTTGTTTCCCCTTCCTCCCCTGCAAACTATCTCTGAGAGCTTGTAACATAGCAGCGTGGAATGGACGAGACTGGGTCAGGGAGGAGAGCTAGTGGGGACGTGGAGAATCCCTGCTTCTCACTGACTGGCCCCGGGCGGCACTGCGATTCCAGGGACAATGGAGGCTACATAGGAAGCAGAGAATGCGCAGCGTGGCTCTGGCCTCCCCAAGGAAACGTCTGGACCACAGAGGAGCCTTGAAGGCATGGAGGTTTGGAAGACAGAGCGGAGCTCCGAGTTGTCCTGGCTCAGTATTTACAGTGTCTGGGAAACCCTGTTTCTAAAGATGCCTCTTCGGAGGGCGGCTGGGGGAGGAGGAACTTAAAAACCAAGCAAACCCAGCCCTGCACGGCCAAGTTCTGCTACATTTTACTTGGCAATTCACACACATCATCCATGCGGGTACCAACAGTGGTGGGGCTCTGTTCTGACAAGGGCTGGGAGAGCTGAGGGACAGGAAGGAGTGCTCTAGGGGGAGCGACGGCCCTTCTTCAGCATGAGGTGGCACTGGATTGTCTGGATTCGGTTCTTGGCGGGCACAAACTCTGGCTGTAGCTTCAGCGTCGACTCATACCACACCAGGGCCTTCTCAAATTCTTCCTGTGAGGGATAAGGAGCAGACGTGAGGGATGGCACTACCTGACTAAACATGGCTGTGACCAGGGACAATGCACCATGACTTTGATATGGATTTAAGTCTGTGGACAGCTGAGGTGTGGGGTGACATAGTGGTTTCATCCCAAAGGCAGAACCACAAAGCAAGCAGTGGCTGAGCACATAGACAAAGCAGAAAGTAGAAAACTGGCCTCTATTGGCTTGGAATATGCAGTCGCCATCTTAAGAGCCACCATTACCTGGCCTTATGACATCCTTTCCATAGGCTTCCCAAACCCCTAGACAGAGGCCTGGCAAATTACACTGTGTATCTGCTTTGATTTCCTACCATGTCCAGTAAGATGGAGCTGAACTTGGGCAACTGTTACCACTGTATGAGTTCAGGATTATTTTATTTTTCCAAATACTTAAAACATTTGGAAATGAGCAGTGTTATACTGAGCACATAACTCTTTTAGTTCAGACTAATTCTCCACAGAAGAGCGCAGGACAGCCGCAGTGACACCCAATGAGACAGACTTGTTCACACACGGCAGCAAACTTCACAGTTACTGGGGATAAAAACAGTCTTCGGTTTTAAGAAACAGGGAAGGCTGCAATTCAGCACCGCCAGTCTGGCCAGGACTGGTGCCTCAGAAGTCAGGGATGACGCACACATAGCTTACAGCCCAGAGCTTTCATTCCATGAACTGTTAGGAGAGCAGCCTGGGGACTACCCCTCCCCTATGGCAGCAGATGGCTTGGTTCACATGTTATAGATGGTTATGCTGGGTTTGGTGGGGACCTCTGGGGTTTTGAGTTTTGAAATCAAGGTTGGGGTTGTAGAGCTCAATGGTAAGCCACTTGGTTATCAAGTGCAAGGACCCTGGGCTTCACACACACACACACACACACACACACACACACACACACACACACACACACACACACTCATACATACTTCTGACTAGATGAAAACCTGGAGGGCGGTGTTATCATTTTCTCTTGTGAACAGAAGCTATGAAGCTACTGAATTTCATCTTTGTTTGCTGAGTACCTAATCTTTTCCTGCACACGCAGAAGAGCAGCTCTGTCCCCAGGGGCTCAGAGTCTAGAGGGAATGACAAAGGCTTGAGTCAGTTCAAGTGGCTAAGACTAACTAGTGTGCTAACACCACTGTGCCAAAAAACTCATGGTGAAGAACTGTGGAGTTGTGAATACTGTGATGGCATCAAGTGTTACTTAAGGAAATGAGACCCATAGGGCCAAAGAGCACTGGCTTCTCTTGCAGAGGACCTGGGTTCATTTCTTAGCACCCATTTGGTAGCTCGCAGCTCTCTGCAGCTTTAGTTCTCAGGGATCTGATGTCCTCTACTGATCTCCAAGTATACTCGGCAAGCATATGATTCACATGCATACATACATATATACATACATACATGCATACAAAATAGTCACACACATAAATAATCTAAGTAAAGTTGTAGAAAAACCGAACCAAAACAACATCAACAATACCACCACCACCACCCAACCTCCCCTCAAATCCCCGCGGATAAACTTTCTGTCAGTGTAGATGCTGATTTTGGAGAGAACACTTTTGGGAAACTGGAGAGTGACATGTTCAAAATCAGCTTTGAAGTCAGGTTCTGCTTTAGGAATGAGCTGGCTCCACCCCAGTCTCACCATTGCCACGTAGACATTGCCCAGGGTGAAGTGGTTCACAGCAAAGTGTGGCGCGATCTCCACGGCCATGGTGGCCACAATGACAGCATCATTCCAGAGCTTGGCATTGTGCAGGATGTTGGCCAGGCTAATGAGGGGCACATCCTGGGGATGAGGAAGAGAGAGAGAGAGGGAGGGGAGTTAGCTTCACTTCTCACAGGGCTACAGTCAATGAGTAGACAGCAAAACAGCTTGCACCAGAAGAAAACCCAACAAACCCTTCCACGGGCAAAGCCTTGCACGAGAAGCATTCTTGTTTTGCTTAGCTTTGCTTTGCTTTGGTGGTGGTGCTGGATTCAACCCAGGGCTTTGCATGTGCTAGACAAAGGCTCTCCAACTGAGCTACAACCCCAGCTTCTGATGGCGAACAGACACCTGGCCACAGCCACAGTCTGAGTCGAGCCTTAACACGAGAGCATGCTCCAGAGTGGGTTTTTCGTGTGCTAGACAAATGTTTTTGTACTGAGCTCCAGCCCCAGCTTCTGTACAAGGACTGGTGTGCCATCCACAGCAGCTGGCAGGCTTGTGCTCACAGGCCAGCCAGCCACCTGTTTCTGTGGTGCCCGGAGGGCTCCCTTCCTACCTGCTGTGACAGTCTTCACACCACACGCAAAGCCAGCAGGTGCACACAAGCTCTCTGGCCCGCACAGAGGAGATGCCTTCCTGCCCACCTTGTCTGCTCCCTCGGTGTGAAGCACAGACTGAACAACTGGCCACACTAATTCCCACAGAGCTTCCCCCTTAAACATGTGATCTGAGCGTGGCCGTCACACCCTGTGCTGGGTTCTATGGGAGACATGGACAAACAACAAAAGGGGTTCATGTGTGTCCTCACTGGGTAACCACAGAGTGCATGTCCTTAGCTGAGAGCGGTGGTCACGTCTGGGCCTAGGTCAGAACACTAGTGCAGAGCAGACTTGAGCTTAGAACCCAGAGCTGCCCTCAGCGAAGCGGCTCTCTTCTGACATCCTGTGCACTGTCTGACAAGCAGATAAGGCTGGGTCTGTACAATGTAGGGCATCTAGATTAATGCAGAATTCAGTATGCATCTGATATTAAACTGCACACCCTCGGCCACCGTTAACAGCGGGTGCTACGGAAAGATCCAAGGTTGGCAGGTTGTGTGTGTAGGAGGAATATATACAAAGGGATAGGAAAGGAAGCACTTAGGGGCTGGCCAAACCCACAGGGGAATGAGCTAACCCCAGAATGACTCCCAAGCAGGCAGCCTGCTCAACCAGAGGACTTCCTTGTACAGGTGTGAGGTGGGGACAGTCACGGGCCACCACCTTTCTGGCTCTCACCTCAGTACGCCAATGTCACACTGCCTGAGCATGAGGAAGCCCCCTCACCCCTCACTTACCTTCATCTGGTGGGGAGCATAGTGGAGGGCCTGGCGCAGGCAGTCGATGGCTTTTTTCCCCTGACCTCTCACTCTCCAGTAGAGGGCTGCCATGCTGGAGAGGACCCAGGATGTCTGGTTCTGCAAAGCAATGACAGGCTACGGTTTGTCTTCTCAACCACATGCCCAATCACTAACCATGAGCTGGGTTCTACTGTCATGTGACCTTTTAGAGAACGCCTTGGTTCAGAGAGGCTGTGTGCCTGTCCAAGGCCACCGAAGTGCATAGTAGAGTGGCTCTCGTGTCCCTCCCTGTTTTGCTCTATTTAACATCTTTGAACCAAGAAGCATACACCTGAGTGTATCGTGGGTGGAATGGTACTTAACTGGGATCTTAGTCTGTGAATCTATCAGTAGCACTAGGAATTCATTCTACTCTTTAATCCTTATCTTTCCTTAGAAATTCAAAGCTCTGCTTTTCTTAAAAAAAATTTTTAGAAAAAAGATTAAATTAATAAGTGACATGGCACACGTGTGTGTCGTGGCCTAACTATGGAGGTCAGAGGACAGCTTCAGAGAGCTGCTTCTCTGCTGTTACCCCCTAGGATATGGGGATGGGCTCTGAGGGCAGGCAAGCACCTCATCCTGTGGTACCCAGTGCAGAAGTTCTGCTATCATTTCAGAGCTGTCGGTATCTTCAGGTTGTCAGCATTGATTCTACAGGTCAATGGTGTGCGTGTATCTTCTAATTCACAAACATGGTGCATATAAACATATACATATTTATGAACATAAGTACAACCGAGGAACATTCTTTCTATTTAGGTCCTTTAAAATGTCTTTTAGCTTTTATCACTGGGGTGGGCATAGAGCTCAGCCCTGCATCTCTTCCAGTTTATCGTCTTTCCTGCTGGTGGATGGAGATCTGGTCTCTCAGCTTCCTGCCCCAGCAGCCTGCAGCCATGCCTCCTGGAACCGTGAGCCGGTGTAAACTCCTCCTTCTGTAAGGCACTCCTGGTCATGGTGTTTGACCACAGCCATGGGGAAGTAGCTAATACACACGTAAGGCCGACAAGTGAAGGGTTCATATATTTCCCTTGAAGTGAGAGGCTTATTTTCATCTCTTCCTCCTTAGGAGTTAGCTCAGAAGCCATGTTCTATAGATGGTGTGGTCCCTGGCTGCTCATTCTGCGTTGTTAGTTCAGACATGGATAGGGACTGTGGTTTGCAGTCTACCCTTCAGAAACTTCTTCAGCTTGGAAACGCTGGACTTTCCTAATGTTGCACTACTTTATTTCTTGGATGATCCACATTGCTCTGAAAAGGCACTACTGGCCCCAGCCTCTCAATAGCTTGCTTATGATACCTTTATGCCTATAAAATTAAGTTTACAACTCAAAGTTTACTTATAATATACATCTCCAAGTGTCTAGTTTTGTTTTCAGGACTACATTTGACCTAAAGAAGTAACTACAAAATTGTTCCTTTTCTCTTACTCCAAAGTCTGTTTGTTGGAATTGAAGTATTTACCAAAACTTTGGTAGAATTCCTCTGTATTATATTTCTTGGTGAAAATACATTTTTTAACCCACTGCTCAATTTATTTGAGAGTATTAAGATTTTTTCAGATTATTTTTGTTTCTTTTCTTCTTAAATCAGATTAGGTAAAACATTTTAAAGGAATTTATGTTTTTAAATTTATTCACGTAAAGCTGTAAGTACACCTTTATTTATTTAATCTGCATGTATGCAGTATGTGTGTAGTGGAAGTATGGCATATATGTGTATGCAATATATGTATATATACACACATATGTACATATACATACATACACACACACACACACCCCTGTGCACTGAGGCATGAGGGGGGTTTTCAGGCTTCATTTTCTTTTTTTTTTTATTATTATTATT
>NC_034592.1:79437239-79450709 GCF_900095145.1 Mus pahari
GTGGATTCATTTCTGGATCTTCAATTCTATTCCATTGATCTACTTGTCTGTCGCTGTACCAGTACCATGCAGTTTTTATCACAATTTTCAGGCTTCATTTTCAACCTTATTTCCTTAGACAACTTCTAGCAGGCAATTAGCTCAGCAATTCTGCTCTGTCCCCACGGCACAGTAGGTGTGCACGGCACGGTAGGTGTGCACGGCCACATCTATTTATGTGGGTGCTGGGGATTTGGACTCAGGTCCTCCTGCTTGTGCCACAGATGCTCTTACCACTGAGCCACTCCCTCAGCCCCAGGTGTATTTAAACAACAACAACAACAACAACAACAACAACAACAACAACTTCTTTAACATAACATAGCTGCAGTTTTCTCTTTCTACCTGAATTTGTTATTTATGATTTTTTTGAAATAAATTTTGTTGTAAGTTTTTCTAACTGTTTAAAAAAACCCAAGTTCTGGAGCGTTGACTGTACTTTTTTGTTTTCTATTCCATTGAATTCTGAACCTAATAACAGAATTTACAGAACTAAGATATAAACAAACTCATAATTGTAGTTGGATGTTTAATGTGGCTCTCAGTAATTCATGGAAGTATGCAAAAATTAGCAAAAAGAGTGAACATGAACAATACTGTCGATCAATGTACATTAACCTTTCTAGATTATTCCACCTAACAGCAGATGCTGTTTCTTTCTAGTATATGAAATATTTACCAAGTCCACCTTCTGGGTCATAAACCCACCTGAGTAAGGTAAGAATGTTTGTTTACTCTACCAGAATAAACAACAGGTGCATGGAAACTGGAAAAAGCCTAGCTATTTGGCAACCAGGTAACAGACCTGTAAACTAGAGGAAGCTGCCAATCAATCAAAACAACCATATGAAAGTTTGATAAATGAACTTTGCCTTAAATTTAGAGAGAATATTTAGATTAAAACAACAACAACAAACTCATACTACAAACTTCCAGTTTAATTTTACTTAACTAGAAGAAATTGTGGACAACAGATGATAGTGGTGGTTTGAAAGAAAAGGACCCCCATAGGCATAGGGAGTGGCACTATTAAGAGATATGGTTTAGTTGCAGTGGCTGTGGCCTTTTGGAGGAAATGAGCCACTGTGGGGGTGGGCTTTGGTGTCTCCTATGCTCATGCTAGGCCCAGTGTGGACACAGTCTCCTTCTGCTGCTTTCAGATCCAGATGTAGAACGCTCAGCTCCTTCTCCAGCACCATGTCTGTCTGTATGCCACCATGCTTCCTTCTATGATAATGAACTGACTAAGCCAGCCCCAATTAAATGTTCTCCTACTAAGAGTTGCCATGATCATGGCATCTCTTCACAGCAATGGAACCCAAACTAAGACAGTGGTCATGGAAGCAGGGGGCTGGAGAGATGGCTCAACAGTTAAGGGTGCTGGGTGTATAATGAGGACTGGAGTTTAGATCCAAGCACCTGTAACCCTAACTTTGAGGCAGGTGGAGACAGAAGGATCAGGCGGAGAGGAGGGTTAGGCGGAGACGGGGGTCACTGGCGCTTGTTCATCTACAGATTACAAAAAAAAAAAAAAAAAAAGTGAGCTTTTAAAGGGTTAAAGAGGGACCCTCCATGGAACAGGTGGAGCATGAAAGAAGAGGATAACTCTCATTGGACTCAGTATGCACATTCATGTGTGCACCTGTATGGGCACACGTACTGATATGACGTATTAATAATAGGATTAAGAGTGGGTAGACCAAATGGATTGAGCTCCTAATTTAAAAAAAGTTCTTTTGCCCCTGTCAGTTATTTTCTTAGCATAGTTACACAACTGTGTAATGTTCCTAGATTCAGCTGAAGACATGGTACATAGGGTTCCTTACGGGATGGTGTTAGGAAGCACATCATGGGTGATGACTGCCATCTCCTTTCAGGTGATGAGGTTACAGGCCTGCTTCATTAAGAAGCTATGAGCGTGTGGGGTGGGAAGCACACTTAACCAACATGGATAGACCAGCCAGGGCTATCCCCTTTTTTCTTCCATGCCTATGAGGAACCTTTGAACAACTGGCTGAAGCTCTCTTGAGAAAAATGCCAAGAGCCTCATGATTCTTTATAAGTGTTAATAGAGACTTTATCAGATTGTTTGTTTGCTGGTTCTAGTTTTTAAAAAATGTTTAGGTAGTCTCCTTCCCCAGTCGTGATCTTGTGGATTCGTTAGTGCCGAACCAATGCTTTCTTGTGTCTCAACTCTGTGTATGAATTCTTTTCAGATGTATTAAACAAACAAAACCCTTCACACACACACACACACACACTCACACACACACACAGACACACACAAGAGTGGGTAGACATCACTACAGATCCTACTGATATTCAAGAGGTAGTAAACCAACTTCCTTCCCTCCCTCCTATCCTCTTCCTCCTCCCTCTCCCCCTCCTTAAGATGGCGTCTTTCTCTGCAGCTCAAGCTGGGCTCACACAGCCTCCAGAGAGCCTAGTCCTTCTTTCTTTAAGCTGTTTGCCTTAGGTTTTTGTCATAGTACCAAACTCCACAGGATTTCAGTTTTGTCATTTCTTTTAAAATCTACAACCACTACTTATAGGTTATGTCTGTATTTGTAACTTTATCATCTGACTTCTTAGCAAATTTTGTGTCTTGGGATAATGCACTGGTGGCTATTACACAGAGTTCCTTTGGGGCAGGAGTCTTGGAATGTGAACTTTTCTTAGCTTTTTATCTCTACATGTCTTTATCCTTCCCTCATAGAAGGTCATATAATTCTAGGGGGTCTGTGTCCTTTCAGAATTGTCATCTGGCTTTGATGGTCCCATCACACAGGCTGTCATCTCAGTCACTATCTCTCTGTAGGTGATCTGTCCTTTCCTAATCTCCACAATGTCAGAAACCCTTCAGGTTTCTCTCACTGATTTATCTTAAGCACTAACAAGTGACACACAGTAACCAAGCCCTCAGTGAATACCCACTGAATGAGTAAATGAATGAATGGCTGCATTGATATTTATTAAGCTTTTCTGTCTCAAGCCCAAAGCCTAATTCTATAATCTGCACTGTGGTCCTATGGCTATAAGTCTGAAAATTGCCTTTCTCTGTTGTAAGCAGGCTTCCTGTTATGTTCTGCAAACATCTGCCCTAGGGGACTGGAGGGCTGGTGGGGAAAGGGATGTTGTTTTTCCTGTTCACCCAGGCTCCTGCCACCCAGACTCATTCCAGCAATCTCAACCGAAGCTGGGGGCACTCAGCTCCCCTAGGAGGCTCACTGTGCCTCAGCAGCAGCCGGAGTTTGTTAGAGTCCTGCAGAACGCTTCCTGTAGATCTGGAAGCTAGCAGAGGCCCCAGCACTTGCTGTCTCCCACCCTTGGCCGGGAGGACTCACTACAGCTGCTGCCTGTGGTTTACCTCAGTATTTCCTTCTCCCCCTTTTCATCCTTTTACAACAAGGTAATCTGTTTTCTAAATTAAGTTTGGTTTTCTGAAATACCTCGTGTCTTCTCTGCCTTCCTGACAGCACCCTGACTGAACAAATGCTGTTAAAGTTCCCTGTCATTGTTAGGCAGCTTTATTATCCTGTGTCCAGGTGTGGGCCTCTTTGTACCCACCCATTTGGGACACATGACATTTCCCATCTACTGATTGACATGTCTTCATTCAATGCTCTGGCTATCAAGTCCACTGTTGTACTTGGAGGTGCAGTGTCAACAGTGTGCTGCTGAGTTAGCAGAGTGGATAGAGGAGGCATCACCGGGGAGGCCTGAGCTTCATGAAGAAGGCCAGCAAGGAGCCCGGTGGCCAGGAACTCTCTGGGCAGAGGAGTGATGGGATTTCTTACATGAAGTTTCTAAGTCAATAATTATCTAACCTATCCACCCACTGTGTGATTAAACTTCTTAAATAATTATAGCTGGGGTACACACGTGACCCTAGCACTTGGGAAGCAAAGGCAAGAAGTTCAGGAGCTCACGGTTAGCTTCAGCTATACAGTGAGTTTGAGGCCACCCTGGGCTACATCAGATCCTCTTTCAAAAATACACCCCTCCCCCAAAAGAAAAACCCTTTCTGCCAATTGGGTTCTACTAACTCCTTTCCGATTTCACTAGTTTTTTTCGCTGTTGCTATTAACCTGTTGTGTGTGTGTGTGTGTGTTTTAACTTTATCATGTTTACATTTCTTCAAATTTATTATAATGGATATTTAGGAAGTATAAACACAGGTCAGCAAAATGGCTCATCAGGTAAAGGTGCTTGCTGCCAAGATTGATCACCTGAGTTTGGTTCTTGGAATCCATATGATAAAAGAAGAAAATCAACCAGCAAGTTGTGAGCTATCCCCTGCATGTGCACACACACACACACAGTAAGACAGCAGTGTGATCCCCCGTGGTCAATACTAGCTTCTGTACTGAGCAGCCCCTTTTCATCCCACACGCACTCTCCAGATGTTAAACGGACGCAAGCCCCAGGCTTCACAGAATCTTACCAATACATTTTTCAGGGTACTGCTAAGGTAAAAACTCACATTGAAGCCTATGATTAATAGATTATATCTAAAATATTGCAACTTATTCTTTAACACCATCAATTATTCAGTTGGCATATTTCCCCCAATTGGATTATGAAAGTTCTGCTTTGCTTCCACAGTTTGAATAGTAATAGTTTACGTGAGGTCCACACACTGCAACTAGCTGACACATTCCATATGCCTCGTCTGATCTCTGGAGTCTTGCTAGTTTTTTTCCTCAGCTATTGTGCCTGTGAAGAGGCAGGGCTAGGAATCCTGGTTCTTTTCAGCGTGACGCAGAGCTAAGATATCACAGCTGAGACACGGAGGCGCTTCTCAGAACGGGGCCAGGCACCATGGCAGTTTCCCACAGATGAAGTCAGGAATGATACCATGTATCATAGAGACCCTTACGGTTCCGATTCAGGAGGACAGGGGTTTAGCAGCCCTTTTCATACAAAACCTCTGTTAGTACCAAATGGAAGACCGGCCTGTAACAGCATCAGAAGAAGCAGAGGACAGCTCTACACTGACAATAGCTTTTATAGATGGAAAACTCAAAAGCACAGGTGACAAGGGGAAGCCAGGTAACTGAGACTATGCCAAACTAAACTGCTTGCATATGACAGAGGAAACAATCCACACTGTGAGAGGACATGCCACCACCAGTTTGAGCTGTTGGCTGACCCAGACGCTGACCCAGACGGTGTGGACTCATCGATATGAGCCTGCACCTGGGAAATGGGGCACAAGGAGGGAGACCTCCTCTACCAGCACATAGGGTCATACGGGACCACCTGACAACCAAGCACATACTGCAGTGGTGATGGCAGCAGCTGGGTGCAAACCAAGTCAGGTGGCACAGAAGGAGCCTTTGCAGAGACCTGAGTATCACGTGTGGAAAGCTCTGAGAGTCTTGGGGGTCTGATGATGCTTATCGATCTGAACCCAAAATGGAGTCTAATTAGTGTCATCTGCTGACAGCTGGTGATAATTAATGGCAATGCAAACTCAATAATTCCCCAAGGAGATAATTACAGATGGCTACTTGAAGAATACTAAAGGGTAATGACTATTTTAAAAGTTGAAGGCAAGAGAACACAGAGCTCTTGCTGGGCCGCCCACAGTCAACAGGAAGGGGGCACGGCTGCTGTCCTCCAGCCCTGTGCTGAGTAAGAACGCTGGTTTCTTGGTGTGACCCTCAGACCAACAGTGTCACCCTGTACACATCACCTGAGAACACAGAGGCAAGACAGATCTCAAGACAGATCTCAAGACAGATCTCAAGACAGATCTCAAGACAGATCTCAAGACAGATCTCAAGCCTGACCCGGGGCTTCCTGAGTATGGGAGAGGGCCACATGGGCCCATCAGCATACTTTAACAAGATCATGGCTGTGAAGTTTGAGTACTACAAGGGAAACAATGCTGGACTAACTTTTCAGGTCTTCTAATAAATGGTGGTTACAGGCAACAGAGCTTATAGTGAAAATGACCCTGGACGGTGAACTGTACCTGGATTGGGTAACTATAATTAAAACATGGATATAGTTCATGAAAACCCCGCAGCCTCTGCAGGATTCTAGGTCCATGAGACTACTACAGAAGAATGGATGCTTATATGGAACTTGAGAGACCTAAGCTACAATGGACCATGTGATTTGTTCCTCAGGTAGAGGATAATATGCTGTACAGCTCACTTGGAAGGACACACCCACTACTGTACTGTTCTGTGCAGTAGCTCACTGCCTTTCCTGTTCCGTGCCCTTCTGAGGGAGGCCATGTGTGAATGAGAAATGATGAACTGGACCACAAGTCTAAACCTATCAACATAGCTGCTTCTGGCCTGTGACTTCTGGGGGGCTGTCTACTCATTTGTAGGTCCTTATTTATGCCCAGTGCTCATTTTGTCAGGTGTTCTCTGTTGTGTCTTGCATTTCTGAGCCTCCATCTGTGATTATTTCCTTTGGTCTGAAAAGACCTTACTAGAGATGACTGATCTTGGTTGTCAACTTGACCAGTTCTAGAATGCAAACTTCTGACCCCTCTTGTGAAGAACTTCCTTGATTAGATTATTTGAAGTAGGAAGAACCATGCCAAATGAGGGTCGCATCTTCTAGTGGCCACCCACATAAAAGGATGTGGAAGAAGAACACTTTGCTTTTTGCCTGCTTGCCTTCAGTCTTGCTGGCAAGTCCATCTATTCTGCTGCTGCACCATTTCTTAACTGACATTTGAATCAGCTTCTGGGTTCCAATGTAGGCTAAAGACCAGGAACTCTATAGGCCTTGTGCCATATGGGGACATCTGTATATCTAGGCTTGTGAACTGAGAAACTCTCAGCTTCTCTAGTATAAGCATACTTGGACTATCTCAGTCATATTCTCTTAACCAATCTAATCAATTCCCATTTGATACTCTCTCAGACATAATGCATGCACATTCTATCAGTTCTGTTTCTTTAGAGAACTCTAAGACATATGGCAAATACTTTACCAAATGAGCATTACCCCATTTTCAACTTCTTTTATTAGTGTATTTTTGGGTTTTGTAGATGTTGGCATTCTGGGGCTAAATAGTATCCAGTTATGAATAAGCCAATGTTTACTCATTCTTCTGATATAATCCCAATGTTCCAATTTCATTGGCAAGTATGAATAGCCCCATTGTGCACATTTTTTAATGAGTACTTTTGTGGACACATGTTTTCATATCTCTTGATAAATGTACAGCAGTAATCTTACTGAGTCAAGTAGATTTAAACTGTAACGAGCTGCCACCCCGTTTACTAAGCAATCACCCCATTTCATTTCCCACCAGCAGTTGTCTGCATCCTCTCCAACATGCCTTAGTCCTTTTAGACCCATGTTTCTAGGGTGTGATTTCTTTGGGTTTTGGTTTGTATTTGTAAGTGTTCTTTATAGTTTCTGGGTTCAAATCCCATGCCAGAATCATGAACTGTCACTACCTAGCTCCATTTGATGGCTTGCCTCTTTTCTAAAGTATCTGTTGAAGAGATGTTTAAATGTTGACCAAGTCCAGTTTTTCATTTTTGCCTACACAGTTCATGCTTTTTCTGTTTGGAACATCTTCACTTGCCTACTCTAAGGATCTGAAGATCTCCACTGCTAGCCTTGCAGCTGTACTGTTTCTGCTTTGAAACTTGATACTTACACTTATGACCTATCTCAAGAGGGCTTTTAGGGACTGCACCAGGTACAGTGGAGGTTTTTATTATTATTATTATTATTATTATTATTATTATTATTTAAGAGTCATTTATTCAAGAATGAGTTTCAGGGCTGGTGAGATGGCTCAGTGGGTAAGAGTACCCGACTGCTCTTCCGAAGGTCCGGAGTTCAAATCCCAGCAACCACATGGTGGCTCATAACCATCCGTAACAAGATCTGACGCCCTCTTCTGGAGTGTCTGAAGACAGCTACAGTGTACTTACATATAATAAATAAATAAATCTAAAAAAAAAAAAAAAGAATGAGTTTCAGCTTGAACACTGGTTATTTGTGGCTCTAATTTCTGTTCTGTGGCTCTATTTGTCTGTCTCTGTCCTCGCTGCACACACTTGAGAGCCCCATTTTTCCGTGTGGTACTAGCAGGGGGGTGGATGTCTAGGGTGGCAATGTTTTCCCAGTCTTTGAGATTCCTTTGGATTCTGGTTTGACCTTCCTGTTGAGAGGTTAGCTGTAGTTCATTTGAACGTGATACCTTTTCCTTTGTCTTTTGTCCACAGTCACTAAGATGTTGTACTGATGATTCTTTGTATTCATATTTTTCAGTCACAGACTTCCTTGATTCTGTGGGAGAATGTCCTTCATCACTGTTAGAGAATGCTTAGTTCTTACCTCTGCAAGTGCTGCCTCTGCACTGTCCTCTCTTCCTGGAGGGATGACTGTTCTTTTTTTGGGTTTGTCTCACATCTATTAAACCCTCAGGTGAAGGTCCCCTAACTCCTTTACTCTTTATCCTTCAGGTTGGGTATTTTCTAATAACCCATCTTAATGTGGCTCTTTTCTGCTCCTATGACTAATCTTATGTTTCATTGTCTACTCTGACTTCATAAAATTTATGATGATCATCATTTCTAAATGTACAGTTTGGCAGTGCTTCAAGCACTCACAATGTATACAATCACTCTGCAGAAAATTTAAACTGTGCGTTAAACAGCCACCCCTTCCCTCTGGTCTCTGGCAGGCAACCATCACTGTACTGTAACGTCTGATATGTGTGTCTGACTGTTCTGATACATAAGTGGAATCATTCAGTATTTGACTTTTTCAAACATTGTAATTAGCATAACTCCTTGAAGTTGACCTATGTGGTAGAATGTGGCAAACGTGCCTTCCTTTTCAACGGCTGAGTCACTGTTTACGTATGCTTCATTTGCCCGTTTATCTGATGTTGGGCATTTTTACTGATCCTTCTACTTGGTTCCATGGAAGGGCACTGCTACAAACATGAGTGTGCAAGCATTCCCTTGAGATGATACTTTCACTTGCTTAAATATGTACCAAGGAGTGCCGCGGGCGGTTCCTTAGGCACCCCTATCTCTAGGGAGACCTAGGACATGTTTTTGTTGGTTTGTTTGTTTTATCCATCAGCAACAGTAAGATTTTATGTTCATACCAACAGCCCGTAAAGGCTACAATTCCTCTTTGTCCTCACCAACACTTTTTTGTTTTATGCTACTCTTCTAACGGATGTGAAGCCACTTTGGTTAGCTTTTGCTTTCCTGTGACTAGTCATGTGGAATGCTTCCTTCCTCATGGTTGTGGTTACTGCATGCTATTGTTGATGGAATGCTGTTTAAACCTTGTGTACCCTTTTAGGTTGAGTTTTCAGTTTTTACCACTGAGTGGGAGGACTTTTTGATAGGCCTTGGACATGAACTTCTCAGTTGGATGGTTTGCAGTACTGCCACCCACTTTGCAGCCTGCCCCTGTGCTGGTGATCCACAGAAATCTCCAGTCTCTCCTGATGTTTCCACTCCTGTGCTCCTGGTGTCACGGCCCAGGGTCAGGAGTCCCAGGGACACTTCCAAGACTCTGCAGTCTTAGCCTTTTAGTCATTAGATTTGCGGTAAGGGTTGAGCTTCAGTTTATCCCATGTGGCTATACCATGTCCTTAATACCATTTGCTACAGAGAACAATCTTGATGTTGGTCAAATATCGTTTGACCATCTTATTTCTCATCTCTGGGCTTTCCATTGTTTTATTCTTTCAGATTCTAAGCCCATGTATTAAGTCTTTAATTTCAGTTTTTATAATTCCCAGCCGCCAAAAGTCCATATAAATTTTCTCCTCACAAATTTCAATTCTCTAGAGAATTTTTTTCCAATCTTGTTTCTACTTTTCTTCTGTCTGAACATACTGATTTCTGGTATTTTAAAGTCCTTGTCCTAACTGCAGACAGTAGAGATCTCCTTAAAGTCTATGTTGATGGTCTCTTCTTTTCTCTTGGGTTTTACCCCCAACCTATAGACATCTAGTATGATTTTGTGGAGGGTTTGACATTTTGTCTACAGTACTGCTAAGGCTCCAGATGAGGTTATCTCCTTTACAAACGATACATTGTATTATAAAGTTTAATGTTCATCCTCATTGAAAATATCATTAGATATAAGGGCACTCTGCATTTATTTGTTTGTCTGTCTATTTATTTATTTATTTATTTATTCATGTATATACATATGCATATACATATACACACACAGTAGCACTCGGGCATCTTGAAGGCCTTGGTTCTCTCTTCTGCCATGTGAGTCCGGGGTGGGGTGTGTGTGTATGTGTGTGTGTGAAACTCAGGTCACCAGGCTTGGTGGCAGGTGCTAACTCACAGTTATCGTCTCACAGAGCATCTGTCCTCTCTTCATAGTTTATTTCATTACTGAGTTTTGGCTGCTATGTCACTGTGCAAAGTCTCTTCCCTGATTGGGTCCTTGGAAGGCACACATCTCCAGACCTTCCAGATGAAATCCTGGGATATTAATCAGAAGCCCCCATCTTCCAGTGGTGGGTTGATAACTAGAATTCTTGCCTCTTCAGTAGGGTGAGACTGTCTCCAATGTTTCCATGGCTTTTGTCTCAGCTTCTTGTGCTTTACTGCTGAGTTTGCCAATGTATTGTGGAGATCAGTGGCCTTGGCAACCTGCTTTTCTCAATGAGACCCTCAGCCTGTCTCTCCAGCCAGAGGGCCCCACGTCTGTTAGTTTATCACCCCCTCTCCTGAAACACCTTTTTGCTTCAGTCTGAATATTTCATTATTTCCTCTGCTCCTTCATTAGCCCTCTCTTCTATCATGTTTAGTCTATCCAAAGACACTAGTGCTTCTCGGTGCGCCTTAGAAATTAATTTTAGCCGGGTGTGGTGGTGCACGCCTTTAATCCCAGCACCCGGGAGGCAGAGACAGGAGGATTTCTGAGTTCGAGGCCAGCCTGGTCTACAAAGTGAGTTCCAGGACAGCCAGGGCTAAACAGAGAAATCCTGTCTTGAAAAACCAAAAAAAAAAAAAAACCCAAAATTTTAAAAACCCTGAAACTATAGTCCCTAGGTTTAATTTGCCCACTCCCATTGTTCATAGTCTTCATGAGAATGTTAGTTTTTAATTCTTATGTGATTAGTTAACCTCTTGCCACATTGAATGTGAATTCTGAGTTAGTCATCCAGGGAGTGTTTGCCACTTTCAGGTCTCAGGACCCCACATTCTATTTGTACTTATAAGAGATCCATTTTTATATTAATTTAAATCTCTGATGCAGAGATGTGTAAGGGATGGATTTACTCTTACCTCTTTCCTATCCAGCATATAGCACGTGATTTACTGCACTGGGTGCTGCCTCTGTGTGCTGAGCTGCCATATGCAATTAGCTTCCTGTCCTTTCTCATCGTCTGTGTGTTCATGCACCACTATTAAACTGTTTTAATTAAAGACTTCACATATGTTTAATATGAGGTTAAGTCCTCCTTCTCTCCAACTGTTCTTTTTCAGTCTGCCTGGTAATTCTTCATTGTTCAGTCTTGTGGATAAACTTACAATTAGCTTGTCTGGTGCTGGAGAAAACACAGTACTTTTATTGTTATGGCTAAAAATCACAAATTAACGCAGGAAGAACTAGCATTCTTACACTGTGGGGACTCTACTCTCAGGAACATGGGTTGTTTTTCCATTTGTCATATCTTTCAGCAGTGTTTTTTCTATTTTTCCTCAGGTTTAGCAAATTTTTTTAAATAAGTTTACAGTTTCTTTATACCTACATGAAAATCAATCTTTCTTTCCTTCCTCTTCTCTTTCTTCCTTCCTCTCTTTCTTTTCAGTTTTATTTATGTATTAGCTTATTCTATTTGGTCAGAAAAATACTAAGTGATTTAAAATTTTGGAATACTGTTATAACTTTTTTTTTTTTTTTAAAAAAAAAACCAATCAGCTCTGTGACCTTCTTTCCTCTTTCTTAGGCATTTGGAAAGGACATGGCCCTGTCGCTCTGCACATGCCATCGGGGTCGAGGGTACAGCTGCTCATGGTCCTGCTCTTTTACACTATTCTGAGATGTATATTAAAACCTTCCTAGATTGGGTGTATATATATTTTTCTTTTCGGTAAGTCCATGTTTACACTGTATGTATTTCAGAGCCGTGCTATTGAATACATACAGTTACTAGGACTCACCCACATTGTATTGGTTCATTAACTTCATATGACTGTGTCAAATTGACTCAAGCTTGGTGATTTAATGAAACAGAAATGTTGACTTGCATAGTTCTGGAGGCAAGAAAGGAAGATTAGCATCACTGTGCACATCCATGACCAGCGGGGCTGCGCTCGCTGCAGAGGCCTGAGAGCAGAAGCACTTCCTTCCTCCTCTGGCATCTGGAGGTGCCTGGCATTCTTCACTTCACCTTCACCTACAGTACCACAGACTTTGGTACTTGGGTTACATCTGCTCTGTTAGTGCACACAGTGCCTTCCTATGTACACCAGGATAACAGTTCATCTCTCAGTTCTGAAATCTGTACCTGAGAATTCCCTCTGACCTAAGGTAACTTTCATAGACTCTGGGCACCTGGAGTCCTACTCAGCTGACCATAGACCCCTTTCTCCTTATGAAACACACGAACTCCATTACTGCCTTCTGCCTCAAAGGTCCCTTGAGAAGGCAGTGATCCTCAACTTCTCTTTGTCACTGTCTGCATGATGTCATGGTTCATATCTGCACTTTCAACCTTTTCATATTCAGATGTTTAAAGTGTCTCTTCTAAGCAGCAAGTGGCTGGGTTTAGAAAGCTGATGACACGTGGCTTCTGTGTCTGTGTTATTAGTTTGATGTGTCCATGTTCTTATCTTTCTTGTCTTCCTTCAATTTAATCAAACACTTTATGCTATTCCATTTTCCTTCTGCTAAACTGCATCTTAAAATAATGTTGGAAGTTAGCCTATGGCTTAAAGAATACATGTAAGGCTTACAATCTGATTGACACCAGGTAAATGTTGGGACTTTAAACCTCACTTAATGCTCTTTCTTCCCTATGTAACTGCTACATCACATTTTTATATGGTCCCCAGAGTGAGGTGCCGAGGTGCCACAGCCACTCCAAGTCACTAAGTAGTTACTTTTTAATTTTTGCTGTTATTTCTTGTACATCCATACTTCTACCTGAGGTCATTTTCTTACCGATCTTCCTTTGCATTTTATTTTAGTTTAGATCTACTGGTGGAAAAACTTCTCAGTTTTTGATCAACTGAACACATTTACATTTGTGCTCGGATTCTGAAGGGTACTTCTGCTGGCACAGAACTCTGGGTTTGGCATTTTCCTGATGCAGCACTGTAAGATGGCTTTTGGTTTCCATGAATTCTGCTAAGGCACTATTGGTCTCAGAACTGCTTCCCTCAAGGCAGATGTGGAGGACTGAAGGTGGGCAGTGTATTCTCTGGGCAGAGCCTTGAGACCTGC
>NC_034592.1:79450933-79452819 GCF_900095145.1 Mus pahari
TTTTTTTGCACTTTGCTAAGGTAGAGGCAGATGCGGCTGGAGCTTGGGTAGCTCTGGCTCTTGCAGCCTTCCCAGGAGGCATCAAATGGACAGACAAAGTAGTCTTGGGTGTTTCACCTCAGCAGTGTGAGTGACTGCAGCTGAGTACAGAGGCTAGAGGAGAGAACTGTGAAGAGACTGACCGCTGCTCTCTGTGCTAAGTCTCGAGTACTCAACCCCCGACCACCGACTGACAAAGAAATTGGTATTTTTCCTGTGTCCTTCACCTTGTGGTTTCCAGTGGCTTTGGTATTTTCACTATATGTCTTGTCCATCTAAAATCTTATATTTTAAATCTTATGTAGGTGTGTCATAAATATAGCATAACCTATGGGTACACTTTTAAAATTAAAAAAATAAAAAACTTTGTATGGTTACTTTTCCTGTATGTGCACCATGTGCATGCCTGGAGCCAAAGAGGCCAGAAGGCATCAGAGCCCCTAGAACTAGACATGGTTATGAGTGGCCTTGTGGATGCTGAGACTCAAACTCATGTACTGTGGAAGAGCAGCCAGTGCTCTTAACTGCCAAGCCACCTCTTCATCCCCTAGTTATGCTTTAAATCATTCTGAAAGTCTCATTCTTGTGTCACAGCCTATCTGCATTTCTGGCTATGACTAATGAGCTTGCCCCTGACCCTGAATGCAACAGCAAGTACCTGTGCATAAATATTCACTTCCTGTATGCCTGCTTTACTTGACCTGTTCCCAATCTATCTTTGGTATTCGGGCAAGCTCATATTGTACCTGTATTGAATGCCTTCATCCCAGTGACAATGTGTGCTGCCACCTCACATCTGGGTCACATTCTTATTTTTTCCTGACACGCTTTCCTTCCTCTGTATCAGCATATGATTGTCAATTCCCAACTAGCACCCACTAATTAAGCAGTACACTGATCTGACCTTTTATGCATGTACCTACTCAGTCTATTTTTGACAGCTGCAGCATACCTGCATTTCTGAGGATGGGCCCTCATATATGGCAGTGGCTTCTGTAGGCAGCTTAACTGTACAGGCAGACAGCATGCCTGAAACTTCTACCAATGCTACCCTGGGTCAGCTAGGCTGTGGAGATGGGTGCATGGGGGCAAAAAAAAAAAAAAAAAAAAAAAAAAAAAAAAAAAAAATGGGAATGAAACCTGGCTGGAGGTCATTCCTTGGAAGAGAACACTTCGCTTCTTTCAGATGAAAACAAAACAAAAACCAATTTCAAAAAAAAAAAAAAAAAAAAAAAAAAAAAAAAAAAAAAATCACTGCCAGGCCTATGGACTTTATACTCATGGCCAACTTGGTAGCTCAAGGCTCAGTTTTTTCCTTAAGCATCCTAAATATATTATTCCAATGACTTCTGTCTTTGTTAAAAGCCTAGTAACACAAGTCTATTCTCAACATTCAAATACACTTGTTAAAAAAATACTGAAAGACTGGGGAGATGGCTCAATAGGTAGAGGCACTTATGCAGTTGTCTCAGACATCCACATACCCCTCCCCTGTAGTCCCCCCCCCCCAGCCACAGTGAAAGGGGGAGAGGATTAAAATTATAAATTTACTAGAATATATTTTAGAGTTGGCTATCTTGGTTGATTTCCCCAAGTATATGGTATGCCATTTCTTTTAGTTAATTTCATTTTATTTGTTTATTTATTAGATAGGATCTATGTATTTTATTTTTTACTAAGACACAGGTTCTCTTTACATAGGTCTGGCTGGCCTGGAGGATTTCCCTTTTTCCTTTTTCCTTTTTCCTTTTTCCTTTCCTTTCCTTTCCTTTCCTTTCCTTTCCTTTCCTTTCCTTTCCTTTCCTTTCCTTTCCTTTCCTTTCCCTTTCCCTTTCCCTTTCCCTTTC
>NC_034592.1:79452884-79453652 GCF_900095145.1 Mus pahari
TTTTTTCCTGAGACAGGGTTTCTCTGTGTATCCCTGGCTATCCTGGAACTCACTCTGTAGACCAGGCTGGCCTTGAACTCAGAAATCCGCCTGCCTCTGTCTCCTAAGTGCTGGGATTAAAGGTGTGCGTCACCACTGCCCAGCGAGAATTTGCCTTTTCAAGATACTGTTTCAAAGTCTTTTAATATTTGCTTTGGCTTTTTTTTTTCTCCCCTTTTTCTTTTTAGGATTCCTGTTATATGGGCATCGGGTCTTCTTCTTTCACCTCTTTAACTTTCATTTCCTGTTTGTGTGTTGGATGGAGGGGACTTCTGGCTTGTATTTTTGAAACAAGGTCTTATTGTCTAGTCCTTGTACGTCTTGAACTCCTGATGTAGCTCAGGATGCTCCCGCAAGGAGATTCTCCACCTCCTTTCGATGGAGAGAACGATCCTTCCTGTGCTGTTCTCCTTGGGTATCATCCAGTGTGCTCCTTCTTTCTTTCACTTGTAGCTCTTTTGAATATGCCACTGTTTCTCTAAATCCCCCTGCCAGCACCCCACTCTCCAGCTCTCCCAAGCCTAGCTAAGGTGCTCTTGTGGGCTTGTTGGTTCAGAGCGGGAGTCTGAGGCTCAGTTCCTTTCACCCTGGGCTCCTTATCATTCTCCAGTCCTGGCATCAGGTCTCGGCTCCTCACCGTCCTCCACCCCAGAAGCCTCTAAGCTCTACCCCCGCTCGCTCTCAGTGAGCTCACACTCACACTTGTGCCCTCTAAGCTCTATCCGCGCT
>NC_034592.1:79453890-79464428 GCF_900095145.1 Mus pahari
CGCTCGCTCTCAGTGAGCTCACACTCACACTTGTGCTGTTTGTGGTTTTAATGAACACAAAGGTCTGTAGACGCCTGCTTCATGTAAGCCTGACAGTAACTCAGAAGCACTTTTGTCCTGTACTGGATGCCATCGCTCTGAAGTGGGGTGCTCTCTCCTGGAGCCTGAACTGTTGTGTCATGAGGGAAGCATCAAGGACTCTCTCTTGCTTTATTAGAACAGAAAAACTTCCTTGGATAAGCATCATTGTTAACTCTTTTGGAAGATGCCTAACCTGACCTATTTTACAGAAATAAAAAAACTTGCCAAGTCTTATTTAGTTGTAGCTCCAATTGCATTTTTTCCCATCATGTGTACTTCCATTCTTCTGTGATATGTATTCCATCTTCTTCCTATCCTGTACCTCTCTCCTGTGCTCATCTGTATTCTCCCTGCTGCGACTTCCAATGTGCCAATCTGCCTGTGACTCGTCTACTGTTCGCTAGCATTCAGGGTGAGAATCCTGGTTTCACACCCTTTGCTAGCCTCTCCCTGCATTTTTAGTTTTGCTCTGTGATTTTGATTCATAAGTTCTTTCGCGTTATTTTTAAAATTCATGGCAAGAAGTCTAGACTCAATTATGCTTTTGGCGCCAGCAGCATTTTCCTGCTGCATGCTCTCTGGTGAGCCTTGCTGTTCCTCTGTATGGTGGTCCTGAGTCTGGATCACTATTGTGCCAGCTCTCTGCATCACTGAGGATCTTCCTTTCAGGGAGTAGACTTTTGTGGCCATATTCAGAAACTGTCATCCTGGCCTGTCTTCTGCCTCCACTTCCCATAGGCCTTTGTGTCGATCTCCAGCACTCGCGGCAATCCTTGCTTCTTACTATTTACTTATTTAACTCTTGGGTCTGTAGATCACATCTGTGCCCTACTTTCGTTACAAGTGGACAATTCCCATGTGTAATTCCCACAGGAAGGCAGCTGTTATGGCTGCTTGTCATGCTCACACTGAACTGAGTTGCTTTGCTTAATCGCTGTTAGAAATAACCGCTTTAATATCAGATACTATTAGATTGATTCTTAGCTACAGAGTAATCAAATTAAAAATGTAACTCCTCTTTTTTATAGAGCATCACACACAGGCAGATAAGCCATCTTAGACATTTCAGGTACCTTCTCTGAGCTGGCTGCTGGAAATACAGTGTTGTAAATGTGCTTGAGGACTCAAGTAGAAAATGACTTCACAAGGTATTTCCTGTCTATCATGCTCTTCCCTGCCACACACTGCATCACTTCCTATACCAGGTTCTACAATTCCTAGCAGCAGCACCGCCTCTCAATACACAGGCGGAGGAGAGGAGGCCTGCTGACTGGGTACGCCTCATCCCAGAAGGCAAAGGAGCGGTGGGAAGAGTGGTGACTGAGGAGTTATGAGAGTGCTGAGTACCCTGAGTGGGCTCACTTCACTGTGAACCTCTGGTCACATTAGCCACAGGCAGAAGGGCGAGAGCCATGTGGGGACCAATAGTCTAGAAAGAAGTCGGAGGGCGGGCAACAATTTCTAGCCACCTTGGGGTACTTACTTTTTCCAAAACCTTGGCAATTCGGGTGCCGATTTGTTCAAGTGACTGTTGTGGATACTGGTCCTTGCCAAGATTCTGCAGTACCTGGAACAGAAGGAGATGGTTGGTGAGAGAGCTGAAAAAGAGGCTGGATTTGGATGCTGCCATCATTGCTCAGCTGGGGGTGGAGCACCCCAGCAAAATGCTTTTCTGGGACACTGTTGTGCATCTACTGGGGAAGCCAGTGTGTGGAAGATACACTTAAGGGGACTCTTGACAGTCCACGGTCCTCTCCCACTTAGAAAACCTTACAGACATAGAAAACACAATCATACCAGCATCACTAGAAAGTAAGTTAACAAACCTACTTATAGTTCTGCCACCTGTTAATGTCCTCATGTATATTTCCAGATATTTGCTGTGTGTGTAAACTGTCATCTATATCTTTTTTTTTAAAGATTTATTTATTTATTTATTATATTTAAGTATACTGTAGCTGTCTTCAGACACTCCAGAAGAGGGCATCAGATCTTGTGACAGATGGTTGTGAGCCACCATGTGGTTGCTGGGATTTGAACTCCAGACCTTCGGAAGAGCAGTCGGGTGCTCTTACCTACTGAGCCATCTCACCAGCCCCATCTATATCTTAATATAATATATTCTTAACTTTTCTTCATGCCAATAAATATATTTGTCTTAGTTATGGTTTCTATTGCTGTGATAAAATACTATGACCAAAATAACATGTAGAGTGAAGGGTATATTTCAGCTTACAACTCTCAAGACACACTCCATCACAGCAGGCAGTCACTGATGAACAAACTGCAGAGGAGGGAGTGCTGCTTTCTGGCTTGCTCCTCATGGCTTGCCCAGCCTGCTTTCTTATAGCCCCCAGGACCACCAGGGTTGGTCACTCCCACATCAATCAAGAAAATGTGCCATAGGCCAGTCTTGTGGAGTCATTTCTCAACTGAATTCCCTCTTCTAAAATGACTCTCGCTTGTGTCGAGTTGACATAAAACTAACCATCATGACATTCTACCACATCTTTCTGAATTATGCCATTGTATATTATCTGCTATCTTATATAGCTTATCCTTTAACATGGGCATTTGTGACATATTTTCCAAATCTCCTTTGAGGTACAGTCTTTGCTAGGCATATGCTGGGTTGGTCTTCTTGCCTTTCTTAAGAATGTCAGCAGGAAAATAACTGCCCCAAATGTTTCTCTCCTGAGCCTCTCTGTAGGAGGCAGAAGCCAGTCCACCCTGATAAGTGTACTGGTTACAGTCATAAGAATTACAAGCTTTGTCTAAGAGCCTGAATGGAATTAGGCTTGGCTGAAAGCTATCTAAGTCAAGGTGAACTAAAAAAATTAAAACAGATAAGAGCCCTGGCTGCTCATTCTTGCTGTCTGGTGTCAGTTACATTGTAACTATGAGGCTAACACCACACAGCCCGAACAAACCCGAGTACTTACCTCTGTTAGCTGGCTCTCACCCGTGTAGTGCAGGCTGGCTCTGTTGGACACTCCGTGTAAGTGGTCCAGGGTATGCATGCTCGTGGGGAGATTGCCATTGCACATCGGCTCCATGGCTGGCTGCTGTATGGGTGTGGCAAAGTCTATGTGTTCTGTGATGCTGGAAAATGGAGATGACCACATTAACCATGGAAAATCCAAGTAGCTCGAGAGGGTTCTAACAATCGGCACCTGTAACTTCCATATGGTGCTCCTTCACCAGCGAGGGTTTGAAATGAGTGGGTTTCCTTTAGGATTTCTTCTCTCAGGGAACAGATAGCAGTAAGACATACAACTGGTTTTTACAGCCTACTTTTCCATTACAAACAGAAGCATACTTGTTGCTCACAGAGAAAATCATCTAAAGTTAGACAGTAAAGGCAGACTCAACTGGACAGTCATTGTATTGGGTGTCAAATACAAGTACTTAACTTCATTATCTTCTAGAAGTTATTTTTTTAAATAAGATTTTGAAAATTTTAAATTATGTACCTATGTGTATCTCTGTGTCAGTATGTGCAGGTGACCAGAGGCCACAGATATCCCTGGTGCTGAAAGTTGTTTTGAGTCATTCATATGGTTTCTGGAAACCAAACTCTGGTCTTCTAGAAAGACGTGCGTGTTCTTACCTTGCTTAGCCGCCTCCCCAGCCCAGGAGATCACCTCTCACAGGCTGACCATACAAACAACCAGATGTATTACATAATTTGGCACCACTACATTTTCCTTTAAACATTTTAACTTGTGTTTGGAAAACATTTATTGCTCCATTGGTTATTTATTCCAAACCTACTGCACATCAGATACTAAGCCTATCATTAAACATATGAGGTCCTAGTTGTTATGTTGCCAATGTCTTGGAAGGCGTAGGATTACAGATGTGCTAAGTTAGAGAACACGAAATACTGAAAGCATGCCCATGAGGAGGGATGGTTGTGACAGCTTTCCTGAAGCAGAGGAGCTCAAAGGCGTTGGGGTGAAGGCTGTGACTGGGCTGGGTAGGGGCAGAGCCAGAAGGCCTGATTTACATCTAAAGAACTCTCACAGAAGGAAGCAAATGGGAAAAACCAAGGCAAGAATGAGCAGGGCTGGAGGCGCACATACACCTGTGTTGTAGTACAGACACTCCAAAGCAGCAGTGTGGATGCAGAAAAGCAGACAGCTTGGAAAGGTCTCAGGGCATCCAAGAAGTAAGAACCGGCAAAAGATGATATCTGGGTTTCTGGCCTGAATACTGCTGAACATATTTTCTGAGAATGAGGAATGGAGGAGCTGGATAGATAGCTCAGTGGTTAGGAACACATACTGCTCTTTCAGAGGTCCCAGCTTTAGCTCCCAGTGCCCACATCAAGTGGCTCAGAGCCTCTTGCACTCTAGCTCCAAGGAATTCTATGTCCTTGTCTGGACTCCATGGATACCTACATTCAAACATGCACATACACACATACACATCACTAAAAAATAAAAATGAATCTTAAAAAAAATGTGAAATGGAGAAACAAGATCAATGTTTTATTTTATTTTTTTAATGTTGGACACTGGGCAAGAAAATACGTATTTTTTTGAGCTTGTGGGTATAAATGAGTCTGGGTCTTTAGGATAGAAATTTGGGAGGTCACTGCATCTGTGATGAAGGAACGTTTAGGAGCAGTCACTCAGCTCGACTTGATTATGAACCAAAATGGGGCAGATGTGGGGAACAGCAACACTTCCAGGGCAGAAGGTCAGCAAAAGCCCCTTAGCTTGCTCTCTTCACAGGTGTAGCTAAGTCTAGATTTGCCCTACCTCCCCTAAAAGGCACAATGTCTACGCAGTGACCTCTGTATTTCTAAAGACAAGGATCTGGTCTTCAACATGAACCATGTGCTATGTCTGACAGCTTGCAACAGCTTGCAACGGACAAAGGCACCTAGAACAGGTTCATTTACCACCCTTTGCATGGACTGAGCCTAGCTAGCCAAGCTCAGCCGCTCACAGTGCCAGAACGACTCTTCTGATCACTGATGGTACAGAAGATGCTGCTGGCGTGAGCGGAGGCCACTGTGGCTCATTGGTAAGGAAATTCCATGAGGAAGGTTATGTCAAAGATACTTACTCAATGTTTTTTGAAGAAACTGCTAGCCAGGTGCTCACAATGGCAGTTAGCTCTACCCAGCGGAGTTTGAGGCACTCATCTGGACTAGGCCACCCCAGACTCTGGTAGTCACGTTTCTTTTCTGGAAGGAAAGTAGGTCATGAGTGGATACAGTACAAACGAATGGAAGCTAAGCAGCTGTTTCCCCTAAATGATATCACCCAAACTGGTATGGTTGGTGGTGCCCATTTTTCTTCTTGTCTTTAGAATGTGCATCATAGAAAAACAGATCTAATTACCATCTTATCGTTCGTGGCAATGGGAACAAAAATCCTCTTTGAAATAAGGCCTTATTCTCAAAGATGAAATAAAAATCATCCTTTGTTGCATTTGAGGTTGGCCAATGTGAAATAAGGATTCAGAGACTCTTAGATACTAACATTCCTACCACGTTTCATTTTTACCCTTCTGGTTTTGATTTTATGAGGATATGTCTGACTTAATGGGAACACACATCTCTAAAGCAAGCATCCAGCCCTGGCACTGTGACATTTTGGGGTGGATAATGCTTTGTTGTAGGGACACTGTAGTGCACTGAAGGACAGTTTTAGTAGCACGTGGGCGTCAACCCATTAGATTTCAGTAGCACAGCCTCCCCAAGAAATGTCACCACACACTGCTGAATATTCCATGGGTGCAAAATTGCCCCTCAGTCACTGCTATAAAGAAACAGTGTCAGGATGGGATCTGTGACACTGTAAGGCCACCATTTCTTGCAAGAGCATCTCCTGTGTGTTCAGAAGCTCTGCTTCAGTGCTCATAATTCCCAAGCTCACTGGGCTTTCGTCCCCACAGCTCAGAAGAGGAGGGAGGTGAGGAGCTGCTAACTCAGAAGGTTAGGAGCGGCTCACCCAAAGTTCTCTGGCTAGAGGTGTGACAGAGGCAGAACTGAGACATAAGTTATGTGACTCTAACACATGTTTCCAATTCCTGTGCTAGCAAAGGCACCTCCTGTTCATTCTCAGCCTTTTACTTCAGGTCAAGTCCCCAGGAAGGAGCAAAATAAAGTCTTATCTGATGGGCTTCTGAAGGGGATGAGCAGGAGGAGAACCTTAATTCTGTGCAGCACTTTTTACACTGTAGGAATTTACCAGTAAGAGAAAAACATCTGAGGTACAGGCAGGGATTTAGATTCAGATTTTAATAAAGAAAAAAAGATCAGCTTGGAAGAATTTCAAAATAACTTTGAATAATGCATACATTAAACAATAAAGGTCACTTTCTTTTTATATTTAAAAAATTCACTTGAGAAATATTTATTGAGCACCTATTATAAGGGTCTGGGAACTGTGTAACGCACTGGGGTACACATATGAGGAGGCAGCCTGCTCTGCAGCTCACAGGCTAGTGAGGAAGGCAAACATAAGGAAACAGGCACACTGTCACAGCAGAGTGTTCAAGGAGGAACCCAAGAGTTGTACAAAGGAAGGAACAACTACTTCTTTCTGTCTGAAGGCAGCAAAGGAGAAATGGCACTTGAGTTTCAAGTTAAAGGGTGAGTGGTCTTAGCACTGCAGAGGTGGTCTAAGGGCATTCCAGGCAGAGGGAACAGCGTATGCAAAGGCATGGGTAAAATCAGAGCATGGCTGCTTCCTGGGTGGTGGTGGAGGGTGGAGAGAGGCTGCTTTATAAAGGGTCTTGAGTGGCACACTAGGAAGTCTGCACTTTTTCCTGTAGGCAGTGGGAAACTTCGAGCCCACATCTCTCCATCTTGGTCACAAGGATATCATAAGAGGATGTTAAATGCCTTGCTGAGATCCAGTTATATTATGTCTATGGCACTTCCCTGGTCTTCCAGTCTAGAAGCCCTAGCCAAAAAAGGAAATGAAATTAGTTCATTTGTCATTATTATGTTATTATTAGTACTTAGTATGTCTATTACGGTTCTCAAAGATCTCCATTTCTCCCCATAGGTTGACAAACATCTGCTCAATAATTTGCTTTAAAACTTGGACATGATTCACCGGAAGTTTATTAGCTGATGATGGTCAGAATTGATACTTATTTAAAATATTGTAGTAGTTTTGCACTTTCTCCACACTGAGGGCACTCTCCTTCAAGGACAGTAAGCAGCTCATGATCTCATTTGCAAGTGTCTTCAGTGCCCAACTTGGGTCTGCTAAGCTCAGACCACTTGGAACTGCTTAAAGGGGGCCATGGTGTAGTTCAGAAGGTGACTTGCCTAGTGAGAGGAAGGCTTTCACGTCAATCTCCCTCCCCCCAGTGCAAGCAAACACACATCTGCCCAGATGTTCTCAGATAATCTCAGCCATGTAGGCTTTAGTTATCCCTTTGTGAGAAGCTTTTTATTTCTTTAAAGTACTATAGGATCATCAGAACATATCTGTAAGATGGAAGGGCCACAAAGAAACCACAGATGACCTATAGTTCTCTTAGCACCACAGAGCATGTGCACAGCTGTGGTGACTTGCTTCTACTGTTTCATGCTTGCTAGGCCAGTGTAGCTGATCCAAGAGACAGTCAACTCCACAGGATAGATAACTTAAGACAATGTATGACAGAAAAAAAACCTGACGACTGTTATAAACATCATCTGTGACATGCATCTCATGTATTAGAGATATGAAATGTGAGAAAACTACAGTTGCTAAGACACCGTGTGTCCACTGTCAGGATGGGATCACTGCCAGGATGGGACGTCCTTACACTGATGTGCTATGTTTCTCTGCTGCACTGCATGTGGCACACACATGCTGTATACAGTTAATGAGGAAAGTGCAGTATGTAGGTTGCTTATCAGTTGTTACTAGGATAAGGAACTCTGCATATATTTTTGGTATATATGAGACAACTTTCCTCAAGTGCATTAGTAGAAGAATTATCACTATGTTCTAAATTCCCCTGACCCATCTGTCACACTAAGCTCAGGCTTGCTCTGCTGGTTTTCGCCTTGTACTGCACATTTAAACAGTCTGGTAAGCAAACCCTTAGCTGTTTATGTCCACTCTTTCTGACTGCTACTGACTGGACGTTCGTTACAGTGGGAGTGCTGCATGTTCATCTGATAAAAGTAGCTATAAATATTTTATCTTACTGTCGCATTGTTTATGGTCTTTAAATGACATTGATATTACCCCTGCCCCCATGGAAAATATATGACACAAATACATAAAAATATCCTGCAAAATCACATTGCTCAGATTTTTGTTTTGCCTCCCTAGTGTCAGAATTATCTTTTGTATTTCTCTACCTTGGAGCGTCCTTCACGCGAGATGCTATAAACACTGCTGTGGTGGCTGTCTTGCATGATGACTCCTTACAGTGACATTGAACCCCTCAGAATGGTCACCTCCATGCTTTACACCTGGCTGTCTTTTCTACTAATATAGATGGACTCAGCAGAAGGAGGTGTTTGCCTTCTGTAACTCAACGCAAGTCTTTAGTAGCACAAGCAATCCAAGTTTTTAACCTGTCACAGCAGGAGACCATACTCGGACATGTAGGACTGACGAAGGTACATCCTGAGTTAGGATAAGCTGACCCTACTCAATATTTTATTTATTTAACTTAGATAAGACAGAATTTAATGAATTGAATTATTAGTCTAAGATAGTAAAAATATTACTTTAAAAAGGGATATAATATTTTAAAAAAGGAATTCTATTGCTACTTTTTAACTGCTGGGGGAAAAACTCAACTGGGTGCATGGCAGTGGTCTTCAACCTAAAGAGTTAATAGAAATTTTCTTATACTAGTGACTGATAATGTTCTCTAAATTCTCACTGGAACTGCTCTAAGTCATAAAACACATCTCCTGTGAGAAACGAGACAGTGACCTGGAGTAAGGAATGAGATGGGAGACAGCCTCACTTACCCTGGGGCCCAGGAGATGCCACCTTTGGGCCAGTGATCTCCAAGTTTGCTTGGTAACGCTGTCCATTCTCTGCCTGACTTGCCTCTTTTTTCCCAGTAGGTTTTTTATGATCTCCTTTGGGTTTCTTTACACGTTTGACCTGGAATGTGATCTGGGAATCCAAAACATGTTAGAGACAAATGAGACCAATGACTCTTTATCTGGACCTCAGTACAGATCTCAGGGTTGTAAGGATAGGCTAGCCCAGCAGCCCTTGATGATAAGAGCCGGTTTCTGGAGACAACACAGACTTTGGTCAGAGGACATGGAAGAATCTAGTTGCTGCTGAGCAGGAAGCTCTTTTCCACTGGCTATCTTTAATAGCACAAGAAGGTGTTATGTAGGTTATTAAAGGAAAAAAGTCTGACAGTCTTACCTAGCTGTGAATAAGATCAGGCTGTATGGCGACGTATGCTCATGGGTGCAGTATGGCACGGTGCTATCGGGATTAGCAGCTGTCACCTGATTGGATTTACAGTCTGCTCTACAGGAGGGAAGGGATGCCTGGGACTGGGAACCTGGCTGAGAATCCACAGTTCCTGGGGGTTGGGTGGGGTGGACCTATTACTATTACTCTGCTAAATGGATACTGTATCAAAACGCCTTTGCAATCTGTTTCTCTGTACCCACTGGCTAGTGCAGCTCTCAGACTCCAGCAGAGAAGTCTCTGCGTAGTGAATGGTGGGTAACTCAGAAACTCAGAACTTGTCCAGATACAGAGTATTCACCCACAAACGGGAGGGACATCTGTGTCATATCCTCTCCTCGAAAGGCTCAGGGACAACTGAGAAAGAGAGGGCAGAAGGCTTGGAGGAGCCAGAGGCAGGGCGGGCTGGAGTAAAACTGTCTTCTGGGCATGGCAGGTCTACTGTGCTCATAAACCCAGAGCAGCTATGGCTACCCTCATGCAGGAAGGGCTCATGAGGCCTCACCAGGGATTACCTCTGGGGGAGGAAGAGTCAGTTTCTGTCATGGGTTCGGCACCAGATGGGTTGACCATGCTCCAGGGGATGGCCCTACACTCATTACTATCCTTGCAACTACATGGGATTGGGGGAGTTATCATACATCCATTAAAAATCTCCCTGTGTGAAGATGAGGGTGAAAGTCCTAGACAAATCTAGAACATTCTTTATATCAATTTTGTAAGTAGGAAAAATTAAAATTAGAGATCTATCTGACAATGAACATAGCCATCAAAGTCGGAACGAAAACAGATTCCCCCCCCCCCCCACTATGTATATCAATGCAAGAATTCCAAAGTCATAAGTCTGGGAAGGGATTGGAGGGAAAAAAGAGGCTGAGCAAATGGACTGGAATGCATAATATACATGAATGAAATTAATAAATAAACTTAAAGTTTAAAAAATTCAAAAAAAAATCTCTCTGTGTGAGAGATGTGAGTATACTGTGTGTGTACATGTGTGTGTGTGTGTGTGTGTGTGTGTGTGTGTGTGTGTGTGTGTGT